>NC_134194.1:9038041-9361008 GCF_964188355.1 Buteo buteo | reverse complement strand
CCTGTATTTGCTTCACTGCTTTCTGTCTCTTGGTTTAAGTACTGAGCAGACCTGCTAACTTAACTTTTGTTGCTGAAGTGTTACATAATGTGTGGGGGAGTTCCTGTCAGAAGGTAATTAAATGTACTGGATTTAAACACTGATTTCCTATTACCCTTTGCTGTGGACTTGTAGTTAATGTTTAACAAAATAACTTGCTTTTCTTCATCACTTTTGTACAATAGGTGCAATGCTGTGTTATGCAGATGCATTATGTAAGGGTAAAACATTTCCTTTCTCAAATGTAAGAGAAGCAGTATTTTTGTTACGAACCATAACTACAAGGAACTAGAGTAATAAAACCTCTTGTGGCTTAAGCCAAATGTCCCCTTAAGTCCATCATGAATGGTATTCCATCGCTTTTGTTTTTCTAGTGACAGTGATGAAGAAAAATCAAGAAGAGGTAAATCTCCCAAAGCTGAATTCAAAGATGAAGAGGAGACAGTGACAACGAAACACATTCATATTACACAAGCTACAGAAACTACCACCACCAGACACAAACGCACAGCAAATCCTTCAAAAACCATTGACTTGGGAGCAGCAGCACATTATACAGGGGATAAAGCAAGTCCAGAACAAAATGTTGCTGCTCATACTGCACAGTCAACAGCAAAGGTGAGACAGCAGAGCACAATAAAACGTGACTTTGGAACCAGTTTTCTTCTAACCGCTGAGACAGTTTCTAGCTTAGGATAGACTTTTTGTTATGCAGCAAGGGAACTATTTTATCAAAAATGCTTAACTGGGGTTTTCAAAGGCAGTGGAACAGTTTAATTACCAAATGCCTTTTTGTGTGATTGTTTTAAGATGTAGAATTTTTTAAATGTAGTCATTACCATGTTTTACTCTCTTCAGGAAAGCAAAGATAAATCTTGGCCTGAAGTGTGAAGGATTCTCTGAACCTGCACACTTATTGACAAGTTACCAAGTTCTTCAGTTATCAGAAAAAAAAACTGAGCCACTAGCTGTTCACTATTTGATTTGAAATTTAGCCAGCTTCCAGTGATTGTTGGCTTCAAAGACAAATCTGCCATCTCTCCAAAACAAAACAAAGCACCTAAAAACCCTAGAAAACTTCTCAATGTCATTTAAGATGAGTGGTGACATCATGAGATGAGATCTATTGTGTGATTTCTTCTTCAGGCTTCTGTACCCTCTGGCAGCAAGTCATCTAATGACCTGGTTGATCTGTTGTTTGATGGAACTAGCCAGCCAGTCTCAACAGGTAGGCACATTTTGGTTTTATTTTCTTAATGCATATTTTGAACCATTCCTGAGGATAAGCTTGTTTGTTGTTATATAGAGTGGTAGATAAATTGAGAAATGAATACTCAAAAAATTTGGAGCTGCCTAGAACCTTTTGTAGCAAGGTACTGTATGTGCTATTGCATGGGACTAATAAATGCTAGCAGCACAAAGATTAACTGCCAGATCAGTCTGTCAGAAACTGTGTTTGTAATGCAGTTATTTATAATTAACTCTAAAAGCAAGTGCAGTCCATTCACATTCAAGCATTTCTCATAGTGCAATTCAAAGGCTAGGCAGCTGGAGGTGGATGATCTTCATATAAGCTTTCATCTGAAATATATGGTAAACTTGTTTCTTTATCTTATTTTGTCTTGGCACTCGGTTGATCCCAACCCTGATACCAAAAAGAAATTGCTACCTAAAAGTAAAATTAGTCACTGTAAAACACGTCGCTTCGCTCTCTAAATGTGCATTTGAATTTTAAGTCCATTAACCTTCATATGGACTTATCCTTACACTCTCAAGATGCAGTTTCTTTTTAGGAGTGTGTTAAATTTCAGTGCATTGCATACATGATTGATAGAGGAGTTCAGGGGTTTGGTGGTTTGCTTTTCAAAACCTGCTTGTTATTGTGCTTACCGTTCTTAATATTGACAGTTTTGATAGTGGCTAGCGTGGAATAGACAAAGGACTTAATCTATTTGTGGTCTAATGGCACAGTTGGGAGAGAGTTAACTGTGGGCAGAATTTTTGTTTAAAGATCACTTTGAATAACAAATAAAATGCGAGCGTGTGTTTTTACATAGATAGAAACCTTTCATGTAACTGCTCTCCGTTACAAATAAGCAACTTCTACTATATATGGGATCATATTCACGTTGTTTGTAGAAGTGTAGGTGTGTATCTTGGGGACCACAAATATCAGCTCTTTCTTTGTCTTAAAGACAATATAAAATCACAGAGAAAGTACCAAAAAATGGCAGTCCAGAGTAGCTGGAGGCCCACATGTGTGGCAAGGTGGCTGCATTTGTGCATATGTAAAAACTATTCTTACTGACTTCCATTCTGAAGTTATACTGCTTCTGAGCGTATTGTAGTGGGACCCCTGTAATATGTCACACTAGGTATTTTTGTTATAATGTATGAGCAAAGCCAGTATTATGAGCACTCTGTGCGACACAGTTCCTTTCATCATTAGGCTACCAAAATGCGACCTCTGTAAGTATTTAATAGAATATAAAATATGTCAAAACTATTGGAGGGGAGGGAAATTGATGTGGTAATTTAGTACCAGAGATCTGTCTCAATCTTTTCTTTCTTATTTCTGGTACATCTTTAAAACTTTGTTCACTTTTATTTTGGGGAAAGTAGATAAAGTTTATATGTCTCTTCTGAAATATGTGTTAATTCCTAATGGTTAAGAAATAAAATTCATCTCATACATCTGTTTTTTTAAGCACAAATGACCCCAGATTTAAGGAACAACTTATTTTGTGTTATTTTCTGTTTTATTCACTTCATATACAAAGGTATTCATTGTACATTGGAGTTACCACAGTTTCATGGAATTTTAAGATCCTGGATCAGAACCACTAGCCCAAATCAATACTGAAACTTCTATCCAATTCTTATTTCTATGGGAAAAGAGATTAGAGTCCCTTTTGGTTTTATTTATATACTTATGTATATGTCTTTATGTATAAAAATAAAATCACATTGAGAATAGATGTCTCCAATTCAAAGTGAGCCTTCCCGTATTTCAAACAGAACTGTAGCAGCTTCCATATTACGGTGCATTTGAATCTTTCATCAGTTTGGTTCTTTGCTGTAGTAAGCCTTTTTCCTTTTTGCCTTTTTCTTCTTTTTCCAAAGCAGCATTTAGAAATGGCGTTGAGAAGAGGCATATTACCAGCTGGTCCTGCTAAATAACCTCTTTGCTGACCTGGGAAGGCAGATGGAAAGGGTTCATTTGTAGTGACAGATCTCACATGGGAATCTTTGAGGATAGCTCATGTTGAGAAGATTAGCACTGTCCTTCACGTGCAGGTCACTTGTTATGACCACTGTTCCTTGCAGCACAGGGTGTGGGAACATTCCCAGTGTCAGGCAAGACACAGGGAAAGGGTCAAATGCAGCCTTTGATCTGTCCTGTGAAGGAACTGGCAGGGAAGTCATGTGAATTCAGGGAACTCAGAATTTGCTTATCTATGTATTTTCAGGTGCAGAGATGTAGAAGAAGGTTGGTGAGGCTTAGGGGGTTACACATTACTAAAGCAACACAATTTGTACGTGAGGGGGACGGTTGGTTGCCGTAAAGGAGCAATCTGTTTGAGAAGATGTAGAATCTGTGGCTAGACCTGCTGGAAGTAATTTTTTTGGTGTTACTGGAGATGGGGCTCTTTAATCTTAGCTAGTGATACCTTTCTTTAGAGAGTTACTGCATTCATTTAAGCTCTGCCACCTTTCTCTGGTGGAATTCAGTTTCGTTTGAAAACAGGCAATACAGGTGGAATAGGAGTTGACTTGACTGAAAATGTTAAGGGGTTATTTTGGGTTTGAACCTAGTTCTGTTTTTAAAATTAAATTAATCCCTAGATACTTTGTCAAACAGCCCAAGGATAATAGGCATAGCATGAGAGCATTGATTTTTTGAGGATGTGGTTTGAGAGTATGTCATCTGTGTTGCTCATTCTGCATATAAACTCTCAAAGCATTACCCTGTTCTGAACTCTGTAAGGACACATGTGATGAAAAAAGATTTTAAAATGTTTATTGCAGTAGGCAGAGTAAACATGATCAGAACAGTTTTTTAGCTTGATATTTCACTGGCTCGTTTTACCCTTTTTCATTCTCAGATTGCAGTCGGTATAAAACTTGTATATAAACATATGTAAGATGCTTACTAGATTACTTCAGAATTTGTGTTGAAGAAATTTCTTAACTTTGTGTGAAATCTTCTCCCTCTTGAAAAGGTGGTAAAAGGATTTCAGTAGTGCTATATTTCTGAAAATTCAGAGAGACCGTCCTTGCATTCCCTTCTCATGTTTTCTATCATATGCTACACGCTTGGCAAGAAAAGACATTTCCCCTTGGAAGAACAGTCGCCTTCCTGGCAAAGTCTACAGTAAAAATAACATTAAAAAGAAATACAAGTACACATGTATTAGAAAGTGAATGGTTCCTTTTATTATTGCTAGCCATTTATTAAAAAGGAGATGGTTCTAGTTTAATTAACCCAGTTGAGAGTAGCAGATGGGGCAGAATGTCTTGCAGCGATAAGACAATTCAGAAATGGCACCAGATGTTGGAAGCTGTCCCTGGTGGTGTTTGAGTGCAGCACAGATGTTCCAGTCCCACCTGGCTAGTTTCTAAGCACTGCAGGCTAAGCAGCTGTGATGTAACCTATATAATGTACGCATAACACTAAAAGCAAAATAATTGAACTGCTGCAGCTTCTTCTAAGGGTGGGACTGCTTGGAGGTGAAATCTTTGAGGACAAACAAATAAGGTCAACTTCTTAGCTTTCTCAGGTCAGTGGAACACCTACTTAAAAGCAGTATCAACAATAATTAGATGATTTTTTTTTTAAACTGTTTTTTTTTTGTCTTTTTTAATTTTTTAAAAAAGCAGCTTTCCAATATGGTTCTTAAATCTTTCTTCTGTTTTTATACCTTGGCTCTATTTTTTAAGTGAAAAATTGTTACTATGCTGTATTCAGAAGTTAATAATTTATGTGCTGTATACAAATGTCTGGTTGGAAAACTTAATGTTCCTGCTGTAGAAAGGAAGCAAACTTATAAAAAAATGAACACAAATGCAAGCTCTGTCCTTGAAATCCCAATTCAAGATCATTGCTTAAAGCATGAATGATTCTGCAACACAAAAACTAAATATAAGGCGACATGTGATTTTTTTCATAGTAAGCATAATAAATTAACTTTTATACAATAAAAATGCTTGGCTTTTATGCATTATGCTTCTAAAGTTTTAATTTTACAAACTGCCACAAACTAGTAGCATCCCTCACTAGTTAAAAACTTGTTAACCTTTTTAATCCTGCCGTATTTTTTTTTTAGAGATAGCAAAAACTTGCTTATTTTAGTTCTTCCCTAGGAAAACAAAATTGCAAGATCTGCAAGACAGTTGGAAATAATCCAGTTTATTGTTGCTCAGGCTTGTATAAATATAGTGTGGTGATGAACAGGAAAAACAGTGCTGACTTGGGGAGCAGAATCAATAAATCCATCTTGCCAAATACAGAACAGCTTTTCTTCATAAATCCCACATGCAGTTGTTGCAATGGATCTTTGCACAATCCTGTAACAGCATTTGGCTTCCTTCTGTTTCTAGGTGGATCAACTGACCCATTTGGAGGATTTGCTGATTTTAGTTCAGCTGCTGCTTCAGCAAGTTTCCCATCATCACAAGGTAGGATTAATTTACGGATTGAAATGCTGTTTAAGGGCAGAAAGAGGGGAAAAGATGCCACACGGCATTACTGAAAGTCACTTCCCTTTCCGGGGCAAACTGTGTTTATGTAAGTGGACCACAAGTGCTATACTGAGTGTGGAAGATATCTACTGTCTGGCACTGCACATGTCTCATTGGACCTGAAACTTTTCATGAACTTTATTTCAGAAAAATGTTAGTAGGAGTTACAAATATATCCCTGTTCATCTAATAATATAAGCATATAATAAGACTTAAAACATAACTTCAAGTCTAATTTTGAAACACATTGAAATAAGACGTGACTTCTGAAGTGGAAAAGTAAAACCTGAAATAACCAAGTGTGGGTCTAAATGCTGGCTGAAAAGTGCTCACTAAACAATTAAAAAAACTAGCCCAGCGCGTCCCACTTCTGCACTTGTGGGCAAGGAGCTATATTAATTGGAGTTCTACAGTGATGAATGCTTCAAGATGACAGTATTTGTGTTTCAAAAATGATTGGAAAATTGGCTGTAGTGATAGGACCATTCACATTATTAATCATCATAGTCTTCCCAGTGTTTTATGTAAGGTTATTCAACTATTTTATTTGCAATAAAACCCAGTAATTTTTCTAATACTTCAACTAACAGTTTGAAAGTTTTTCAGATACAGGTAGGTATTAATTATTAAAAAAAAAAAAAAAAGTTAGCTGCTCTGGTGGGATAAAAAGACTTGCATGAAGTGCTTGGTAGTCTGGTTGGTTTGGCTGTGATAATGCTGTGAACTGAAAAGTTGTTAGAAGGGTTTTATGTTGCTGTTTATAGTTTCTGGACATGTGCAGAGGGTCCAGATCAGTCTTAAGAACCTTGGTGTTATGGGCAGGACAGTAAATTAAATGGGTAAGTTGAACAAAACCAAAAGATGGGATCATGTTCAATGGAAAGTAGCAGCCCACCTGTGCTAGAAAAAGAAGAGTCCCTAAAGATGTCCTCAGCTCCCACCTAAGATGTCTCCTAAGATTTAAAAAAAAAAAAAAAAAAAAGTTTCTAATTATTTAGAGGCACACAATTATGTTGGCCTTGTCAGATGGCATAACAAGGGGAGCCTGAGACAGGCTATTTCCAAAGCTTCCAATGATGCCTGGGTTACTATTGGAAGGCCTGGTATGTTGGAGGGGAATTTAGTCAAGTTATGTCTTCTATACACAGTACAACCTCGCCAATGGCTCTTGAAGTTGCATATATGCATTTGCGGCATGAAGCTGACCAACACTTTATTTTAGCTTGGCTAAATAACAATTTGTTACAGTCTTTTTCCCTTTTAGGAGAAGCCTATTAAATAAAAGATGTCTAGACTTTACTTAAGTCAGGCATGAACAAGCCCCTGCCAATCACAAGAGCAAGATTTTAGTAATGCTTGTTGGGACAGCACTTAGTTTTGCCCTTGCCTGGTTGCATGGCATGCAGTTTAGAGCTGTCGTGTGTCCATACGGTTGGCTCAGTGTATGTGCAGTCATTTTGCCTGCAAACATACAAGCTATTACACAGATGTGGCCACCATCTGAAAAACGTTTCCCTTAAAATTGGACTGGAAAAAAAAAAATGCTGGTAAGCCACCTAAAGCAATCAGCTTCCTTTTGGTGGAGTGTTTTTGGGAGCCTACAGTGCTACCCAGACAGGACAGTGCTGCAAACGTGGAGTGGAGGGAGCTGGCTGGCTATCTTTTGTGAAGTTAATTTGGGCAGCAGTGGTATTTGTGACGAGGTTTCTCAGCCAGGGTGTAGGATTAAGTCCAAAATGAGAAAAGAATAGCAACGAAGTTGATCAGCAAATCTACCTGTGAGCCAGCTTTTAGTCAGCATGTTTATATCTCTTCCTTTATTTTGCTGTGTTAGGAAAGCTGTACTGTGCATGGATTAGTTAATACACCTTTAATTTGCTTGTCAGGAAAGAACAGCTCTAATTTTTTTACAGGCTTTCTTAGTCGAAACCAAGTTGTTTTGCAAACACAAAGCCGCCTACTATGCAAATAATTTCTGTGTTAATACAGTCTAAATTGATACAATCCTTTATCTGCATTAATATGATTAATCTATTCCAATCACCATTATGCAAGGGACAAGAAGTCTTGTGAAATGATTAATCATTCCTGAACAGCGTAAGCCCCTCTAGAAATCTTTTCCTTCTTGATTAATCGTCTTTGAAGTTCTACTGAAGGGGCAAAACCTTATCCCTTTTACCCCCACTTCCATTATTTGTGCTCAGTGCACAGGTCTGAACATAGAAGGAGCACACTCAGCATTTACTTATCTATCAGGAATATTTAAAGTAGGTTTTAATTTTTAATATGTAATACTAATTGAAACATTCTAATATAGCCCCTCTTTGTGAGGGAGATCAAAGCAAATGTTCTAGTAAGGCCCCAAGCTAATGAATATTAGTCTACTTTGTGCACTGAAGGTGTTGGCAATACTTGGATTTTGTGAACAGATTTACTCTCCTATTCTTTAAATTCTAATGTATTGGTAAAGATAAAGATGACTAAAGGTTGAAGATGTATGTTGATAAATATTTACATGGAGTGTAAAAGACTACTGCAGTTACCTTTTGAGTGGGTGGAATACAGTTGTAGAAAATTGCTACAGATGGCCATTGTATAGGTTAGGAAGTAGAAACTGGTACTAGATTCATCTATCCCAGCTTTACATGTTTGAATCTTCATTTGCTCATCTAAAGAAATTCAAGGAATGATTTCACTGTTTGTTAGAACTCAAAGTTCATTTCATATGGCAACGGCATTGCTTGTGACTTAGCTGAAGTACCAAAAGTGTATCAGTGACATAATCAAAAAGGTGACCTGTACAATGGCCCAAACTTGGAACACAATTCACTATGTAGCAATGAGAGCTGTTTAAATGGCGTTGCTTTATTTTTAGCATCTCCTGTAGATATTTTTGTAAGCTTTTCTTCCCATATCACTCCTGTGAAGTAACCCTTTTCTTGTTAATAGAAAAACATGTGTTTTTAAGGGAGATAACATCTCCCATTTGACTCAAAGGTTATGACATATTCTCAGTTCGCTGGTTTGTGTCTGTGGACATCTGTGATCCTGAAATAGGTACCCTTGCAGTTGTCTACAAATAGCTTATACTGTTAGGCTCTTCACAGTAAGATACAGAGAGAGCTGTAAGTTGCTGTGTTTTCATTTAAATGCTTGTCTACAACAGCCCTGGTATAGTGAAATGAAACAAAGTTTGAGTGATGAACTAAGAGTTCAGCAAAGCTTCTGCTGAGAGAATTGCTAGATCCAAGATTGAATTTCTGCTTCAAGCCAAGGCAGTTAGTTCAGGAATCAAATTTAGAAAACTTAATGTGTTTTACGTGAGCACTTCATGGGTTAGGAAGAAATTATTCTTTATCACCTCAGATAAGAATTCCTTGGCGACCTGCTTTCAAAGTTCTGGTTTTTATTCCCCTCAGCATTGTTTTATGCAAAGAGCCACTAATTGTATATAAGCAAGTTTCGAAGTAGTTGTCTTTGTTTTATCATGATGGAATTTGGTTTATCAAGTGGTTCATTCCTGACAACTGTTCTCTCAGCAAATACCAGAGCAGAAATAAAAAGTTGATAAATACTACCAAAGTACTAGGTGTTGTTTTGACTAGAGCCTCCAATCTACCCCTGATTTATCTTTCAGTTGTATTTCAGCTAAAGAAAACCTGTCCCTGCTTGTCTTGCATCCACAGGTGACATGTTATCAAACATCCTTTTACTTTCTGTGCATGGGTGTTTCATATTTCCTTTGCTACCTTGTTAAAATTGTTGGAATATTCATGAGAGGGAATGATGTCCAGATGGAGGTTCTACCTGCAGATGTTAATCTGGACGGACACAAATCAGCTCTCATTTGTTTCAGTTCATGGAATACGGCATTTGCTCAGTGCCTTTCTCTAAGTCTTCTGCCTTTCTTCTGTCTTCCTTCCTCCCACACTGTTGCCTTTCCTTCAGGTACAGCAACAAGTGGAAATGGAGACTTTGGTGACTGGAGTGCCTTCAGCCAAGCTTCTCCTTGTCCCAGTGCTTCATCTGGAGAGCTCTTCAGCAGCACGGTACAGCAGCCAGCTATAGAGCTCTTCAGTAGCTCACAGCCAGCTTCTGGCCAGCCTCCAACTGCTTCAAATTCTACTGACCTTTTTGATTTGATGGGCCCCTCTCAGACAACCATGACCTCTTCACAAAGTATGAATTTCTCTATGATGAGCTCCAATGCTGTGGGCATCAGTTTACCCATGTCAAGGTCACAGGTATGCTGCTATCTGTACAGTTTGCTAATGACCTTCCTTAATTAATCTTTTGCCTCCTCCTTAATCACAACATTGAAAATGAATCCATTCCACTCTTGGAATCCATACCTACTCACTCAGATGGTGCAATAAGCATTTTGTAAGAAAGTTTTGTCCAGAAATATTTGAGTAACCTCCTAAAAAGACAAGGTGTCAAATGTTCTTGGAAAGCCTCCTTTTATAAGCTAGTCTTCTCTCAGATGGTCTTCATTGTTCTATGAAGTGTTGCTGCTTTGCTGGGGAACACGAGGTTGATGATGTTTTAAACCTTAAAGCCATACTTCACAGAATGTTATAGGTTTCCAGCCTCAAGTAGATGGAGGTGAGGACCAGTCTGTTCTCCAAAACACAGAAGTGCCTGCTTCACTGGAGAGTGGTTTTGGAAACCATAACAGGTCAGCTTGGTGTTAGGAGGAAAAAATCAGTATGTTTGAGTTCAAAACTTGACTGCAGATGATCACTGTCATTCCACATATTGATATGGGAGCTTGATGCTAGCTTACAAAATACTCTCTTAACCCATTCTAATGGCGTAACAGCACATGGCAACACTGCTTTGGAAGAGCTGAAGTTCATGGCTAAAAATCTCATTGGCTTTTTATTGTCTTCTGTGGAAAAATTAACACTTGTTGTTTAGTCGTGATTCCTATTGCTAAATTGTTTCAAGTGGATCCCAACAAACTTTTCTTTTTTAGCCTCTGCAGAGCGTGAACACTATGATGCCGAAGCCTAACCCTCTTTATAATGCAAGCACAGAGATGGTCCAGAAGAATGCAAGCAAAACTCTACCCTCAACTTGGTCAGATCCCAGTGTAAATATCAGTTTGGACAATTTAGTACCTGGGATGCAGCCTTCCAAACCCCAGCAGCCATCACTTAATACCATGATGCAGCAACAAAGTAAGTGATTATTGCACTGTTTTGCATGCACGCTGAGCCCTGTATGGGTTTAGTAGGTTGTCCTTGAGATGCAATAGTCTGTCAGTTACTGTTTTCCTACATTGTCATAATTATTTCTTAAACTACTGCAATGGTTCTGACAAAAGTGGTATTTTCTAAATGGAGACTGACATGCTAGGAGGCTGGTGTCTTTGCATGTTTTTACTGTAGAGTTTGCACCATTGCTGTATCTTGATTTTGGGCTTCCTAATCTCTAGAACTTCTCTAGAATATGCATAGTAGCATGTATTGTTATAAAACGCTATTTAAAACTTTTGTAAATGTTTTCTGAGTCTTCACGCAGAAAACAGGGAAACGAGCAAAATAGCTACATTTTTGGCTATCTTTGTTCACAGCAGTTGCCACAAGTTTCTTAAAATACATGAGCACCTTCAGCATCAGATTCTGATGAATAGTTTTTGCACCCTGTTCTCTTTTTTGCAGATATGCAACAACCTATGAATGTCATGACTCAAAACTTTGCAGCCGTGAACCTCAGTCCTCAGCCTAACATGATGCCTGTTCGACCCCAGACAAGCCCACTGATGGGAGGGCCCATTCCTGTGGGGATGGGAATGCCCAGTGTGATGTCAGGTACGATGGGAATGACCTCCATGGGACCCACGCCTATGATGAACCAGGGAATGATGGGAATAAACATGAACATGGGAGTGCCAGCTACAGGAATGGGTTTGACGGGCACAATAGGAATGGGGGTACCCAATATCGCTATGACCTCTCTGACACCTGGGACTGTACAACCCAAGCAAGATGCCTTTGCAAATTTTGCCAATTTTAGCAAATAAAGATTGTAAAATAAATAAAATTAAATAAAAATATAACAAATGGGCAGACTGAATGAAGGATTTTTAGCTGCACAAATATAGCTGGGGAAGGGATGGAAAACACTGATCAATACTTTTTTTTCTTTATCAGTTAAAGTGTCTACATAAAGAACCAAAAGCTATTTTCTAAGCGTGGAAATAACTAGTATTCAAATTCTGGAGGGGTAAGAGGTTCTTCCAAGGAATGTGTTAGGTGATTTTACAAAATAATTTGTATTGAGACCATCACGAAAACCTTTCCTGTGTAGAAGAACTAATTTTAACTTTGAGACTTGATGGAAGACTGGAATGGGGGTTGGGTAAAAATGTTTGGATCTAATTTTATACTTTTCTTTTTTCTTGAAGACCTTGACTTTCTTTTCCCCCCTCTCCCTGATAGCTTTGTCATAATTGGATCATTCCTTTTACTACCACTGAGTCCACAATTGAAGTCACTCAAGTACTATGATCAGTTTTTTATAAGAATATATATTTTTGTCCAAAAATGGCTTACATACGTGATTATGGCTAATTCAAAGGGACCTGGAATGTATATATACTTTTGCTAATGTTCCAGCCACACTGCTATATTACCCAAATTTTTATTGTAAAAATCCTCTCTCAGCAATTTGGTGATCAACAGATTTTGGGGGTCTTAACATGCTTCTATTGTTATAACTGATATCCAGTGCAAGTCTGGGAGAAGCTTTATCCAAGACTGCTGGAAGGTTTCCTGTCAGAAAACTCCAGAAAATGCACTTTCTTGCAGTTCTTTTACAGTGGCACTCTAGCATCCTTTGTACCACCAATATCCCTATGGAGTCACTGGTTTAGGGCATCGGCAGCAGTCAAAAGGCAAAAATATTTATTTTTTGCATCATCATTACAAAAAAAATAACAAGGTGAATTACACTTAAGTTATGTAAATCTATAACCCTACCTAACCCAACAGCATTGGATCTTAGCTTTTATACCACATTTGATGATTCTTTTGTGTAAATATGGCATTAGCAGTTGTGGAGTCCAATAGAGGAGTAAAAAATATATATATTAATAAAGGAAACCTGTAGCAGTCAAAGATTTTACTGATTTACTGAAAACAAAAGGATGAATTAAGGTTTTTGGGGTTTTTGTTTTTCCTTCTGTAATTCTGCATTTAAGTTCACATGAATCATGATTCTAGAATCTGGAATACAAAGACATTGTTATATTCACAAACTGGGAATATTGTTAAGAATAAGCACTATACTATAGGATGAAATTTATTGCCTCCCTTTTCTTATGTTGGATTTCTTTTTTATTATTAAATTGATAAAACTTTGTTTCCATTGTATTCATAATGTTCTGTTATACATAACATTAAAATGTTCATTAAAATCAATGTTGGGCTGCTTTTCCTTTCATTCCATTTGACGTTTATGAGAGCATTTGGGGGAAAAAAATAATTATAATTTGGGCAAAGTAATTTTTATAAATAATTTAAAATTGTTTAATGACTTCTTATCTGAAGCCTTTCCTATCTGGCTCTACTGTTAGGAATTAAAAATGAAGCAGGCAAGATATCCTGACCCGCTCCAGCCTTGCTAATGCTCCATCTACAACATTTCTAATTAGGCAGAAATTCATGTACTTCAGCTAAGTGGTAATGAAAAGTGATTCATTTGCTGAATAAGAGATGAGAGTGAGTGTAATTAGCTGACTGCGGTTTTTAATCTTTCAACAATTCAATGTGTTTAAATTAGTTTCAAAGAATAGGAGCTTTCAAGTGTTGTTACATCAAAGTAATCAAGGCAAGCTTTAACGGCTGAGTAGGAGAGATCGCTCTGGTTTCTGTTCTGAAACCTTTAAACTTATTTGGAATAATCATCTTCAAAACCTCTAGTTCTAACAGATGGGAAAGACTCAAACTGGCTCAGTATGTGCAAAATTGTGGTGGGAAGAAAGCTAGTTAGTTCCTGGGGCGTTAGATGGGTGGGTAAGGAAAACTAAACATGTAGTCAGTGTTGCTATGTCTTAGTTGTGCTGAAGGAGTGTCGTGCTTCTCAATAGTCTTCAGGAGGTTTTCTGAGGAGTAGGGGGAGTCTATTCATAATGCTGTCCTTTTAAGGTAAATTCAGCTGGTTAAATAGCTGGCTTTGATTTGAAAGATCATGTCCTTGTTTGGGTTGCTCACATCTTTTCAGAGGAACCAGTGATTCAGCTTTTAATCAAGAGATTAATTATAATGAAGCATATTTGTCAGGAGTTAGAATAACTCCAGCGGAAAACATTTGGTCAGTTTAGAGTGGTTCTTTGTGGTTGTGTCCATTATATCTTAGTCAAGGGTACATAGTCTTATGGAGCAGTTGTAGTACTGAACCGATTTCACTGCCCCTAGTGTACATCGTTCATCTTATGGATCAGTATCCTAATTATGAAGAAGGTTGTATGGAGTGTGAAAAGAAGTTTTTTGAGCCAGCCGGGTTGTCTGCAGGTGAATGAGCACAAAGTCCTTTGAACCAAAATAAACATCAGAAAAGAAAACCCAGACAGTTTCCTTCAGAAGACGGGCCAGATGCATCCCCATGCATCTTCAGCCTGCAGTGATGACAGCCTGTTGCATAGAAGTTTTATCCCATTCTCTCCCTGAGTTAAAGGATATGGATCATAGGTAGCAGTGCTTAGCAGAATATGGTTTAGATCTTTAGATAAAAAGACCGAATATAAAATGGGTTGTGTTTGCTTAAAACAATATTGAACTTGTTTAAGGTGGATATCATAAAATGTGTTTCCATATCTGTATTTTGGGTATGAGCAAAATAATATATTAAAAATAGAAATTATCTTTCCAGGTGAAAATACAAATGAGCTACGGTGTGAATGCTGATAGATGATCTCCCATTTATTGGCTGCTGCCTAATATAACTTGGATATAACCTAAATCATGATATTATGTTAGTTAGTACAACTCCATTTTTAAAGCCAGGTTCAGCTGCAACTGCCAACTGTCCAGAAGCCTACGTTTAGCTGGCTGTGTGCTATGTAGCACTTGACTGCATGGTGTGCTATCATACTGGCATGTATTTGGCTTTTCCCCACTGCTCTATGGCAAAAATCTGACTTCCTTGCTCTTCCCTCTGACTATTCACAAGTTATACTCTATGTATTTTTTTTTTAAGTGTGCTTATATTATCATGCTATTGTCCAAAGTGCATGAGGTTTAAAAACCCAGACGGTAAGCTTTGTGACCATTGCCAGCGTAGCTGCGTGATTTTTTCACACCAAGCTGAAAAGCAGCAACTGTCATGGGAGTTTGAAGCCTACAGGAAGTAAATAGAGGGAAATAACTGTTTGTCTGGTTGTAAAAGGTAAACTTTTACCACCTCTAGATTCTGTAGCTTCTAAACTTAATAAGAGTTCAGTTAAAATTAGTGAAATCCTTTGTAAAGGATGTCTTTACTTAAGAAGAGGAGAAAGGGGCATCAGAATTCAACCCTATGTGTGTGTTTTATAGAATCATTGAAAAAATGCATCTTGATGTGTATAAAGGAGTAATAAATTCCAGCACAGGTGCAAGTTCAGTGATAACTAGAGCATCCACCATGTTCTACAAAAGAAATTATATTCAAAACAGCTAAACAAGGGTATTTATAGCAGCATCTGTTTCAGCTATATCTGTCAGCTAAGAACAGTCTGACACAGCTTAAGGGAGGTGGGGGAGGGATTTATCAATGAAGTGTTTACATAATGCAGGCAGGCATTGTATACTCAAGGTGATATCAACTATAACAGGATAACAAATATCTAAAGACACTTTTATTCTCAGAGGCCTTTGCTCCAGGAGTCACTCTACAAAATTGCCTCCATGTTCCTCTGTGCATGACTGTAAACACTTTTATAGCATATGACATTTTATAGTACCATCACTTGGTTCTGATTAAAGCTTTTAATGGAGATGTGATTTTTTTTTTTATTTTTTTTTCTTTCCCCCTTCCAAGTTTTATTCCAAGCTGTCACCGACTAAAATTCAGAATTGTTTCAGGCAAACCCATTGGGTTTGCACACACATTGAAACTCTTTGTTTTAAGTGAAATATTTAATTTGACTGCAGAGGAAACTTTTTTTTTTTGTTGTTAGTACTCTGAACTGTCAGCACAGTGAAAAATCGCTTATTGTACAGCTCCAGGTACTTGCTGACAGATTTGACTGTCAAACGTTAAAAGTATGAATGAGAGAATTGGAAACTAAATACTGAATACCTGTATGCTTTCAATTATTCTGCTCAGGAGCTCTTCCCGCAGCTCAGGAACAGCGGTTGCCCTCTTCTTCCTATTTTGGGAATTGAAGCACAGCTCCTTCCTGGGGACAAGGCAGCACTGTGCTGCCTGCTCCTCGGAGGCTCTTGCTGTGGGACAAGATGGACCGAATGGCTGTGCAGTTCATTCCCATCAGCCAGAAACACAGAATCAGCATGAACCTTTTTGCCCAAACCGCTTGGATTTGGAGCTGACTTTTAATGTTTTAAATGTTTCAGTGGGAGGAGGGCTTCCTGGCGGTGGTGGGAGGATGGTTATTGTTCTAGCCATGCTGCCAAGACCTGCCTTTTGGGGGCTGCTTTCAGTGCTTTGAGAAGAAAAAAAAGGAAAAAATAGTTGCAAAGACAACTAGGTGAGCCTGGTTAATGTTGTGAGACTGAAAGGATGGCCTGTGGAATTTGTAAGTCAATCTGAACAGCTTGTTCAGTGATCTGGTTACAGTTTTATCTAGCTGGGATGCTGTGGAGGTTTGCTTCTTCATGTAACATGACCTTTAAAAATTGAGATGTGTCTTATTTCCATTTTTTATGTGCTTCTGTGACCACTGTTCAGCTAAGGCAGGATAAGTAGTAAGAGAGAAGTTCTGCAGAATGTGGAAAATTAAGAAAGGTGCCTTTGCAGAACTTAGGGTATCCCTGGATGTCTGCAGCTGGAGGTTCTTTACATTTACTAATGCAGGTCTCTACATCTAAGTTCTGCATGTGTAAAGGAGAGCAAAGGCTCAGCTAGTCTCTGTTTTCGAAAATGTCTTTACTCTCAAATTTGCAGCTTTTTTTTTTTTTTTAATCGTGCCATAAGGTACTGGTTCAGTAATTAACTGGTTCTTTAATAGAGCTACAATTACTTTGTTTCATGATAAGGGAAAAAAAGAACGCATTGCAAGACAGAGCTACTTTCGACATCTGGGAACCTCCTAACAGCTGGCTATCTAATGAATATGCATCTGCTTAAGAGGCTGTAGGCCATTAATAAACCAATAGATATAAAACAGAAACAATCTTTGTCAGCTTCAAATGAGATTGGATGCAATGTGCTGTGAAGTGTCACTGTCACATTGAATCGAACTGGGGAGGTTAACACTCGCTCCTCGCTACCAGCGGCTCCGTGGCGGAGAAGGCGGCTGCAGCCTCATGGCAAAGGGTGGAGGGAGAGGGCTGGCCTCGCAAAGCTTTGCGGGTGGTTTCTCCTGCATTTTGCCTCTTTATTTCTCCTGATGCCAGTTGTGTTTGAGGCACTGGTGACCTCTTATTTGCAATTCCAGCTAGTCTGTCTTTTTTTGGTTTGACGGAGGAGGATGTGGTTTGTCCTACACAAATAATTTGAGTGACAAAGAATCGATCACGTGAATAAATGACTGGGGAGAAGTTACAGGAATGTGATGAAAAATGCACCTATTTGACTGAGACCTGGGGCTTTGTAAGGAGACTAAAGAACAGCCCCTGAGCCATGTTGTACAACGGGACTGTTGTAGAGTGAAATAAACACTCTTAAAAACAGTGATGATGACCTCATTTGACTGTATAAATATCTCTGCCCCCCTGAAGAGTTTTATCTGCACTTGTTCCAAGGTGTGCAGCATTGTATGTTGTCCCAACCTCTAGCAATGTTTGGTATCTTATATTTGTATTGTTCTGCACCTTCATTTCCTGTGGCAGCTCCCATAAAATGTGAAGAGGATTTAGCATTATTTTAAGTATCCTTATCCCTTCTGCACAGCTGTCTAATCCAGCCCAGGTTAGTCTAGAATGTTCTTCCTTTCAATGGGTAGCCAAGCTGAACAGTAGCCTCTTGAAGCAGTGATAGTCATTTTGATGAGAAATGTTAACTAAGTAGAATTTTCCTAAGAGAAAAACTATGATTTCATCTTCAGCCACAGTAATGGTACAGGGTACTGTCACCGGTTGAAGAACAGGCCTGCAGGCTCCCCTGGGACAGAGGTAGGAGTAGCTTTTATTTTTGGTTCTGGGGAACTGGAGTAGCAGTCTTGTACCTCGCCTCGACTCTGCTTTAGAGTCAGACTTAAACCACCTATGTTTTAGTTCCCCAGAAACTCTCTGTAAATTGAGATTTGGAATTGTTTTCTTTACAACTGAGTTGCAAAGGGCAGTCTTACGTTCAGCAGATCACTGTAGCATTAAGCTTTTTGCCCCCAATTTACAGGTTTTAGTTATGAGAAAATAGAAGCATGAAAAGTTAAAATGGGAATATAAGTGCTCTGTAATTACTGCAGATCTTTTCTAGCAACTTCTCAAGAGAGAAAACTATTGCACATTGTATCATCACATTGATATAATTTAAGCCAAAATCTGTTAAAAAGATTGACTTAATTCCTAGAACAGTATTTGTCTTACCCTTAATTACTAAGTTTTAAACTGGAAGATTATTTGAAGTCTGTTTCAGAGTTGCAGCCACACTGGTGACAAATTTAACTTCTCAAACTTCTGGTTTTACATCAAGGGTTGGTTTAAACTGGAGGTGTAAACCTCTCCACTACAGCTGATCATCTTTGTGGCTTTTGCAGGTGTACAATTTTCTATTCTTGCTTCGGATGCGAGTGCCGCTGCACTGCCACAGCCCGCGTCCCTGAGTAGGAGCAAGTGCTAGTCCATTTTGAGTAGAGCAGGTAGGTCACTGATTAGCAACCCACCTTCCCTCCCTCAAGAGCTCTGCCTTTCATCCCAGCATTAGCAGGACTAAGATGTTACGGTTTTATCTTTTTTGAGACAGACAAAAGAGCAAGCTGTATAGGAGGGCTGTCCTTTTAAATACTTCAACTTTTCAAGGTCATTTGTGGAGCTTTTATCAATCAGAAAGCTAAATTCATACAAAAAGCATCTATAATGAACCAAGTGTATCTTCAACCTTATCCCTTCAGCTGAATACGAATTATCTAGGAAGGTGCTTCAGCGGCCACATTCACTGAGTTCAGCATCCCTGTGAACGTTATATAAAGTAAGCAGAGAAGCCACTACTATTGTAGTTTGGCATCTATCAATTTCTTGTCTTTTTTCTGTAATTGATTTATTAATTATAGCATCTTAATGATCTATTTAAAATAAATAAACCATTTACACCATTTCAAAGGTATTTTGTGATGTTCAGCTGATATTAAAATAGCACCAGCCTTATGTGCTTTTTCAGCAAGTGACCTAATTAGTTAATAAAGTAATTGAATATTAAAAAGGATGTTGCAAGTGATTAAAATTTAAGAGCCTTCAGAACATTATTAAAGCTATAAATCATACATCACTGTTTTAATTTGCATAGCTACAGAATTACTAATGGTCCCACATGCATAAGCTACTTGGCAATTAGTCTTTTAACAAACTGTTGGTGATACTATGAGGTTACCAAAATCTTTCCCCATTTTTGACTTGCAAACAAAATCCAGGATGAGAGAGCACTAAGGGTTAAATTCCTAAAAGCCAGGAAATTCCGTTCTTTCACGTGTGTCTCTACCCCAGCCTCTGTTGGCCCCTTGTCCTTCCAGCCAGGGACCACAACCTCCCAAGTTCCACCGAGGTCTAAAAAGGAGAGAGGAAGTATCTGCCTCCACCTTGAGCTTCCTAAACTGGGCTCCAAGTGGTTTTCCAGCCCATTTTGATGCCCATGAATCTCCCTACCTGGTGCTGGGACATTCTCCATTTTTGTCTCATACGTATGACTGTCACAGCTTCACTTTCCTTCCCCTTCACCTGGACTCCAGGTCCATAACGGCGCTGGTGGGACTGAGCAGAGAGCTGCTGACAGTAGGCAGTCGTACTCGGTCTTTGTCCCAGGGATGTTGTCTTTGGGCGTTGGGTAAGAGCCAAACCAGGTGCTCATCACCTTCCACTCCCTATGCTGGGGCTTGCAGCTCATGGGAAACCTTAAGGATCTGCAAACAAAAAAGGGTTGGAAAAATGTCACTGATGGAGCTACCTGCTCTGCCTGCACCACAGGGTACAGCCCCTTCGCCGGCACAGCTGGGGCAGCGAGGGTGAGACAGGATGACAGTTTTCAACTTAGACACAAACCATTTTGGCCAGATGAGCTGCCCTGGTCTCCCCTCTCGCCAGCATCTCTGCAGGGATGGTTCCCAGCCTCAGGAATGCCCTCCAGCGGGGTACAGTCCAGCGCACAGGCAGAGACCAGGTCTGTCTCTGGCTTTAGGACTTGCAGCCTGACGAGAGAAACAACAATGCTGAGGGCAAAGCAACCCTGACACTGGGCAGCAAAACAGCTGGAGCAGCCAAAAGCTGGTGAGGAGGCAAACGGCCAAAGCTGTGGCCACAGCTGAGCAACCAGCACAACGGCTGTGAGAGCTCAGCAGCCTCTTCCCCCCCCAAAGCAGCACTGCAAATTGCATTGCTGCCTCCTCCCTGCACTGCACAGCCCCTGGGCTCCCTCAGCCCCCACAACTTGTCTGTTTGCTCCCACTCCAGACAGTCTCACAGCAAAGGAGGGTGCCTGAGCCTTTGCTGATTTCCCCACCTTGTTCTCTGAGAGAGGCAGGGTCTTCTCTCTCCTTGGGAGCTGGGACTGCAGCATCCCAGCCCAGCGCAGGAACTGGCACCTGTATGGCTCTTGCTCCCCAGCTCCATCATCCCTTGCACACTGCCCAGCTCAGTTGCTGCAGGTGAGCTGCTTGTGTAAGCTGGTACCTTCATCTTCTAAGTCTCAAGTCCTTTTTTTTTTCAATGGAGCAAAAAAAAAAAGACCTTACAGAACAGCATTTACATGCAAAACAAAGATGTTTTTTCCACCCAGTCAGCAGAAGCCTTGATGCAGTTTTAGCTATTAAAGTGTGCCGGCTGCTACATTACCAGGAGAATGTCTTTTTTGTGCTGCAAAAAACTTTTCAGGAGCTTCCTTTGAAGCCTTTCTTGAGGTCAGGGACTGCAGCCTCTTGCAATCTTTCCATGTCAGCCTGCAGCACTTTTTGAAAGCCCTTACACTGGATATTGTGACAAACGCCAGCTCTTTGTTCATTAGTTTACACTTGGTAATAGATGTGAGGCCAGGGTAGAGGATGGCTCTCAGCAAGCAATTCACACTCTGCTGCACTAACATTTGCCATGTCTTGAATAGTTGGAGACAGTACAATCCTCTTTTAAGGGCCTGTGTTTTTAATTAAAACAGCAAGCTGAGGAATGGGTGACTTTGGAGCATTTTGACCCAACAAGGAATGACAAGCACGTGGCTGCTTTTAAAATAAATTAATTAATACCTACTATCTTACTGGTATAAAACTGTCAGCACATAAGGAGGGTTGGCAAACCCAGATACAGATACAAAGCAGTTTTGTAAATTAGGCTACGTACATGCAAATGTTACTGCAATACAAGGAACACAGCGACTGCCGAAGGCGAGCTAGAAGAGACTAGATTTGGTACAAATTCGCGCCGCTGGGCTGATTTTAGGACAAGTTACATCAAGGACCTGTTTCAGTGCACCTTGACTCCACCACCCAGGTTCACTTCACCATTGCAACGTCACCTGCCGGCGCTCCCAACATCAAGGTGAGAGGGGTGCCAGGAGCCCACACTGGGGTGACACATCTGCTCAGGGGTGCCTGCGGGTGCATGTTTGGAGGAGCAGAGCCAGTGCTTCCCACCAGGTAACCCTTTCCCAACCCCCGGTCGGTAATTGTCTCATACACCACATGCTGCCCGTCTGGCTTTCAGATGTGCCTGTGCAAATTTGGTAGGTGGTTTTTTAGCCATGAAGCTCAAACCCCTAAGATCTAACTGTAGGCCAGGAAGCGCGGTCATCTCACATACAAACGGTTTTTCAAGCCTGCCAAAATATTGATTCACCCCTAAGACAACTCCAAGTGACACTGGAAGAGTTACCATCCCATCATATGACCTGCTACAGCATCTGCACCAAAACCTTAACTTCCAAAAAACAACAGGACAGGCACATTCCCACTCCTAGCCACATTCACAAGGTGTTAGAGCAGCGAGCAGGAGAGGCATAAACATATTCCCTTGAGCGTTGCTTTGAACCTGTTTATCCCTGGGTTTGGAACTGCCTCCCAGCAATGCCCTGGATGCAAGGAGGTCCTGCCGAGAGTCCCCCCCTTTTTTCAGCTTCCCACTGCTTTCATTTTGGAGCCTCCAAACAACTATAAGTAAGTTTTCCTCCAGTTGTTTCTTCCACCATTTTGACAACTTTGGGATGTTGCCTAACATTTGCCTGCTTTTCCCTAAAAGAATCAGCAAAACCCCCTTCTTCCCAGTAGAGAAGTGTAAGACCAGTAACTTTCTGCTTTCTGGTCCAGCTTTTCCCATGCTCGCAATACAGACCACCGCTGACTCCAGCCTCTGCAGCCACGGCATCGTCTTGTGCTCTTTCCGCCGAGCGCGGCGCAGTATCCTGTTTGCCATCCTTCCTGCTGCTCTATGCCATTAGCACGATAGTATCAGTTTTTCCACTCAAGCTCCCACATCCTTTTCCTGATCAACACGTCGTATGGTTGTTCCATTGATCATGCTCTGATGGGAAAAACTTATTGCGCTTGAGCCTCGTCCTCCAGAAGGGCAGGACAGAAAGAGGCTGGTTTCCTTCTTCAAGCCTGTGCTGGTGCATTTACAGATTGCTCTATCACGGCATCTGTACTCTCAAAGCATATTACTTTATAGGATTTACTCCACTGCATCACTGTGCATAAATGATACACGATTTCTGCCTGTACATATATGACAAGATATGGATACTCATGTGGCGCTGTTTTACAGCCCGGGCAGCATCTGCTAGCAGTCGCTGTTTGCAGCCGTGTTCTAGTAAGCCCACCACCAAGCAAACTGACTCCTGCTCTCCTCCCACAGCCAAAGTTTCCTCCAGTCATGCCCATCATCCACGTCGGATGGCTACAAGACTCCTGCTACTCTTATACCCAAACCCACGCACGACAGTTACCTGCGAGAGCCATGCCGCCGCTCCTGCAGCTTGGCCTGGCGATGGTCCCCTCTGCTAAGGGCTGCCTCCCATCGAGGTCTTCAGATTCGTGTCTGCATATTCCCTGGGACAAATCCAGTGATGTTTTGCCTACCCCAGTGTTCCCTTTACAGGCTCTGGTGCAAGACCCAGAAACTGGTTTGCAGAGAACACCCCTAAGCCAACACAGGGCAACAAATTTTCAGCCAGTTCCTGCCATTGCCTCCTGTTGTCAGCCCCTGGCCTGGAGGTGAAGGTTCTTTCCCAGTGGCTTCAGCCACGCGATTGCTCCAGGACAACTATATTTATGGGGGAACTTGATTTGGCCTGTCGAGGTGGGAAGCGATGCTCTGCGGAGATCTGACACTTAACCATTCACGAGGGCTGCGGCATTCGGGGCCTGACCTAGACCCCGCAAAGCGGCGGATGCCATGTCTGACCATCACCCAAACTCTGGGCTTGAGCTAAGCAACAGCCCGCACGCACCCCACGGATCCGCTCGGGATTTTTGGCTGCCCCACTCTCACCTCCACCCGTTCTCAGAGACACGGGTGGGCTGCAGAGGATGCAGAGAGGAGCGCGTCCACCCCTTACGCACCCTGCCATCAGGGAGAGGACGGCGGAGAGCCCACCCCACCACCCTCACGGTCTCCTGCAGCCCAGCAGGTGCCCCAGGGCGGCGGGTTTAGGGAAAGCCGCTGCCCCCGGGTGCCGGAGGGCTGCCCGCCCCGCTGCCTCCCCGCTGCCTCCCCGCTGCCCCCGGGAGCCGGAGCGCTGCCCGCCGCGGGGTTTCCCTTCAACCTACTGCCACCTCGTGGGGAGCCAGAGCAGCGAGCAAGGGGAGATGCCTGCCCGGGGCGGCAGCAGCATTCCGAGGTGGTTTTTTTTCCCGTTAGGGACAGGGAAGGGGCAGGGGGGGGAAGCAGGCGGGCGTTTGGGAATTGCAGGCGAGTCCGGTCCCTTCAAACCGCCGTGCTGAAGTCAGCTCCAGTTCATTTTGAATCGTCCCTTTTTCTTGGGGGGAGCATCAGAAGATTTTCTGTTCGTTAAGAGCGGTGACGGGGCTTGGCAGAGTCCGCCTGGCATTTCCACCGATGCGTCGCCCCAACCTGAAGGGAGGATTTAGCCAAGACTCCCAGGTGAAGAAAGAGCAACCTGAAGGGCTGTAACACGTAGGGGATTCCTTGAACAAACTTTTTGGAGCATTTAGTGCCCACGGAAGAGAGACATCCAGACCCCTGAAAGTTTCTCCAGTCCTTTCCCAGAGAACAGGGCCCCTATACGGACCAGGAGCACACCTCACCCCCCCTGCGGTGCCCATCCATCTCCTGCCTGGGATGGGTTTCCCCAAAGGGAGCACCAGGGCTGGGTCTTCCCCCTGTTTTGGCCCATTCAGACAGGCAGTTGTATGTAGGAACACGGTCTGTGGGGTTTGGAGCTATGTCCCAGAGGAGTCCAGACCATCAAAATCAAGCAGCAAAAGCTTCTGGGCAGTTGGCACAGGTCATTGTTTAGATATACAGGATCTAACTATTCACTCTCCCAAACTACGCTTTAAAAAGGATCTGCATAAACAGTAGCATCCCAGAGTGATTTCTTTACATCTAGACCTGTGCGCTTCATTGTGCAGTGCAGGATGGGGCTGTTACAGAAGACATACTCAGGCCCGGTCTTACCTCTGTATCCACCATTTCCTAAGCGTAAGGCAGCAATGCTGCAGAGCTGCACGGAGCAGGCAACCTCACCAGCAAAATCACCCCAGGAGGAACGACACAACCAGCAGCTGGAGGGAGAACAACGGCAGAGCTCCATAACAGTGAAACCCAGGTGAGCAAATTAAATGCAATCCCAAACTCAAACACTTCAGCTTGTCAGAGACCAGTATAGACGACCGGCACACAAAAGAGATTTAAGAGTGACACAAGTGGCTATAATAAAAATACCTGGTTTAAAATTTGCAAAATGCTGCAAAATGTGAAAGGAGAGGTGAGGAAGAGGAGAGAAGTGCCAAGACACTGGCAGGGGCAGGTGGAACAAGATCCTCAAAGCAGCCATCAAGATCCAGACAATTACCTTCTCCTGTTGAAAGCTGCACCCACAGCCCAAGGTTGTGAAGGAAACCAATCTTGTGAGATGCAATTATCTTGTCAGAGCTTCACAAAACCCACACCCCCATTCAGCAGAACTGAGGCAGACTGGCATTATCAGAATATCCAGTTCAGCTGGTGCCATTATATACTCTTCCATTTCTATCCACTGTCCATTAACTCAGAAACCTAGTGATACCTATTTTAAATATTCAAATACTTGCTAAGATTTCAAGTAGGCTATGAGCATCACCCATACTGACCCATAAACCGAACATGTGAATCAGCAACGTACTCATTTGTATTATTAAAACTTCATTTTTTACATACCCTTCATCACTCAGATCGTTTAAAGAGTTGAGGACTGCAAGGTTGTGGAAAACCAATAATCAAACCTAAGAAACTGTCCATGTTATGAAAGATGACTGGACAGACTCATAAATGCCAAGATGAGAGAGACCTCCAAAGCTTGCAAGAAACTGTGGGGAATAAGCTAGTTGTTTGGGATAATAAATCATTCACAGCAAGAAGATGCAGCTTGAAGTTGAGAACTGTTCAGAGAATTCAGGTAGCATTTGATCAGGAAGAAAAATTGCCTCAGTATTGCTAAAAAGGCATAACTTCTCATAGCTAGGAGGGATGTACACTCCCCCCAATTTTTCTTTTTAAAAATTTCAACAGTCTTCTCAAAACAGGGACAAAGCAACACCAGAAAAGAGGTGAAAGCTTTATAGAACTCCAGGAGAGCAGTCAAGATCAGCACTAGAATTTGTGACTCTTCCTTACCACTCCAGCTATCATTTTTCCTTAATTTGAGCAATACTCTCATTGGATATGAGAACACCTGCTTAAATACTCTCAGATGTATGTCACCTGCATGCAAAAAAAAAAACAACAACCAACCAACCCACACCACAAATCACAGGAAGCAAACTGACAAGAGCAGAGGTATTTTCTTTATGAGCAGCTGGAGCAAGGTCAGACATTATTGCACTCATGATAGAGCAGGTGGAGAGGGCTGGGTGAGCTCTTCCCATCCACATCAGGAGCTAACCTGGCCATCTGACTTCACTCATGGCAGCACAGAAAGGGCTGAAATGCTCCAGTCTGCTACATCCACACAGGAGATCAAGTTTCTAGTTCAGGTGGCACCATGTTTTAACTGGCCTTTCCACACTAGAAAAGTTACAGAGTTTGTTTTTTTTAATATTTATGAGCTGTAAAACACAATGAGAAAAGCTCAGGTAAGGTTTTTTTGTGGCAGTACAGAACTTGTTTCCCCAAGAGCTCCGGAGTACAACTGTTGCAGTTTAATCAACATTTTTGACTCCAAATTAGGAAGGTATTTGAGCACACACCCTTAAGCACCTGCATGAATATCAAAGCAAAACTCATGTGCTTTGCACTTGTAAATTAAATGGACAGAACTGCAATCTAAAAGAGCAAGAGTCTACTGCCACATTGACTGTAAATCATCTTGTAAGACGTCAGGGAAACATCAGGCACATGGAAGACTGGGCAGACTCCCAGTGTAAAACAACACTTTAAAATGCAAATGAAAGTCAATGGGTTGCAGACCTCTTCAGTGAATTCCCCCGTCTGATCCTTCTCATTACATGCATCCTCATATTGCCAGTAGTGGCTTTAAACTACGGATTTTGTTCTCTTTAAACAGTTCCCAGGTTGCAATGGGAATTACTCTTTTTAGCAAACATCTGAATTCCAGAGCACAGGTATGTTACCATCTCTACTAAGCTGCATCCATATAGTTAGCATCTCTGATCCAAATACATCAGCATCATTTACCATGGGAATAAAAAGGTTCCTGGAAGTCAGGTTCCCCACTGGCTATGCACACGCTGGACCAGATGCTTGGATGCTGGCTATGGACCTCCCTGGTTCCTGGAAAACCATCTCCTGATGGCATGGTGGAAGACCACACACTAAGGTAACAGACCTTTGAGTGATCAGGGCAGTAGTTCTTATGCTCTTCAACATGAAGTTCACTTCCCTTCTGCACCTCTAAAAGACAGGTATAATGATGTTCTTATTTTGTACATTAATACACTTTTGAACACATAGGTGACTGGTTTGCCCCCAAATAACGTGACTAGATAGCAGTGCTAGCATTCAAACCTGGTGGTCTCCACATCCAGGCATCCGTCCTAACCACTGCAGTAGCAGCTTCATCACTGACGCAAGCATATTGACAGAGCACAAAAAAAAGAGCATGCTTTGAAGCAAGTTGTTACATGGATATATTTATTGCATTGCAGTCTTAGCAATTTTAAATATAAACATTTATATCTGGAAAGCAGAATATTGCAAATTCAGTATTATTCAATATGTTCATAGCAGCATCAGCTTCCTAAGAAACAAAATATTTAGGAAGACAGAGAAGGAATTACAAACAAGTTACACTCTCTTTTATCACCATTCAACCAAAACATGGTATTGCAGCTGTGAAACAGATATTGAAGTCACCAAATCTGACCTTGAAGACATAAGCAATTTCAAGACTGAAGTGCGTCATTGTACCTGATATCCTGCACATTTTTAGTGTGCTGAGACATAAGGCTAACAGTCAAGTGCCTGAAGAGGGCAGATGATCTATGTATCTGCGTTACCTGACATATTATAGTTTTAATAACAATACTTGGCACTTGTATTTCACTCACCACTTCCCCAAATTCTTGCAAGACAGGCAAGGATTGCTCTCAGATGTATTACAGCTGTGGAGCATAAGGGAGAGGGAGGGAAGTGACTTGCCAAGGCCATTCAGTGAGTGAGTGGCAGTAGGGAGATCAGAATTTGTCAGCACCTGACTTCTAATCCCATGTCAGCCTGGTAGGTCATGCTGCTCCTCTGTGGTTCATTAAGGAAGTTTTATAGATGACTAATTGGTTAACAAGCTCCAATCCATGCAACTACAGTGGATGCAAGTACCATTTGAAAAGAGGTCAACACAACTGCTCCCCTCATAATGCCCATTTTAGTTTTAAAGAAACCGAACACTTCTCTCATTTTCTCATCTCAGAATGATCTGTCACGCTGAAGATACAATGACACAGCTGCACTTTGCTCTGAAGCAGTGGAAATCAGAAGCAATCGCTACAGGAGCGGGAGCAGCTTTCATTTCTTTCCTGAGGGAGAGCACTGATCTTTTGAGAGGAAAAAAGGATGGATATGTTTTTACACAAACTGATCAAACTACTTTTCATTCTAAACGAATACAAGACTGACTGAAAGTCTCAGGTGTACTAATTTTCTTCAGCTAAGTCATCCAAGTGTACACTATGAAGCTAGCAGCTAATAAAATAGTTATCCAGGAACATCAGAAAGCATTTTCCTTCCCTGAAAGGCCTTCACTTCTACCAGCTAAGAGAAAGAGCACTTACAGTGACATCTAAAAGGACTTGCAAACATCATGAGACAAGCCATCTCTGATATTCTCCACTAAAGTAGTCCTTTCTCCTGCACCCCCAAGGAAGCTAACAAGGACAACCAAGCCTCCTACCATCCCTGCCTCAAAAGGGGAAATTTGCTTACTTGTTTTTTCTCCCACTGGGTTTCCTCTGCAAAATTTTAGAGGCAAGATCAAACATGTCAGTTATTAGAGATGGAGTCTGGCAGAGACTTCTGGGGCACAGTTCATGCACGGTGAAACGCTCACAAAGTAACAGAGGCTGCACTTGAGAACTGTCTCTGCGTACACCCCCTTCAAACTATAGAGCACAACTGCCCAATGCTGGCCAAACTATGCCAAACTGTACAGGCTAGAAAGCAACCTCCCATTTCAAGGAGTTATCACCAAGTAAAGTAATTTCTTTCTCCTCCTTTTTCTTTGCCTGCTTTCCCACTTTCAGCATGCCATGAAAGCCTATAGTTAGGAAAATGTACAGAGAGGTACACATTATACTTACAGTAGATTACGCACATTTTTTTTCCATCAAGAAAAGTCTTCATCAAGTGCACTGATCCTGCAGTGCCCACCTGGAGGAGGACCATCACACTGCCTTGCCTATCTCTTCCCAAGTGACCTGATTTTTTTTTTTTTCTGCCCAGGCTGCTAATAGGTAAAAAAGACAGCAACAAAGGATGCTCTTAAACAGTAAGGTTTTTCTCCACAACATTTCTACCATGTAACAACTGATGCTTTTTCATGCTTATACATTGGCAACACCTGACAGAAAAAGCTGTGATTTTTAAAAAATTGTTTTTTCTTTCCAAACAAAATTTAACTGCTTTACTTATATCCAGCTGTTGCCAATTTCATCTTAAGTTGTAAGTCAGAATAGAAGACATGTTACCTCCTGAAAATGGGTGTTTCCTTCTAATGACAGTGACTGCTAAAAGCACCTTTTAGATATGAAATGAACATTACTGGCTACATGAACAGCACAGTACCTTTAACAAAATATTTGTAATAATGTTTATCTGAATGTGAGACACAGGCACTGCTGGAAAAAAGTCTGACCAAGTTAAAGTTTCTAAATGAAAACTTGAGTGCATTCTTATCTTTTGGTCCAAGTATATCCTAAGAGAGTATTAATATTTTTGGTAAATTTAAAAATGAAGCTCAGCTTGGAGTCTATCCTCCTTTGCTAGACTTCTAGCTCATTAGCCAGAAGGGTATTGCAAAGATTTTAGGTCTCTCCTCTTCAGTTTCTACTGCAGCTGGCCACTCCTGTCTTCCTCCATCCACCTAGTCAGATCTCACCACTGTGTACACTGCAGTGTCTTGAAAAAGATAATACAGAACTGCACATCACAACCTTTGTATTTGTCATCTTCTTATAGGCAAGGGTAATAATGCCAAGGAAACTCTGCATGGAGCTAATGCTGTAGACTTTAGGACTGTAAAATGGAGTTGCTTCTCTAGAAACTCTGTAAAGTTAGGCTGTTGATACTCAAGTCTGCAAACTGAGCCATGCTTCTTTCAGCTCTGTTTTTTGTGCATGCTTAATTCACTTTAAGTTTTAGCCTGTTTAGGCCCACCTACCATCAAGCCTGCAAACTGGGAGAATGAGCTTTGAAATTACTGTCTTGCTCTAGGAAGATCATCTTCCTTCACTAGAAGAAGGGAAGTATTTCTTTATCATCTCTTCTTCCAGTTGTGGCTTCACACATTTCCATTTGTGCAACTTGATAATATCCTTAGGAATAGATATTTTTGGTTTGCAATACCTTAATTACAATAACAATTCCACAAATTCTGTAATACCTTAGTTTTTCAGTATCATTTCTAGTAAGTGTTAGCCTTTCATAATGTTATAGCAAAGACTGTCTTAGGATTGCTATAGTACAAACTTCAAATGTTTAAGCCAATGTCAAGAAGTGAAAGCATGAACTGGAATAGTTCTGGGTTGCAGAAGATGCACACTTTAGCATTTATGTTTTACACTTTGCAATGCAGGCAGGAGAGAAAACATCTTCATATTAATTCACAGTATTTTGCAGTTATGCTTTGAGGCAGAGACTAACATATAACTCAACAGCTTCTCAGGAAAGAGCTTGCCTGGCTGACAGAATGACTGCATCATTGCTACGCTGCTGCATTGCCTCTGAAAGGGTGTAATACTGTGCCTTCCAATTTTATCCAGTTGCAGAGCTTGCAGTTTAAGATAGTGGTTAGAATTCTGATCTGTTTAATCAAAGACAGGAAGTTTACCGGGAGATATACATCTTCAGAAACTTAGAGTATTTTCAGTTTGCTGTCCCTGCTGCCTTTCCATTTTCTTTCAAGATTCTAGATGAAATCACTGTTTCCACTTGTGTCATTTAGGTCAGTGCCAGTAAGCAATAGAAAGGGTAAGCATGGGCAGCATGTTGGGCAGAATGTCAAATTCAACAAAAATTAGATATCTTTTTTCTCTGCTTCTTTTTTCCTGGACACTTCTTCACCCATGGTGATTCATAGGTGCAAATGGGTGACTGCAGCAGCAAACTAGGAAAACCTAGGACTGTGGGAAGAAAAATAAGTAAAAAAAAAAAAAAAGAAAAAATTTTTTAAAAAAACAGTTTACTCCAACTGATCCAAGATACATAATTCTTGTGATCAAATAATTCTAAAAGTCTGCAGAGACTAGTATGAAAATCAAGAATAGCCAAAGGCTATCTAGATGCAAAACTACACAGGGTAACATTCCTTAGGGAGGGGGAAAAAAAAATAGTGGGCAGTCAAGCCTACTCCCACTGAGAGACCTTGCCCTGCTTCCAAATGATACAGAAGGGAAAGCTGCATCAGCAACAATGAATCCAGAAACTGAAGGACAAGCAGCAGATGGAAAACAGTACGCCCGCTACTTCAGTAACCCCCTGGTGAGGACACGCTAAGTATCTGTCTCTAGATGAGAAAAAAAAACTTCCAGGCAATTAACAAGCTGGACAAGTCAGTTGAGAGAAGGAAGTAAAACCACACTTTTTATAAGCTCCTTTTTCCTCCTTTGGCCTTATCTATTCTACTACCACAGTCCTGTTTAAGTGTTTGATAAAAATGAAGCACCTGTGCAAAAGAGTTTCCAAAGAAATAATCCCAGCCATGATACCCATAACTCTAGGGTACCCATACATATGATACTATATTGTATCACATGATACATATCATACCATATAATACACATAACTGCAGCTTTCAGCCTGATTCTCCCTAGCAGTTTCCCTGCATTCCCACAGCATAGCAAGGTTTTATGCTGTGGTTCCATGAAAACCCCATTCGGACTATATGCAAAGGTCCCTAGAATTATATCACCATACAAATAAAATCACCACTCTTAAAGTAACCGTGAGACTTGGCTCCCTACTGAACTGCGTTGGCAATGAAAACATACACAATGACACTGTGAGATATATCTGTGACATCACATTCCAAGACTATTGTATTACATTGTTTCTGCAGCTGGCATCACTAACATTTCACAAGTTTCATATTTGTCTGCTATTTTAGAAATGATTCTAAAAAATTCTCAAACTATCACAACACATCTTCAAAGGTAGTTCAGAAAACTGCTCCTTGCAGTAACTCGGTACCTCACCATAAACACGCTTTAGGAATCACTGCTGGGCACCAGGGTGAACAATGTCCTAGAAATACTGGACAGGTTGCAACTAGTACGTGGATCCTTTCCAGGGAGTTCTTCATATTTGGCCCAAAGCTTTTTCATTCTCACACAGCTCTCTGTTTCTTAAGACTGCCTCCTGCTCCTACTCTTCATTCTTTAGCATAATGACTTCAGGTGTCTATGCTCACACCATCTTTATGACACTGCAGCAATAGAGGAATTGTTAGAAGCAGACAGCTTTTTGAACAAAGAACATGGATTTTATGCTGAGTTTGGACAAGGAAAAACATGGAAAGAAATAACCAGAAACAATAAAAAATCCAAAGCTCCTTTGTTTCCAAGGGTTGTTTTTTTTTTTTTTAAACAGATTTACATGAATACTTAAGTGAGGTAGAAGACTTCATTTCAGAACATCACATTCAATTTTATTGAAAGAGCAACTTTATCTTAAGTATTAAACATGCAAGTGACAACACGCATACTGGATCACTTGCTTAGTCACAATCATGATGCTTGAAAGACAAAAATCACAAATGCTATGCTTGAAAGAGACAAAATTCATAAAATAGCATTTTGATAATGGGCTTTAAAAAGATACAATGTCAGAGAAAGTAGGGAAAAGGAAGACATTTTGGAAGATCTGAAGTTGTACAAGAGGCTGTATTTAGGAAGCAGCTTGGAAATAATGAAAGAGGTGGATGGGGAAGTAGGAAACAAATGAAGAATCACAAATAAGCCATTAAATCCAAACTGGAAGAGAGAATTTTAACCAACTGGCACAGATGAGACAACAATGAGAATAGAGGAGGAACAGTTTAATAATGAGGTAGAGCAAAAAAAGTAGACAAACTGTGTAGTTCTTAACCAGGTTTGTTGACTGAGGTGATGATTTTGGAAGAACAGGTCAGTGACGATATAAAAATCAAGGCACAAACACAAGTCTAAGCACCAGCATTTTTCATAAAACGTAAAAAAAGAGACTTGTAGATGTTAAGCAACAAACACCTGCAAGGTTTCAGAGAAAAAAAATCTGATGAAAGTAAACAGAGACTTCTAGTAGCAACTGAGAACTTGGTGAAGTGACAACTGACAAGGAAAGAAGGCAGTACAGCCACAAGAACATTCATGGTAGTTGTATCTTATTTAATGCACAAGGCAGTATAAACTTTATGCTCTTTAGGCAGACAAAGATAATTAAAAATATGAGGTAAAGAAAAGCAAGAATTCAATTAGATGTCATAGTACATAGGCCTGAGCGGAGATTTGACACCCTTTGGTCAAGTATGAAGGAAAGAGGAGAGGTCAAAATCAGTAGCCTTTGGCATGAATGAAAAAGGCAGCAATAAGTCACCCCAAGCAACTGAAATAAAAACAAAACAGTCAGAAAGCAGAGGGGGAAAAAAACAACCCACAACCAAAAACATAACGAAGAAAAATATTCACTTGCAATAAAAGCTGCTGAGAAGTCAGGAGCAGAAATAAGCCCCTTGTTTCTAGCTTCACATGCTTCTCATAATTTGCAAGGGTTCTGATTAGTTAGCAACCACATAGAAAGCCAACCAGAAAAGTTCAGAAAGCCAAGACAACTAGGGGTGAATACAAGAACAATCTTCCTAAACCAGAGTTTAGAACGTCCTGAGGAGACAAAGTACTGACAGAAGGCGGGGAGGAGGGGGAGGGAAGAACTGCAGACTACATGCACACAAACAAGAACAGCCTAAAAGGAGAGGAAACAAGAACCTCCAAGAGAAGAATCTTTTCAGTGCCTAGTCTCAGTTCATAGTAGGAGGGGATTACAGTAATAAAGCTATGTATAATAAGAAACTGTAGATATTATTTCCTTTTTTCTTTTCTTTTTTTTCCACTCTTGATGAAACTGTTTTGCCTCAACAGTACTTTTTATGCTGAGGCACTTCTGTCCCAGGCTAAACTTGGGTTTGCAGCTCAGTGGCTCAGCTGATAAGCCATCCAAGCCCCACGTCATCTGAAATGTTGACATAAAAGTTTCAGGCTCCCCCAGAGGCATACAGCTGCTTTGTGTGTCCATGAACTCCTGCTAAATGATTTCTGTAATTCACCCAAACACCAGACATACCCCTAACGACAAGCAACCAGTATGCTGCATTTGTAGCAACAAAAATAGATGTCACTGAGAGTACAGCCACTCAGTTTGAGGACATATGACCTCTATATGCAATACAAGACCTGCTATAAAGCAATTTCCCAACTTCATCTTAAACACATGCAGCTGCTGCAAAACATAAGGTAGTTGAGATAAATACAGGAAGAGCAGTGTGAAATCTAGGGTCCTTTGACAACTCAGGGAACAGGCTACATAATGTAACAGTTTCATTTACCCTCAAACTTCTGCATGTAGGTCTCTTGGAAAGCAGTTTATACCCACAGAAGCCTGGCCTTATCTACAGTAGCTTAACAACCTTGCTAAAATAAAACCACTGATGAGCCAAGTTTGACTTTTATACTTCAAAACACTGTTAGGCACACCTCCAAAGCTCAGTTCAACTGGAATTAGATGATGCATCGTTGACATGGATAGGAAAGACCCATGAAGATTTCTGCTCCATGAGAACTGCTGTAGACACAGCACCTCTAGTTTCAATAGAGGGAACTTGAAAGGTGCTTAGATACAGTACAATTGTGCTCAGCACAAACACTTATATCTGACAAGAAAAACTACATCTTTGCAAACCTCACTATTACAATAAGTAGCGAGCAAATGGGTAAAATATAAAAGTACAATTTTCCATCTGCATCCACAACATTCACAGATAAACTCCAAATATGGAGGTCCCTGGATCAGCTACATTAGCTGCTTGCTGGTGACAGAGGGCTAAAGCACAGCATTACGAATAGAAGCCTAAGCTTTGGTACTGAAAAAAAAAATAAAAGTCCTGCCATCATTCACAGAAAAAGAGCAGTTTTCAATTAAGAGGTTTTCTATCACACAGGGCATTACAGAGCTAACTATGAAGAAGAGGCTAATAGCCATCAGCAGTATGTCACTCCACCTTTTTATAGACTACTTCAAAATGACTGTCGGAATTACGTCTGGAAAAGACGACATCCACATAACAACAGCAGATAAACTGTTGGTTTCATTAGCAATCTTCTCTTGAGATTACTCAGAACATGCAAAATAGCATTTGTGATTCATTTCAGGCAGAGATCTAATCTTAAGCTCCTTAAATGTGTGCCACAATTAGCTCCTATAACTGAATAAACCAAAAATCTCTTCCAACCCTCTCCATTTATCTTCTTTTTAAGGAGCAGTGGGATCTGTGCTTACCTCCCTCATCTCACAGAAACAACTGCGTTGCTGACCATGTCCTGAGACCCCCAACAGAGATCAAGGAGGCTGCTTTGGCATCAAGCTCAGGATGCTCCAGTTAAAATTATTTCCCCTACCTTGTTATGGCAATGGGAAACCAGTCACAGTAGCATCACACTTAACGAGAACGCTAAATAGCAATGAGAGCTGCAGCGGCAATTCATGCTATCAAATAAATACACTGACAAAGGCTCAGCCAAGTCAATGTGCTAAATGGACAAGCAAGACATTCTCTCCTCGAATAAAAATCTGGTTTATGTGACGTGTGAACACCTGTTGATAATCCACTTTGGGCCGCCGCCTTCTCCGTGACTGGCTTCTTGCACGGGTACCACCAGCATTGGCACCCTCTGTGTGGGCAGTCCCGCTACCCACATCAGCTTCACCTCTGGCAGCCAGATGCAGACTGTCACCTGGCATCTTCTTTTCTCCAGCTCTGCCCAAGCGTTTCTGCCTCTCGCGCTCATCTTCTGCTCTCCCTCGTCCTGATCCAACTTTCAATCCCAGCGTCTGAGAGTCATTTGTCAGGGCTAGCTCCTCTGAGACAGTCTTTGAGTCAGCTCCCTTCTTTACCGAGGACTCCTGCAGTTTGAGTCTGTCAAACAGCTGTAAAAAAAACATTTATGTGTATGACCACATTCATAAAATGAGAGGCCACTTGTTCAGCACTTCTACATGGTATTTGCGTATACGATCCCAAATCGGAGCTGACAATACATAATTAGTGAAGAATCTTTACCAGCAATAGAAACTACATTTTCTTGCCAAACAGTGACATAAGGTGGATGGATGTCTTGCATGCACGTGAGTGTCTTTATGTGAGCACTGACAAATTTAATTTGGGGAGCAATACTGATGTGCAGTAGCATTTAACTTTGGTCAGGAACAACAGAAAGCTACCAAGTTACTCCATTAGCTCACTTTCCCCAACGCTCTTCTAACGTTGTCAGATAGTATGAAAGAGATTTCCATCCTTGTGTCTTCACACAGGACACGAATCCCTAAGATAAGGGGCCTCAATCAGCAAAGAGCATATACTGAAAAAATGATGGACCTCTTGTGTTCCCCAAAACAAACTAAAAGATGCCATGCAGGTGTTCTGGGAGGTGAGCAGACCACAAACAATAGAAAAATAGTAAAAGCTAGAGCAGCAGATCCAAAGCACTGCATGAACTCATTAATCTAAGAATACGTGGTGCTGAAACTGGAAAAGAAACTGCTTTCACTCTGGCAGCAGGCAAGCTTTTATGAAATACTGACAAATTAAAAGGATTCTCAGTTAGCCTCTCTCTTCCCAGCAACAGGATGGAAAGCCAATGCCTGTTAGAGTGGGCTAAAGGAACAATGACAACTTGATTATTTTTAAGTAATCTTTAAAAAAGGAAGAGGGGGATCGATCAGAAAACAGATTTAAATGGCAGGAATTTGAAAGCAAATTCTTCGCCATGAAACTGTTTAAAAGTTTTTGTGATGCTTCTCTGATGTTCAAAAGGCCCAGAGCTATGCCATTCAACAGGCACAGCCCTGTCAATTTTTTTTTTCCTTCATTGTTCAGAAGTTCATCTATCGCCTCTTCAGTTCTCAACTTTGTAAACATCTTTTTTTGCAGCTGGATCCTGGAGTGTGTCTCGCTTTGGAGCAACGTGCAGAATCTTGGGCTTCACAGTACCTAGACTAGAAGTTCAAGCGACCAAACAGACGTGCTGTTTCGTTGGCTGGAGACAAAGACTGTTGCTCCAGGAACATCAGTATCATAATTATGCACTGCCAAATCACCTGGCAGGACAAATGCGGACCGGATCAGTCATGGGTGCAAAAAATCCACAAAACACATAAATCAAAAACCATAGAGTGAGCTTATAGAAAGTCAGCATATTGCACTAAGCAGTGGCAGCAACTGTGATCTGATACTAGGAACTCTGAAGTGGAACTTCTATAACACTGAACTACGGCCAAGGTACTTTCAAAGAGGTCAGAAAACTGGTTTCTTTTGCCCCAGTTCAAGCCATTTTAGAGTCATCTGTAATATAAGGAGGTAAAATATTTCAAATGTAAATACAGTTTTCCAATCAATGCTCCTCTTTTACTACTTTGAAAAGGAGATACTTAAACAAAAAAAAGAAAGAAAACTGGAGATGGTTATATACCCGGGTTAGTGTGAGCTGAGGTTCTGCGTAGAAAGCTTTGCCCATTATTGGTTTCCTGTATGTCTCATCCACGTCTGTCAGGGCCTAGAAGATAAAAGAAATGGAAAGGTCAAAATTAAGAGAAAACATGAAGAAGCTTTGGACCAGCTTGGTGTCATAGCACTATGAAATTATGTTCTATCTGAAAGAAAATCCACCCTAGGAACAAGCTGTGCTTTGGAGCTGGTTTCTTAATCATCTAAGTTGTACTGAGGTATAAAAGCAACAGCAAAGCCTAGCATCCATTCTGCATTACTTGCAAATCTTTGAGAGCCTTGCCTGCAAAATCCTTCCCCCTCTCATCCTCCCCACCATTTCCAAACTTTTCACAGCTCCAGTCTCACAAATATTTAATAGCTGCTTTTCCATCCACTGTCTTTAAGATCTTCATGAGGTAGAACACAGGGAAAAGCTTTTGTCACTGACATCCCAGTGATGTGTTAGTGAAAAAACACAGAAGTGGCTACCACTATAAGAAGATTGGGTTTTGCAGAGAAAGCTTTGGAAGCTTCTGATATTCCTCATATTCCACCTTCCTGGGTTCTTATACAAAACCTTTGAAGATGCTGGGAACTCTTCAAAGGTTCTCTCTCACCTAAAACCTCTCTAAGATGGTTAGGCACCTCTCAGATGTACCAATCTACCACCAAGCACCACTTAGGTCTGAAACACAGCCCTTAGTGCCAGAGCAAATTAGCTGTATGAACTACAATACCACATTACTCTTCTCAAAATGTAGTTTGCTTAAACCTTTTGCAAATTTCAAGTTTTCGATATAGCAGTTATAAATCAAGGGCTTGAACAATAATTACCATATTCCAGAACTTGTCAAATGCAACCAAAAACCCTGTGCAGACTCCACGAAGCCCTTTGAAAGTGCGGATGTGGACATTGATTTTTACACCATCTCGGACACAGCGATGAAGTTCCCCCAGTGGGCTGCCTTCATGGACTACAACAGAAAGACAACATCACCAGTCTTCAACAAAATATATATATATATAAAATACATAGAAATCTACTCTATGCAGAAGTATGGCAGATCTTGGTACAACATTTGTCTTCACAGCAAAAGAAATAAGAAGCCCCAGAGCACTGTAATGCATTGCAGTTGCGGCAAGGAAGATTTAGGTTAGATATTAGGAAAAACGTCTTTACTGAGAGGGTTGTCACGCATTGGACATAGGCTGCCCAGGGAAGTGGTTGAGTCACCATCCCTGGAGGTATTCAAAAAGTGCATAGATGGGGTACTCCATAACATGGTTTAGTGGGCATGGATGATGGTTGGACTCGATGATCTTGAAGGTCTTTTCCAACCTAAATGATTCTATGATTCTACTAGACCACCAAAACTCTTCTTACAGTGGGGACAGCAAAGACTTCAGAAAATATGAAGGTTTCGCTTTGCATAACCTGCAGCCAAATCAGCCTTAGCTGCAAATCTTTTTGCTACATTTCAAAAACATACTAAGTAATGCTAATCTTAAATAAAAGTGGTTCAGAGGGAACAGAAGGCTCACGGATGCAGAGATAATTTTGCAGAAAAGACTAATGCCTAGTTAAGGCTACCTCAGATTAGTTACAATCTGTTAAAGTATTGTATCAGACGTGTTCCTTTTCTTTACAAGGACATTTCTGAAACAATGAATGACTCAAAGTTCTTCAACTAACTAAACTGGATCCATTTAAATTGATGAAAATGTATTGTTTCAGTTAAACTTTCAGCAGCCAGCCAAATGTACTTCAAAGATGTACAAGTCTCTAGCAAAGAAATAAAATTGCTATAAGCAGCCACCAATGAAACCATGCTAAACCACAGAACAATAATGGTTTTATTCAGGGCAAAACCAAAGGAATTCAGTAAAACATAAAGCTTATGTGGTACACACAAGCCTTATCTGCACGCTAGAAATCTTTGCAAGTGTAAGTTATCTAGAGGCATAGATATTATTTACTTAACAACTTCTACTCACACCATGGCAAAGCCATTCCAGTGGTAAATTACAGCTACCCATTTGCTTGTGCAAACACAGCCCCAGGATTGCTGTACAATTCCTGCTAAGAGTCAGGGAAGAGTATTGGTCTAAAATCTCACACAGTTCTTCATATTAATAAAATACCTGAGTCAGAGATGATCTCTTGCCTTGTGCTTTGTATGTATGGGACTATGTATGCAAGGTTTGATTTGAACACTAGAAGATGCATCCTGTCAATGTAAAACGCTACCTACCGTATGATAGCTGATCTGCAGTATTTGGCTGCATGGTAATTCTTAGCCACAGCAGGGAAATCTAAAGCAGTTTCCTCTGAATTAACCTAATCACATTTATTTTTTGAGATCCATTGTCTTCTTGCCAGCCCTCTTCAGCTGGATAGCTGGAGAAAATTGCTTTCACACAGAGCATAAGCTCAGTACCTCCCAGCTTTCCTTATGGGGGTCTTTTCATGAGTCTCTGTGCTTCCTTCAGCCAAACTGATGATGAACTTATGTTCTGAATTCACAAGTCCATCACGGGAACCACAGATGACACCATCACTACATCAGATAGATACTTTTAATCAGATAACAGTATTTTTTCTAACCAAACCTGCGAATTTACAGATCATTTTAGATTTAGATTTTTTTTTTTTTTTTAGATTTTAGATTCCAATGTTTCCTTTACATAGGAACTTTATCTACTTCTTATAAATATCCAAGTAAAATCCTTATTTCCAGCCATGCCTTTGCTTGTTGGCACCCCATTAGGCCTAGTAGAAAACACTACTTTACAGCTCTGCCAAATCTAGACAATACATGCTTTTCCCACTTTTCCTTGCTGCATAAGGTTCCGGCTTCACCAGGGCAAACCTCCAACTTCACCTGATGAAAAGGGCAGAACACATCATCCAAAAACCTTTCAACAATCTGACATCCACTTCTTGGAAAAAAATAAAACCAGCAACGCAAGGAACTTATTTTTGCAACATACTTCTTCTGCAAGCATCAAATGACCAGGCTCTGCATGCAGCTAGATTTGCCTACAGCTTTTGGTGCTGTTAAGTACCAATATTAATAATTTTTCAATCCATAGGGAAAAGAGTTACTTAGCTGGTTTTGTACTCAAAATCCAACCCCTATTTGTATAAAATAGGCACATGCTTAATACCAGGATTCTGAAGAATGACTAGAAAACTACTGTAAGCCAGAGGGCAAGTACCCCAGGAAAGAGAAACTAAAGATCCAAACTCTGGTTAAGTTCAAGTCCCTGCCCTCATGGTAGACTTTATTAAGAGGCAAGATTGAAAAAAAACAAAAACCAAAAAAAAACCCCCCAAAAAACCCCCAACAAACCAAGAGCAAAGCAAGTTAGAACAGCTGAAATAACTCAGAACACTATCAAATGCCTTTCTAACTGCTCTGTAGTAACCATCTGCACATGAGTTCTCTGCCCCTTGGTAAATGCAAAGTAATTAGAAATAGCTTCTCCTGAACTGATCCAAAACAGGCACTGCTAAAGTAGCTTCCTCCTTACTTTTATGGCTACATCTGAAATCATGACAGGCAAAATTTTAGCTCCATTTTACATTTCTGACCTACTGAATTTAAGGAACATGTCATACCTTGTCACAGCTACCTGGGAGCACAGCATCACAACCACGGGACGCAGCAAACCATGTATCACAGTTACTTTCAGAGGCGGCTACTGCCTTAGAATCCAAGCTTCAAACACTGGCCCACCTGCGGTGCAGACAGGCCCCCTACTTACAGGGAAAGCACACAATTTTGGCTATAAATTATTCTTAAAACTCTCCAGACTGCTGAATAGCACTTTCTACGTCAGTTGTGCCAGTATTCTTCAAAGTCCACGCTGTCCAGCTTTAGATGTGTGGATATTAAATATGTGCTCTTGATGGAAGCATATAATTTATTTGCTAGACCACCATGGAAGTTAATTTTTACAGAAGCTTTTTTTCAATTTCCATCACAGTTACCCAAATGCAGATACTTTATATTAAGATCCTGAATCAATATTTAAGGTCAGTTCTTTAGGCAATGCTACACCAACAGAACCTCCACATTTGCGCAGAATGCTAAGTTGACATGATATTTAGGATCATGCAGCACCTACGGCAATGAATACATTACGTTTTGGTGTCTGAGCAAGAAAGAAGTCCTGCTTTGGGCATTCAGAATTGAACATTTTGGGCTTTGCCTTTTTACAAAAAGAACATTACAGTGATGCTGGTAATTAGAAGAGATGCTTTGATTCCAATAAATACCCAGTATTTTCAATTAAGTGCACTCAAATGGCATCTCATTTGATAGCAATGCCATTTGGTTCTTGGTGTAGGTGCAGAAGTTGCACCCTTTAATGTTTAGGGGCTATTACCCTGACTGCATGCATAAATTTAGACAAATTTAGACAAGAAACTTGTATCATCATCACAGATACCTCATATGGCAACATCACAGCTGCCTCCCACCTCAATCCCCTGTTCTATCATGACGTTACTAGAAATGCCAGCATTGTATTTATGCCCCCAGGATGTACAGTTAGTAACCAAGATATAGCAGCGCGTTACAGGCTCGTGCTGCGGTTATAGAATCATAGAATCATTTAGGTTGGAAAAGACCTTCAAGATCATCGAGTCCAACCATCATCCGTGCCCACTAAACCATGTTATGGAGAACCCCATCTACGCACTTTTTGAAGACGTCCAGGGATGGTGACTCAACCACCTCCCTGGGCAGCCTATGTCCAATGCGTGACAACCCTCTCAGTAAAGACATTTTTCCTAATATCTAACCTAAATCTCCCTTGCTGCAACTTGAGGCCGTTATGATTTAACTAGGAGCTGCCCGGGCTCCAATCTGATTAAAACCAGTACTTTTGAAAGCACAGCAGTTTCTCATCCTTTTTCCCTTAAAATCAAGAGGATGAACGTAATTAACCGACTAACAGACAAGGACGTCACCATAACAAAATCAGTGCCCTCTCCGAGCAAGCAGTCCCCTGAGAAGCGCCGTTCGTCATTTCTGCACAGTTTTCCCAGCCTTCCACCCAGCACATGGGTCTCATTTCCCCCCCGAACTCCACCATTTCCCCCCCCGCTGTCACCCCACCACTCCTCTTCAGCCGCCCCCCTCGCTTCGAACATCCAAACTCCGGCCGGACCCGCACCCCTCGACCCCACCTCAGCCCCCCACGGCCTCCATCACCCCTCAGCCCAGCGCAGGCCCCGCTCCTCGCCCTCCGCCAGCCTCCCACCCGCTCCCTCAGCCCTGACGCCCACCCGTCTCCTCGCTCCCCTTCCCCACCCCAGCACCCCTCAACCTGCCGCCTCACCCCACCTCCCGCCCGCCCCGGGCTCCCCCCCTCAGCCGCCGCAGGGCCGCAGCTCCCTCCCCTCAGGCCGCCCGCGCCCTTACGGGGCATCCTGGTGAGGACGTTGCGCGGCGCCCGCCGTCGCCGGGCCGCCGCGCCGCCCTCGGCCGCCTCCCGCTCGGGGCCCGCGTTCACCATGAGGCTGCGGAGGCGCTGGATGCGCTCGGGGTCGGCGGCGGGCGGGCCTCCGCGGCGGGCGGTGCGGGCGGCGGGCGGGCCGCGGCGGGAGGGAGCGGAGCGGCGGCCGCGCGGGCGGAGCAGGCCGCGCTGGAAGCTCTCGTACTCGGCGAGGTTGTTGAAGCAGGGGGCGGCGGGGAAGGGCAGCGGCGTGCTGGCGGAGTAGAGGGCCAGCAGAGGGTCGAAGCGGCTGGAGCTCACGTCCAAGCGGCTGGGGCTGGGGGAGCGATCGGCTCCGGGCCGGCGGCGGGGACGCCGCTGCTCCGCGCCTCCCGCAGCCCCCTCGTCCTCCTCCATGCCGGGCTGGCGGGCGGCGGCCCGGACCGCCGCCGCCGCTACCACAGCCGCCGCTAGGGGCCGCTGCCGCGCCGCCCGGCGCGTCCCCCAAGCTAAGCAGGGTCCGGGAGGGGCGGGGCGGGGAGGGGAGACGGCGGAGAACCGCCCGGGACCGGGACCGAAGGGGAGGAGCTGCCGCCGCCCAGGGTGCGACTCCACCGGTGGTCTCTGTGGTGCGGCCCCTCTCCGCAGCCCAGCCCGGAGAACCCCCCGGCTGTCCTGGGGGTGCCCCCCCCAACAGGGAGCTCGCTCCACCTGTCCCGGGCCATGAAATGGCACCTGGGCAAAAGGCGGTTGCGATAGAATTTGCGTTTTAATCCGTAAAAGCGGATACAGCGCAGAGAGATTTCTCCAAAGAAAAGCGAGGCAAGGCGCGTTAATGCCGCAGAGGGGTTTTGCTGTGAGAGATTCCACCCCCTACCATTAATCTTTCATAACTGGTTCCCGTACGTTTAACGGTTCCTGTTACAGCAATACAACATCAGCCAGAGGCTGCGCACCAACTCCAGAGGAAACTCCTCTTTCTTCACTGGGCCACAGTACGGGACTTTGGCAGCTACGGAAATACCCGCAAGTGCAGGCGTAGGACACGGGTCAGGCGGCGTGTGCCGCTAATGCCAGTCTATGTCCTGAACTTTGTGAAGATATATTTTCCCCTACAGCTATGAAATCATGTGTATGACTTTATGCATGAGGATACCACAGGGAGTTTCTTTCTTTAGCATTTACATTAATACAAATTAAAGGCCGTGGCTGTACAGACAATCCACACCTCGGTTCCAAAGTCTGCATCCATATGTAAACAAGTATGTTTACTTATTACTTATTATTATTGTAAGGATGAGTTAATTAGAAAATGTGCGAAGGATAAGACCCAATACAAACCCATCTTTTACACACACACACACAGAGTACATACATTCTACAATACAATCCATTTACGTATTGGATAGTTGTAATATATATGATTAAAAAATCTACATAATTTTTTTTGGTCTCTACTCAGACTGCAAAATCCAAGTGTTACCACCTCTAGAACAGTTGCTTTATACGTGATGTCCAAAGTCAGGCACCAGATAGTAACACACGGCATTTCAAAGTCAAGTAAATTACATTTGTGTTACAAGACAAAAAAACCAGACAGACAGAGAGGAAGTTCTTAGCAGTAAATGACTGGTGCAATGATTCATTCAGAATCATCATCTCACAATCCCTCATATCCTCTTCCTGAGAATTATACAGCCCATTCTACAAATCAAAAATGATATGCATTCTCTCATTGCATGTACTTAACTGCTCAGTATTAGCACACAGCAGTAGAGGAGAAGCCCTGTGCTATCATAAACACACAGATACGTTGTTTAATCTCAGGAAGAAACTGCAAGTAGTAGTTTAAACAGGTACTGATGTAGTATTTTAAAAAAACAAAACAAAACACACAATCCCACACACACACACTGAAATGCACATTGCCTTAAATGTCTAAGTTCTTTCTGCCAGAAGAAAAGGGGAAACAGACAGTAGGCTGCTATGCGAATTTGTGGGAAACTAACTCAGTACTGACCTTCTTCAGTCACATTTGATCCTTCCTTTCCATTTTTTTAGCCAGTCTCAACTGCTGACTCTCTCTCCCTTAGCAACAGCTCGCCAGATCACTGTTCTAGCACATTTTTGAAACCAGCATGGCTAAAACCAGTAATAATATCCTTATAAATACCTATTATATATCATTATAGTTGTATTCCTATGCTGAAAGAGGTTATTTCCCTCAAATTCCAGTTACACGGGGACAAGCCCCTTTACATTAGCAGGAATATTTCTGCTCTGAGAGGTTGTACAGTTTAACTGCTTTGTCAAAGGTTTAACTGATAGTTAAACCAGAACAAAACTGTGGATAGACCACGCAGCACACACTCACCCCTTCCCTCTAACTAACATGTATTGCCAGGACTGCTACATCTGTGTCATCCCCAGGAAAATCAGAGAACAGCAATACAAGTTCTTGTTGGCACCCTCTTTGCAGGCACCAGGAACGTTCTCCTGTGTTGTTGCCTTTCACTCTACTGCACAGTAGGAGATAGATGACTTCCCAGGCCACGGAAGATGAGAGCACAATGTCTAGCCATGTCCTAAGAGAATTCAAGTCTGTACAGTATCTTTATTATTAACTTCACTGTTTGGAACTTTCGCCAATTACTAGTAAAAGTCCCAGGAATGAGAAAGGCCAAGTAAGACACACAGAAATTTATTTTTATTTTTTTTAATTTTTAAAAAGTATAAAAATCCTGTGCATTTGAAAAAGCTTTTAAAATCAGTCATAGGGAACTGCTAGGCTACTCCATTTCCTTTCTGTAAGGATCAGAGACATGAGGCAGTTGAACAGTTTGTCACTAATCTGACTAAACACACTAGCCTTAATACTAAATGTCAACTGAAGTATTCTGGTCCATCTCAGTTAAAACAAAAATCAAAAGAATTATTTTCTCCTCTGCTTTTAACTGTTCAAACATGCAAGCTTTTTTATAATTTGGCAGTTCAGTAAAATACCTCATGGTTTAAATGCTATAGAAATGCATGAAATTTCTATACACATTTTCTACAATTATGCATGTACAAGGAAGGAGCAGTCTTAGTTTATCATGAGTTCTTAACATTTAAAATACAATATGTTTTTAGGTTTTCCATGTGGGCATATCCTTGCATGTCAGACAACATACCAGTGTCTTTTTCAGGCAACAACAGTCCTAAAACCAATATAGTTGTTGAAAAGGATTACAGGTTAAACTCTGCCAGCCACCATTCATACTCCTCACTTGCCAACAACCCAAGCAGAGCAAAATATAAACTACCAGTTACAGTCAACAGAGATATCAACTATCCTCAGCCAGAATCTCAGGATATTCCTCCCAGAACTGGTCCCCAATAATGTCACAGTGCAGGGGAACAACTTTAGTCCTAGTCCGGGTCACTTCAACTTCCTTTTCTTCTGCTTCCTTTGGCAGTTTTATTTTCTTTGTCACGACTTCATTAGTCTGAAAATACAGTTGACACATTATCAGACATACAAGACTCCAGAGGGGATTCACAAATGGACAGAAAACAAGGCTACAACAAAAGCAGCTATCAACCCTATAGCATACTACAGAATTTGAACACTGCCTCTTTTGAAAGAGAGTCTATTCTCAAATCAAACACTAACACATGAGCAGTTGAAACTGCATGCCATCATCACATAGCTCGAAGAAATTACCTGCAAATTCACATAACTCATTGCAAGTATTCTTGAATAAAGTACAATATTTAATTAGAAGATATATAAAGCAAATGGTAAACCTTGCAAATGTCTACAATTACCAAGAAAAAAAATATGCATAAGGAACAAGTGGAATATATTTCCACATGGGAGCCTCTATCTCTTCAAATGAAGTAATAGAAATTGTTGGCCAAAATTTAAATAAAAAAAGAAAGGATTAGAATTTTTTTACATATAGAAGACAAAAGGCTGAGCAAGTTATGGAGAACTCTTAACATACACAGATGGGATCCTGATCACACAAAACACACATATTTCTACTTAAGATCTCCTAGTACAGAAGGGCGCTAAGGCCATAAACATTTATGATTCTCTGAGGTCTCATCTCATACAAAACACAGGACAGGAATTTCTTCCACTAATTCTGGATCAATAATGTAATCCTAGAAAAATTAATATTTCCAAGTTATCATTAAAAGGAATTCTCTATTAATAGCTGCACTCCTTACTATGCTCCTTTACAGAAGTAGAAAAGGACTAAGCATACTACGAGCTGAGCCACCATACTGAATGGAAATTCGTCATTCCTTCACAGCAGAAATACTTGGGATCTACTCCTGTGAAGGGCCTGGCAGAGGCCCCAATGATTACCATATCAAACTGACAACAGTCATTAAAATGTAATTTTTGCAGGAAGCAGAATACTTCATCAATTTTCAAAGCCAGTGACACTCAGACACCAACTGTATGATTCATTAAACAAGGGAGATTTATCTAGCAAATACATCAGTCCTGCAAAATTCTACACATACATTGTCATCTGTTGATACATGTTTTCTCTCAACGGTCATAATTTGTATCTGAGCCAGACTTCAGAGACTAGTTTTTATACTATGCTCATAGATACAGATATCTCAAAAACATCTCCAAAACAATTAGTCATCTTACACATCATTATATGGCAAATATGGTTAGTTCTAAAATATATTTATACATAGGCATGCATTTGGGATACATCTGGTGATCTTACAGTGTAGCTTGTCTGCCATAGTGTACCTATTTAAAATACGAGCATGAAGCAAGTGGTAATACAGTCTTTTACCTTCTGCCATATTAAGACAGTTCCTTTTCTATACATCAAAGGTTCATTGTTGTAGTTGATGTTGAATTCAGAAAATAAGATTTCATTCTTATCTCCAGCCAAAGTTCCCTGAGAGGAAATGAAAAGAAAAAGTCCTCTTACAGAAAACAAACAAACAAACTGAATCTCTAGGGTAGAAGACAGGTGAATATTGGAAGTAAGGCTGATATTTACACAGGTTTTTCACCTTTAAATTACGAGGTTTAATTATGTCTCCCAACAGAGGAATTATTTCCAACTGCCAAATGAGGGTATGAAAACAGAGAGGGTTTTTATTACATTTTCAAGACAAATAGAAGTAGTCAACAGACTCCAGGAGAAAACAGAAATAATCTGAAGTCTGCAAAATAAGACAAAATACCACAGAAGGGACTGGGAATCAATAGCAGCTGAATCCTGCCATTGTACTTCATGTGTATGGATATTGGATGTTTATAGGAAATCTCTAAGATTTCTGAACTTGCTAATTAAGAAATTAAAATCCTGCTAATATTTGACCAAAAATACCTTATTTGCTAATCATATTAACATCTGTACAATTCAAGAAGTTGTTGGATCTACATCCATATAATTATTACAGTAAGAAGAGACAAGCCAGCCAGGGCTGCTGGGTAGGCAAGACACAGCTTTGCAAATCCTATGATTTTCTTTGTAGCTGGAAAGAAGCATGACCTTAAGCGACTCTTACCTGGAGTCTATCCTGTGCTTGCACTGGTGTCAAACCACTTCGCTGTACAAGCATCCAAAACACTGTATTATAAAGGTTATTAATATGGCCTACAGAAAAAGAGAAAAGAGAGAGAGAATATTTACCAAAACTGAGTGACTACTCAGAAAAAACACCTTTCTTTCCAGAGTCATATCCAAGAAACAACCATGAATAAAGGGGAATTAATAGTATCAGTTGCTAGAGAAGATATGATCTTTCTGATCCATTTTTAAGGTACTGCATATCATAAGAATGACTAGAAGAGAGATTTCATTATAATTCTGAAAAGGGAGAGCAGAGGCTGAAGGGTGTTTATGTGTAACGTAAAATACCTTCATTTGAGCAACAGGGACTAGGTACTAACAAAATACTAGAAAGTAAATCCAATGGTATGTTCTAGTGTGGAATAGACAGCACTTTTGATTGCTACATAGTGTGAATTTGAACATTCACATCTTTTCACTAAAGAAGACTACCTGGCTAAACAAACCCGGAACATACAAAACAATAAATTAATTCTATTAATAATTCTAGTATTTCCTATGCTGAACTCACTCCCAAGATGCAACGAATGTAGTTGTAGCCTGAAGACTCAGAATTTCAGCCAGTATTTCTGTATCCATACAAAGGCCAAACCAATTCTAATATTGTTTATTTAAAACTACCAACCTACCTGCTGTTCATTCACTGATACCTATGTATATACAAATACACTGGCAATAAAAGCATTTCTATTCAGAGAGGAAGAGAACTCAACTGCACAAATCTCTGTCTTCTAGAAACACTTACAATCTGCTTGTCTCCAGCTGAGGTAGTCCTTTAAATTTTGGTTGCTGGGATACAACACAATTCGTCCATCAAATCCTGGTGGGTACATAAGTTGCTGGTCCTTAAAGTAATCCTTCCAATAGAAAACGTAACTTGAGGCAAACTGGGAGACCACATGAGTCACGAACTTACTTGCAAACACAAAGCAAAAGGAAAAAGAAAGGGATACATCAATATGATTATGTACCTGTGATTATCTGAGGTATCAGCAGCGATAATTCTGGTGGATAGCAGCATTTCTTAAATAATGGCCCAACAGATCAGCAATGGCATACAGTCTTTTGAAGAACAGGAAGTACTGAGGATTGAGTAAAGAGTTTGGAAAAGGTGAAGTTTTGTTAAAAGAATGTTTGTTCTAACAATGTTTGTTTCTAACGTTTGTTTTATCAAAACTTGTTTTAAAAGCTCTGTATCACTGGACATATTTTCCTGAAAGATCACAAAGAGTTCACATAAAGAACCTGAACTATTTGTAGTGTATGCACCCACACACAGCCCTACTCCTAACCTCTGCGTGTAGATAAAGGCAAATCTAAAGAATAATTACAGGTTCAGAGAGAGATGTTAAAAACAACTTCAGTATCAAAGCAGCTGTTACCTTGCTCTTCTTTTAAACCATCTACTCTTCTTTTTGAAAACAAAACTATATTCATCACTCTGTCCATAAGCAATAGCAATATCCTCCAATTCTTGCATCACTGTCTGGGCACACTTGGTCATCAGATGAAGAGCACGGTCATCATTTGGCTTTTTGAACTCATGCTGCTCAGAAAACCTTCAAAGCAAAAACGGTTGAATAAGAAACCCTTAAAAAGCTACTAAAAAATGCTGACCCATTCATTTTCCTCATATTTGCTTTCCACGAATATTGATTGCGAGTATCATGTCAATACTGACAGAGAATTCCCTCCAGGTATGAAAAACGGTAATAAAAAAGCTCAGTTTATACACTCTGGATAACCCATTTTCTTTCCCATCAGTATCTCACCCTAACCAGTCCTTCAAAACGTCTGGTTTCTGTATTTTACCTGGAAAAGAATGACAAATGCTACTTTTTGTAAACTCACTTTCTCCTAGGGTGCCTTTTATATGCAGTCCAATAAGGGATTGTCCCTTAGGGCAACATTATCAATAAAGTTGTCAGAACTTGAGAGCTTTACCAGAATCCCACATGACTAAACCAGACATCAAGTTGCCAGCGAGAACATGTGTCATCGACCACTCGAGAGAACTGTGCTCTATTTATCCCAAAGAAAGGTGACTGCCACACAGACACTGACTCCAAACACAAATACCTATCCCTGTAGACCAGTTGCTGTCCCTCCCCCAGCACACGCAAGACACTGGTATACCATTTCCCCACCACCCTGCCGAAGGCACGGTTCTGAAGCTGCCCGTGGCCCCCGAAGACAAAACGACAGCAGTAATTCCGTACCCTAAAGAGGCCCAGCGAAGGGTTCACGGGCATTAGGGGGGAAAGGAAGGTTTGCAACCCCTGCACCTGCAGAATTCACACAGGTCGGGCAGAAAACAGCCAAGGCCAACCGCACGGCACCAGTCAGGATCCCTCTCCTCGGCACAGCACTCAGAGCCCGCACCCCCAGCGCATTTAGGCCGAGGAAACTCCCGCCCGCGCCCCGCCGTACCCCAGCCCCCGTCCTCCCGCTCGCTGAGGCGTCGCCATAGCGACCACACCGCTAGAAGCGCCCCGGCCACTGGCTGCCCGCCCGGCCTTCACCTGTGGAAGTTGCGGCCGTCCAGCCGGACCACTATCCAGCAGTTGGGCAGACAGGTGTCGTCCGCCTCGAAGTCCCGCACGTACTCGAACTTGCTTTTCGCCATGGAGAGGCGGCGGCGGCCGCGCAGACAGCCCGCCCACCGCCCGCTCCCCGCAGAGATGGCCGACGCCGCCCGCCGGCACACCAGCATGGCCGGAGCGGAAACGGAAGCGGCGGCCGCCCGCCCTCCGACTGTAGGACGCCGAGCCCTTCTGGGCATCCCAGGCGGACTTCTCGATGGTTTCGGCGGGCCTCCGCCGGCGGTCTCCACGGCGACCGCATGGCGTGGCGGGGGCGGGATCGTGCGCGCGCGCCCGTTGGGGCCGGGGGGCGGCGGCGGCGGCGGCGCGCGGGCCCGGCGAGCGTTGGCGTCAACGACCGGGGGCGGCTTAAACGGCCTCGGCGGGATGGAGCGGGGGGCCAGGGTGCGCCCGCCTCGCTCCGGGGCTCCCCGGGAGCCACCGCCGGGCCCCCGGCGCCCCCCGGCGCCCCCCCCGCCGGCGGAGGCCAAGGTCCCCCTCAGGGTGCTGCGCGTCAAAGTCGAGAAGCCCGAGCCGGGGGAGGGAGATGGGCCCAGAGAGTCAGCGGGGGAGTTCGGGGGCTCCCCGGGCCCGGGGTGGGGGAAAGAGGAGGTCCGCGGCGCCGTCAAGAGAGAAGGGGGCCGCGACAGGGGCAGTGGAGAAGTCCAGAAGGAGGAGAAGGTGCTGGAGGAGAGGGGGAGCTGGAAGGAGCCCTGGCGAGGAGGTGCCGTCAAGGCGGAGCCGGCCGACGCGGCCTTCGAGGCCTGCGGGGTGAAGATGGAAAAGGAAGAGGCCTGTGGGGTGAAGATGGAAAAGGACGGGGCCCCGGCAGGCTGCTGGTGCCGGCCTGCTCCCAGCGGAGCCAAGGAGTGCAAGGTGGAGTTGCGAGAGGGGTTTGGGATCCCCCCCGAAGGCCTGAAGATCCCGCTGGTGTTTCAGCACTTACCTCCCGGGACCTGCATACAGATCCAAGGCCCTCTGCCGCCGTCAGAGCTGATCCGTGTGACCAAAGTGCCGGTGAAACAAGTGCCGCTTAAAATGCAGCCTTTATTGGAGCCCTCAGTAAAGATTGAGACTAAAAATGTTCCCCTCACAGTACTGCCCTCCGATTCAGGTATTACGTGAAGAGAGCTTGCGAGGGGTTCAGTAAGTGGCCTGCAGCTGACAGGTTACCAGATAGGAGAATGCCAGTGGGAAGGTCGTGCTAGAGAACTGTCCCTTTGAGTAGACGGGAGCTTGCGCAACTCTCTTCTTCAGCGTAAGACATAAGCACACAGGAGCACAGAGTTCTCCAGTCGTTTGTTAAAGTCAACACAGTCTTGTCCGCTTGCTCCCTGACTACATTAAACCCCTTACAGCAGTGTTCAGAATTGCACTGGGTGGTGATTGCAAGTTTAAGGTCAGGGATCTCCTTGATTTTTAAAGCTATGAAGCATTCATACACCTCACTGGGAAAATTTGGACATGTTAAATGAGGAACATTTTGAAACATGCAGCTTAGCAGCCTACTTTTTTTGAAAGATATTTAGGCTTTCAAAATTAACAACTTAGTTAAGTGAGGTCTTAAAAACCAGAAGACTTTTGCCCTTCATTGATAATGTGAAAGAGTTCATTTCAGAGAGGAAATTGCTTGCTCAGGGATCAGGTGTGAGGGGTCTGGGGATTCATCGTGTCACCAGTTCAATTTAAATGCGGTCTGTGTTTACAAAGAGCCAAAGCTGGGTGTCATGTAACAAGTCATTTGGTAACAGAGGTTCCTCCAGCAAAATCAGTGTCCAAATCTGCGAAAAGAGTGAGAGAGGGGAAAAAATATAAAAACAAACAAACCAGAAACCCAGAACAGCAACAACCTCAGCTGAGAAGTCAGGGACTGCACAGGTGTGGGACTAAACTGCCATACCATCATTAGATCTGGTCCCTGCATCATTAGGGCTTTGGATACATAATTCTGGTGGTGACGACAAATTTGTGGTGATATGTTCTATGCTATACAATGTTTAGTTTATAAATTAATAAGTTTATAAATTCATAAGAAAACAATCTAGTCAGATGAAATCCAAACCAGTGTGTTAGCAGTCCCATATGTTTCTTTCTTTTTTTTTTTTTTTTTTTTTTTTAATAATATGTAACAAAAGCCAGGTAAATGATTCCTTAGGCAGTGGTTCAGTGAAGGTTAGTGGAGGATACTCCCTTAGCCTTAGTTATTTTTCTAGGAACCACTCTCCAAATGTGCATCGAGCTTCATGTGTTCCAAAGCTCTAGTGATTCTTTTGACTGTTGCCAAATATCCTCTTGATGTACTACTAAATGTAACCTGTATTGCATATATTGCCTGGAAGATGATCATCTTTCCTTGTGTTATTGCATAGGTATGCCAGATACTCCATTTAGCAAGGACAAAAGTGGCCATGTAAAGCGTCCAATGAACGCATTTATGGTGTGGGCTAGGATTCATCGGCCTGCTCTAGCAAAAGCTAACCCCACTGCCAATAATGCAGAAATCAGTGTTCAGCTTGGATTGGAGTGGAGCAAACTGACTGAAGAGCAGAAGCAGCCCTATTATGATGAAGCTCTGAAAATAAAACAAAGGCACAGAGAGGAATTTCCTGGTAAACATGTATCTATTTACCTGAATGCTTTAGAAGTGCAAGATTTTTTTGAAAAATGGATCTCTTCCATTAGAGCAAGTAACAGAGTTAGAAAAAAATTACAGATATTTCAAGCATGCAGTCCTTCTGTCAGCTTTCTAGTGCCTGAAAGCATATTAATTTTTTAAAGCATCCAAAATGATGTTTCATCCTTCATAGCCTCTGATATTTCTTATGGTCTTAGACCACCACAGCTACAGCAGCTCTTCTGAATGCTTTAGTAGTCTAATGGCCAGAGAGTGAGTTTATTGTGAACATGGCCTGCTGCGTCATTTTACATGCTCCAGAAAGAGCTGCCCAGGTGGCCTGTGGTGACACATGCATCCGTTCCTTAAAAGCAGGAAAGGGAAATGCCACAGGAAGCACAAATGGCATTGTATTCTGTGGGATTCTTCAACGTGTAAACCTGGGATTCCCAAATAACGGTGTGGAAGATGTGTGTGGTTAATGTTGTAAGTCAAAGGCAAACATACTCCTCCAAAATCTATACAGGATTCCTAGAGGGTCATATTTGCCATTGCCTCTTGTAACCTGCAGGTATATGTGAGACTTAAGGGATTAAGGAAACAATCAGGAAAGATCCACATTTTGGATAGTCATGGTTTTCTTCCACGCTGAATGCCCATGGTACAGTGTCATGTAACATGCTTTCCTCAACTGTGCCACCTCACTCCCCACTGTTCTGTATTTCTTTGTGTCATAAAGAGTTACTATCTAGTAACATAAAAACAATGCCCAAATGTGTCCATTTTATTTCCACCGCTGACAAAATACCCCATTTGCTAGCTCACTGAAACGAATGGAGTATTGCCATTGACTATAGGAGCAGGTTTTGGATTAATTTTTTTTTAGATACTTCAGAATTACAGATATCAAAGCTTTACTTAAAGAATGAGACCATCCCAAGAATCAGCTATCTGCATATTTTTTCATCTCTGACAGGTTGGGTTTATCAACCACGACCAGGCAAACGGAAGCGTTTTCCACTGCCTGTCTCTGCTGTATTTTCCGGCACTTCTCAGAGTATCATCACTACAAATCCAGCTGGCATTTGTCCCTTCCAGTCACCTGCTTATTCTGTTGTCATCCCCAATGTTAAGAACAATATCGGACATCCAGTCTGTGAGTTTTCAATAGTGAATGATTTTAAAAATTCCGAATTTACCTATTGTAGTAAAAGTTATACATATGGTAGTATAGATATAGTTCAAACAATTTCTCAGTCTTTCTTGACACCACTCTTTCTACCAGTCTTCCTCTGCACTGCACATCTGCCTTCTAGTCTCTACCTCCTGTTTCCTCAGCCTCTTAAATTCATCTGGCTTCTTCATTGCCCACAGTTCCCTGCTATTGTCTTTGTAGCTCCTGGTTACCTCCTGCTACCTCTTGGTCTTTTTGGATCTCTTATTAAGTGACACTTGCTTCCTGTTAGGCTACAGCTGTTTCTTTTTCTTGTTCTGTCTCCACCTCACGTATCTTCCCTCACCAGCTCTAACTGCACTAGTTCTCAACCCTGCCCTACTAGGCCTGAAAAATCTTGTTAGCCTAGTCCATGGCACCTCCACCCTGATGTTAAGAGTTTCTTGGTAGTGAGGGCACCATTACTCTAGAGCAAATGCTCAGCAGCTTAAACTGCTTACATGAGACAGCAGACAGAATTGTCAACAAGGTCATAAAAAAGGAAGTTAGTAGGGTGTTAGTAAGGTGTGTGCTGCAATATTAAAGCTGAAAAAAGAAATTTTTCATTTGAACATTTTCCATGAACCTAGGTATCTATGCATACCTGGAATAGTGATATATGTAGTTGTTATGGACTTGCGCATGCCCAGTTTGAGCACACATAGCTCAGCTTTTATACAAATAAAAATATAGTTACAGAAGGAATGCATTAAAAAGTTACACCTAACCTGGAAGGATCCTCCTTTTTGTAAGTCAATATTGGCATGAAATAGGGTGTAGTATGACAGCCCGCAGTCAAGTATAATAGCTGACCTGCATATTTTGTAGTGAAAGAGCTCTGGCTCTGTCAGTGCATGGACAGTGGATTTCAACAACAAGCTTAGATCCAGGCAATGGCATTTTTCTCTTTAAGCATATGACAAGGGCTGCTCTCTTTATAATGAGACAAGAAAATGAAATGCCTGTTTATGCTGTGTCATAATATTCAGAGATGTAAAAGAGAACACTCAGCTTTGTTCTGGTGAAGTTCTGAGTTAGTGATGTGATTCTTTCTCAAATCCTTCTGTAAATTGGACTGAATAAAGTATTATTTGTTTTCTTGCCCTACTATATCTTATAATGTTATGTTGTCATGAGATGCTACTACATTTCATTCCAGAGTTTACTATCCTATTGCCATTGAAATGATTCTTAAATACAAACTGTAAAAATCTAGACACATTTAAGTCCTGTCAACTCGGAATTTAGACCCTTAGACTAGGTAGTGGGGTTTGAAAATACTTATGCAATGTATTTTGAAATCTTTCTGTATAAAGGCAGCCCTGTTGACATGTGATTTGAAAGTGTACATTCAAGTGTATGTTCTGCAAAATGTTTCAAAGTGAAATTGGCTAGCAGGTACATTCTTTGGTGAAACAAATAAGAAAACATACCAGAGGGTAGGGTGTTTTAACTGTCACTTCTGCTCCTCACTGCTGCTTTGGCACCACACAGATTTGTTAGGAATTTGGCTCACTCCAACTCAGCTAGTAGACTTGGGAGGTCTTCTGAGCTTCAGGCACTAAGGGTATGCTCCAACCCCATTCTGTGGCCATATCAGGACAAGACACAGCCCTCACAGCCTCAACACTCACTAGCCAATTCTTTCACCCTTGTGTTTCTGTAGAAGGAAGCTTGAATGTGTGGGCTCCAAACCCGTCTGTCAGAACACACATAGGCCAAGTTGTGTATGACTGTGAGTTGCAGGGAAGTAATGCTAGAAAGTGTTTTGGGGGTCATGGTTCTGGGTCTGGCTGTGGTTTGCTATGCTGCTGTTCAAGCAGTCTCCTCCTCTCTTCGTGTCTGATAAATAACTGTTCTGTTTCCTAAAGGTGAGACTCCTGCCATCCGTCTGCCGGTTGCTTCCATTCAACAAGCTGGTCCAATTACTCTTTTCCAGACTACTAGCGCAAGCACCGCATCAGTAGCTGTTCCAGCTCCAACCCTGCCCCTGCGCCCTGTAATTTCACCGCAGCACTTTGCTGAACCTGCCCAGACAGAAGTTTTTGATGTATCATCTGGGCTCAGTTGCTCTCTGAAGAGACCTACACCAGTTTTCATTGAGAGCTTCAGCAGAAACCCAAGTAACATAACCACCAATAATGGCAGATTTACTGTCTCTAATAGTGAGCCCCCAAAGGAATACCCAGGGGTTTCTATTTTTCCTAGAGCTGTACCTCTTCCTCAAGCTACACCTTTTCTTCACTCACATCTCTGTGAGTCTATTCCCATTGGTCAGCCAGCCAACCTGTTTGCAGTACCTCCGCGGTTTTCATTTCACCACCCTTACTTTGTACCTGGACCTCACTATTTCCCCTCAAGGTAATGCAACCCTTCATTTCAATACCAGTAAGAACAAATGCTAAAAGGCAGAGGGTCTTTGAGTTACAAAAAGAAGATGGAGCATTCAGAAGGAAAGGTGCTTTTACCTTCCTATAGCTACTGTGTGGTGGGACCTGCTGGCCTGAGACTGCTCGTAATATATGCCCAGTTATTGAAGGGTCCATAGTACTATTGCAGTAATTGGCATTCCCAAGCCCACAGTAATTAGAAGTATCTTCTCCCCACTTTATGCATCTAAGTGCAGGTGATTTCTACAGAAAAGCATTAGGTAGAGACAGTGCAAATATATTTTGAAAATGATTGGATAAAATTAAAGTAGGTGTGTGAGATGTCTCCTGGGTACTATGGTTGCAGCTGTCATAAATACCAATATTTCTGAAATCCAGCTTGGTGGGAAATGTCTTCAGAATTCTTAAGTAGTAATTCCTAGTTTTTCCTTTGCAGTCTCTGGGCAGTCAATGGGAGGTCACCTAATCAAAGAATTTGCAAGCTCACACATGTAATATCCTGTGGGTATTTCCTAAGCTAGGCATGCACAGAAAGCAACAGTGCCCTCCCAGCAGCAGGTGTGCTGCTCAAATGCAAGAAGTCTGATAGCTTATTGATGCTTGTTCTTTGTAAGGCATCATTTTTCTTTTATGACTGTGCAATATCAAACATAACAAATTATTATGACTGTTAGACTTAAATTCTGCCTGGTTATACGCTGCTCATTCCCACTAATTGCAGCAATCAATATGTTCCTATGGCAATAAGACTACCTGGTCATAAAGTAGGGCTGATGATGACCCATCAAACTCAAAAGAACTTTATGAGCTGGTAAGTGCAGGATGAGACATTTCTATTTTTGAGGTCCTTTAAAGAAACACAGGACATATATTCCCAAAGTTACTAAAGATGAACTTTGCTTAGCCCTTGGTCTCTGAAGTTAGGCAGTTTTGTGAGGCCTCTGAGGGACAGGAGTGTTCTTGTACCGTAAAAGACTGTTCTGAGTTCACACATTAATGGAATGCTGAAGGCTGCTAGCTTTTCTAATGGCAGGATCTTTCTAATACGATGATTTATAATTTCATATTCCTATAAACTCATTTTCTGCATACAAGAATCATAATTTCTGAGTAGCATTGACAGTGCAAATGTATGTATGTAGATTTATGCACTAAAAACTTAAATGTTAGATTGGCAAGATGAATAGTCTCCATGAAACCTCAATAGACATTGTATCAATGTCTTTATAATGTCTGCACTGTAGAGCTCCTTTACTTCTTCGCATGCTTTGTTTTCTTAACAATGTAGTGAATTTCTGTAACACTGTGTAAATTACAATAAGTGTGTCATTCCGCATCAAAAAAATTCAAACTTCTGACACCAGAGAAATAGTTACATTTGACATACATAGTAACTTTCTGCAATCTACTATGGGGTTGCTTTTTAAAAATGTTTCACCATGCATTCTTTAAATAGTAACATTGACAACCACATATTGACCACAAGGATTCTCTGTCAGTCCTCCTGTTTAATAACGGTGTAACAGATGCAAGAGTGCACTCAAAGAATAAATAAGAGCGTTTTACCCCACCTTTGTCACAGATTTTGGCATACAGGAGTAGCTAACACAAACTGACTTTTGATGCTTTGTTTTACTATTCTATGTATGTCGGTTAACATACAGCAGGATTATCAGATGCTGGTTTATCCATGATATTATTTCATTGATAAATACAATAGGCTTTGTGTTTGTTTTCAAAGCAATGTCATGCATGTATCTAGCATGAAGAGGCACATAGGCACAGATATGGAATCTGTGCACAGCTTTTGTTATGGCCCCAGTGTTTAACTTAGGCATGGTTTTAAAGTATGCATGCTTTGAATATTTCAACAGGATAAGCTGACTAGCATAGAACATCAGTGTCATTCTGTTTTTCTTAGCTGAATGGAAGTCCAAGCAATCTGCATTTCTGAAAGCCAACTGTCAATCTCTTTCATTGCAGCACATGCCCATTCAGTCGACCTCCATTTGGCTGTGGGAATTTCTCCAGCTCAGTGCCTGAATGCCTTGGCTTTTATGAAGACAGGTACCCAAGACAGGAGGTGATGTTTTCAGCTCTGGATGGAGACTATCCTTTCAAGGAATACCCAATAGAAAGTATAAGTGAGGACCACCGCAGCTGTGAGAGCCTTGAAGTAGTGTCCTGTGACAGCAGCTGCAACGAGGATCCGTTTTTAAGCCCCCTACCACAGCTTGATGTTGCAGCATTGGAGGAGGTTTTGTCAGCTGCCTCGTCTCCTCCCTCCAGCATCCACCTAATCAATGTAACTGACAGTGACGAGGAAGAAATAAAGTTGTTGCAAGAATTGTAATTTTTAAACCAAATTATAATCCAGAGAAATATAAGTGGGGAATAAATGTTTTCCTCCACACTGTCTTTTCAGTCAGTGTGTTCAATGGAAAACCCATGTAGCTTGAGTGAGCTGTACAGGTCATTTTGAAGAGTCTGATGATCTGTTTGTATTTTGAGAGATCACATACAGATCTGGGGAGGTCAAAAGCCTTTGGAGTTTCACCTGCTTCATCAGGGCATTGTTTGGGCTCTGGCTCAGGGAAGCACTTACACAGGGATTCAGCTCTAAGCATGTAATAATGTGCTTTCCTGAGGAGAGGTGTGTTTAAGCACATCCTTTTAAGGCCAAAATAGGCATTTTGATGGTTTTTGCCATAATTTTGTAGGTATTACTTTAGGAGTTTTAGCAAGTGAAATAATTCTGGTTTATAACCGTAATGTAATTCTTGCTGCAGTAAAACACTATAAGCCCTGGAGAGTGAAGTCAAGAATGATTCTGCAATGCTTTATATTTTTCCTTTGATGAGGCAGTTTTAAGTTTTATTTGGTTAACTGTGGTATTTATGGTATATAACACACTGAAAAACTACATCAGTTTCAGTAACACTTTGGTCTGCAACCAGTTCCATTAATACCAATGGGATTGTCCAGAAGGGATGATGAGGCATGGTAGCACCCAGAGAGACAAAAATGGATGGGATCTGGCCCTGTAACTTACACCAGTGGGCTGTGACTTGATCCCTGAGTGTAGTTAGTACTGTAAAGAATTCTCCAGAGAATACCAAATTATCTGAAGAATACCAAAGGCTTTTAACAGAGAGAGCATCTGTGCTGAACTCAGAGAGTAATGAAATTCAAATTTTTTTGGCCAAAATTTGTAATTTATGTTACTAAATTTATTTATTTTTTTCCTCTCCTGTTTTGTGGAATAGAGGGTCATTTTCTTCTGGGAATCCTGTTATTTTGTTGTTGTTGTATTTCAATAAACTCACCTGAACAATGTATCCCTAGTGCTTCATTTTAAGCCGTGGACATTGAACTGAGTGGGGACAGGTAAATCATAATTCATGCAACTCACAAACTTACTCTGCAGCTAAGTTGCACGTGCCTGGAATGATGAGCTGAAGTCACTTTTTCAGACAATTTGGGCTACTAATACTAGTGTATATATGTGTGTGTATATTTATATTTATAATTATGTAAATCCAGCTACCACAGAAATATGAAAAAAGCTGAAAGCCATGGATGGAGAAGTCCATCCATGCTGAGCTGCCAGAGGATGCTAAGGAATGATTCAGCTAGGTTGACCATCTCTTATAGGACTTCCTGTATTTTATGGGTTATCACACTGGATCTGTGGGACTCTGAGTGTCCTGTTGAACCTGAGGCTTAGGCATCCTATATCCATTAAGACTGCATCATTGATAAAGACAAGTAGAATTGAAACTTCCACATGCCTCAAAAGATAGTCCTAAGTCAGTGTAGAGTAGATATCCTCTGGGTTCTTTGCATTTTAAATTTTTGGTCTCATATCAACATATTTATGCTTTTTCTGCTTCTGTGGGCTCATAACTCCATTTTCCAAGCCCAAGATCAAAACCTCTCATTTGAGAACTACTGCATTTTGTAGTTAAACAACACAAAAGCATGAGTAAATCCTGTCTACCCTACGCATTGCAACTGTGTTGTAAACAGCACCCTTCTCCCACTGCATCTGCAGTGCAGATGAATCATTAAGAGGAAAGTCTTATAAATAGTAGAAAATGCATGTTCATTTCTAAATTATCTTCTCAGTGAAAGCTGATCTGGCCTGCAGGAATGTATGTGGGCAAATGTACTAATTCCTACACAAGTATGTTTCAGGGTATAAAACAGCTGTTTGTGGGATTATTCTCTAGATCTAACTTTCCTCTTCTCCCATTTTTCTTTTTATACACTATGGAGTAGGGTATAAGATGTATTTCTATGCACCAGAGTCCAGAATCGTTGCTTGCCGTGGTGTCCAGCACTGTTTTAAGGGAGGTGCCTCAGAGCTGCTCAGTTTTACCGTGTGCTGCTTGTGAACTTGGTGCCGATAGGTCAGAGTGAGCTTCAGTGGGTTGAGGGATTCAGCATTTGCTGCACAGCATCCATCTGCTAGTGAGACCTTTGCTGTTCATGTAGGAAAACACAGTATTACATATATGCTCAGTAGATATCTGTTCTGTTTAATACCACTAAGGCTGGAAAAAAAGAAGACAGGTTTAACACATTCTGGATATATTAATGGGAGACAAAATGTAGGGCTGATCCCTCTTTCCCTTCCAGCTAGAGCTGAAGTCTTGAATCGGTTGAACAGGAACTGTGTCTGCAGATTTATGGCATTGGACCCAGCCCTCAGCTGAACAATCTTGAAGACTATTGTGTCTTGTCTACAACAGAATTGAAAATTACATGAACAACCCATCCAAACCTGGCTTCCTCTGAATCATTCCTTTGCCTGCTCTGGCAGCCCTGCATGGGGGAATTCTCTTGTGATAGAAGAGATTTTTAGCTCCCATTTCTAGGTAATTTTCAGCCCACCTTCAAACTTATTTCCTAAATGTAGATTCCTGAAGTGCCAAGTATCTGTGCTGTTATTTCTCCTCTTGCAATGTGTGAAGAAGGTCATAGGCAGGGCCAGTCCCTTGGCAAGTGTGTGCCCTTCTGCAAGCCTGCTTCATGGCAGGGCGGAGGGTGCTTAAGACATGAGAGAGACATATTCTACTCTCTTATAAGATAATTATTTTCTTCTTTCTCTGCTGTTTACCTTAATCTAAACTAAAAATCACCTTGCATGCTTCTCAGCTTGAAAAACAAATCAGATGCAGATTTTCCGAAGTTAAGTTTATTTTTCTCCTGCTGCTGTAAAAGTCTAAATACATTCAGTAGTGCTTCCCGGTGGATCACTGCCTGTGGCTATCCATTTGCAGAGAAAACTTTCTCTTCAAATTTACTAGACAGTTTTATGGATTGGAAGTTATTAAAAACCCTTGTGCCATTATACCCATTTCCCTTCCCTTACAAGAATAAACTACTTCAGTATAATCACTATTGTGTTGGAGAAGTTTGCAGGCAGCATGAAGAAGAGTACAGTGCTTTACATGTACAAATACATTTAAAAAGATGCAATGTGTCTGCATATACAATCTTATACTATTAAGTTCACTTGCCTATAGGAATGAACCAAAAGTAGCAGCAGTGACCCACCCTTTAAAAAAAAGCATAGAGAGTGCTTCGATATTATTTCACTTACAGCACATTGGGACAAGCCCTTGCCTAGTACCTGATCATCTTACAGCACTTCTCCCTCTTTGGCAGAACAGCTGCTCTAGGGCTCTTCCAAGTATTCCCGCTGTCCTACATGGGTGGTGGAAAACCAAAGCTAACAGAATATTCTGGGTCAGCTGAAGCTGTTCTCAACTGTTAAGACTCAGAATAAAGAAGTTCACTGTTAAATCACCAGTTCCCTTCATGGATTCACAGCCTTCCTCCTTTGATCATTTCAAGTGATCTGAAGGAGAAAAATGTTCTGAAAAATGGAAGATTTCACATTCCACTCAAGTCAGCCAAAGACATAACATTTCTTTCATCAGTGCAAATGTCTGTAATGCAGAGGTTAGGCAGGACAAAAAGTTTTCTACCTTTTCCTGCTAAGACTTTGATTCTTGGTAACATTTTCTCCAGTGTCAGCAGGAGTCTTTTCAGAGCAGTTCATTCAACAAACTTTCCTATTTCTGCAGAGAAAGTTCCAATGAAATATTACTGAGCTTTTAGTCTGATACATATCCAAGTCATTCTCCGCATAAGTCTGTTTCTTGAACAGGCATTCTCCTCTCTAGGTCTATCTTTCTATTTCCTTCTAGGTGGCTAACTCCTAATTTACTATGAACTTAATGGGAAAATCATCATCTTTTGCTTTCCAGCTAACAACAACAGCATTAAATCATCTTGCAAACTGTCAAGTAAGTGCAGAAACCCCACTGCAAAAGCATTCTCATCAGCTTTGCCCTGGGGAAACCGAAACACCTAATTTTCAAGCCTACCGAACAACCACATGCACTGACCCTTGCTCTGGGTGCTGCATGGAGGCTGCTGCTAATAGGTATGTCCATCCCTTGATCACGGGGGATGTAACAGATAAGGGAACAGAGCACAGACTTCCAGATTCCCAGCTGATACTTTTAAGCAGGCAGTTGGGATCCTGGAGGAAATGAGTCTGAGTCTGTGTAATTCCTAGATAACCGAAAGCCTGACCCTGCTCTGTGAATCAGTCAAATGTCCCATTGACTTCGGCAAGAGCTTTTTGAAGAGATGGGTACAGGCAGGATCTGACTCACCCTGTGCCAGAGGCAGGTAGCATTACAGCATCTGAGCACTGTTAATAAGGCTAGAATATCCTGAATCTTTCCATGCAACAATGTCTCAGTAATGTAAGTGATATATCATATATAGAGAGAGATTAAACTATATATAACAACTGCATAGTCTGGTTATATTTTTACGGAGGGAGTTTCTGGTGATTATAAATTAAGAAATCAATTCTCATATTACCAAGATCAAAGATAAAAATATCACTATATAAAAAATGTAAATATTGCATGTATTTTATTTTTATGGTACTTGAATGCTGACAACAATCAATCACAAGGTTTTAACAACCTTAAAATAAGGTTCCCTTGCTCCCTTTATTCCATTTTATGCTTTCTTTCTTTCTTTCTTTCTTTTTTTTTTTTAACTGATCTTCTTTTAGAAAAATATATGGAGCAGTGCCTGGGAAGATTTGTTGTACCGGGAAGATTTGTGGCAGTCTTTCAGTGCAAATATACATGTACCTCATCAAAGTATTTTTTTTTTTCCTTTGGGTAGACAGAAATTTTATGCAGGGATGAAAGCAGAATAGCTAAATTTGGCTTGCATTTTCACTTATTTATAATAAAATCACCAACAATAGTGCTGTTGTTTTCTTCTATATTACAGGCAGCTATAAATAAATGGGAGAGTTCACAAAAAATTCAAGGTTTCCCTTCAAGATACTCCACACGATTAGAAAAGAGCTGAAATCTGGTCCCTGGATTTTTGCTCTGCGAAATAACATGATTTAGTTGTGTGATGAAAATTTGTGACCTGGCTGTGGGTCAGCTAAAATGTCATTTGTAGCCTGCTTACCCTGATGATTCCCTCTAGGTGTCCCCAAGATGTCCTAGCTTTATTCTGCCAGAGTGGTATCAGGAATAAACTGACCCTCACAAGATCACAAAGGTTCAGCGTGTGAAGTGGTGGGGGAGAGAGGGGACATATATGAAAGTCACAAACCAAAATGGCATCTGCAAATGGAAACAGTCTCATTTCCTTTGGGCACAGGGGCAGGAGTCAGCAAAGACTCTCTTCAGTAAAAGAGAACTCAGTGGTCCCAATAGCATAAATAAGCCTCTGGACAAAAGACAAAATCATTACTATTACCTACCTATTCTAAATAAAGTATTAATTTCCTATTGGCCTGATTTACCAATACACTCTGATACGTAACCAAGTGCAAATTCTCGCCATTTCTTAAGTTGGTTTCCTGGTGGTTCACCTACACAGGCACTTTAGGTATAGAGATGAATGGAAAGGGTTGTATGGATAATGTGGATCAATGGGTGTCTGAAGAGTATGACTAAGAGGTAATGTCTTTTCCTGCCACTCTGAGCCGAGCCCACAAAAATGCATGTCAGTCCACCCTTGGAGTCTTGCTAGCGTGGCTGCAGTTGAGCTGGCCGGGAGTCACAGCAGAAATACACTGACATAAGGGAAGGCAGTTGTTTTTTGTGGGCTCAGCATATGCGAGGAGCATCTACAGCACCACGGAGCTCAGGAGTTTGCAGCTGGTAACCTCAGCATGGCCCCACTCACTTGTGCTCTCCTCTCCTGGTGCAACCCTGAGCCACGCTGGCTAACCCAGCAGTGAGGCACTGTGTCCGGTGGTCCTCTGGGTGCTCATCTCCCTGGAGGGCAGAGAACCACCAAAGGGGTGATGCATGGACCGCAACCCGTGGCTCAGCCCTGGGGGATGCAGGGGAAGACAGGGATGTCCCTTTGGGAGCCTCAAGGGAGTGAGTGGATATCCCTGAAGGGCAGCACAGGAAACATGAGCTGTGGATGCTCCCAAGCCCTTCCCCAGGCCCGGACCCTCCATCTGCCTTAAGGGGAGAGAGAGAGAGAGGCAGTGAACATGGTTTTGCTTCTGCCCTTTTATAGAGGCACATAAAAATCTGGCTTATATCCCTTCAGCTAACCAGGGGCAATGCATTTCCCAGGGGCAGAGGGATTTAGGATGCCTCTGGAACCATGGGTTCAGCTATAAAGGGTTTGACAGGATTACACAGAAATATAACAAATAAATAAATAAACTAAAGCCACAGCACATGCTCCTACGGGAGCCCCTTGGCAGTATTTGGCTACTTGCCTCCACCGGGTCCCCCCCTTTTTGCTTCCTTTTGAGGCACAATGGAGCTCGGTGCTGGCAAAAGAACTGGGAGCGGAGGAAGGTTTTGCAGAGGGAGCCCCAGGGGGGTGCTCAGGCTTCTCCCCCTGCCCCGGGGTACCGGGGGGGGACAACCCACCCGGCAGGACAGAGCCGCTATAACACCCGGGGCGCATCTCCGAGGAAGCTGCCCGGCGTGGGGAGGTGGAGGAAGAAGAAGAGAAGGAGGAGACACCCCCACCCCACCCTCTCCCCAGGCAGGGGGCTGCAGGGCCGGATTTGGGGCCGGTGGTGGGAGGAGAAAGCGGCGCCGGGCGGTTTTTTATACGGCGGGGAAGCGGCGGAGCGGCGTCTCCTGCCCGGAGCCATGCGGGGCCGGGGGCTGCTCTGCGGCATCGCCCTCTCGCTGCTGCTGCGGCCGCCGGGCCGTGAGTGCGGGGTGTCCGACCCGGGGAGGGAAAAGAGGGGGGGGGGGACGACTGCTGCGGTCACCCCTCGCCCTGCACAAATGCCTCTGGCTGCAGGAATCCCCCGGGAGGGAGGATGGATGGGTGGGTGGTTTGGGGGGAATCCTCCTGCTTCTCCTACAACCAGCGCAGAGCTCTCTTCTCCCGCCCCGGCTTCGTGTTGTTTCCCCGCGGGGGGTGCGGAGGGGGTCGGGGTGCGGAGGGGGTCGGGGTGCTGAGCGGCTCCTCTCGTCTCTCCCCAGCGGGAGCGGCCGGCGCGGAGCTGCGGCCCGAGGCGGTGGTACCGCGCTGGGCAGCGCTGGGGAGCCCCGGCAGCCAGAAGGTAGGTCGCGCCCAGCGCTTTTATTTCGGTTTTCAAACCTCCCCATCGTTTCTAGGGGCAGGAACGACGTCGCGGTTAGCACGGAACCTTGCGATGCGCGTTTTGGGGTGGGTTTTGTTTGTTTGTTTGTTTCTGTTTTAAACTGAGCTGCATGTCAAGCCGCAGGGATGAGGCAGAAACGGCAGGGATGAGGCAGAAAGCCCACCTGCAGCACGGGGAGCTGCTGCAGCTCCTCCAAATCCCCAGAAAAAGCTGGGCGAGCCGGCTGGCACATCTCGGGCACCGAGCGTGAGACTGCTCCGGGCGACTTGCATTCAATCTCTGCAAAGGCTCGTCGTCGTTTGCGCTCTGTCGTGCCTTAAAACCTAGATCAAGTCTAGCTGATCCATGTGGCTGCGAAAGGGGAGGGAGGCAACACAATCAGTGGGATTTAGGGCACAGCCCACCAGAGGCATCTGCTTTAGGAGGGGATGAATCCCAGCCGTGAGGGTGCTTCACTAAGAAAAGCCAACCAGCAGCTCAGGTGTGTCTAACTGTGTCTTAGACACCAGATGTATTGATAGAGATCTCGCCCCCACTTCTCTTATGTGGACGGATGAAGTGGGGTGTCAGTCATCCACAGCCATTCTGAGAACTGCTGGGGTGCCAGACTTAAACATCAACCATAAGCTGCAGGTCAGCTTCCCAGTGTTTGCATTGCCACAATCAAGAAGTTATCAGTTGCATAATGAAATAAGGGGGAAAATCCAGATGGTGTTATTTACGTTGCAAACCATAAAAAAAGGGAAGCTGTGGCATTATACTCATGGCATCTCCACATAAGTGGTGTTGTTTTGGGGTTTATGTCTTCTCCATATGATGAGACTTTCTAAATTTTTTTGTGTGTCATATTTAAAAAAAAAAAAAAGCTACAACGACTCTCTCATTATATTAATTCTCTTTAAAATGTCCTTGCAGTGCTGCCTGGAAGTTTTGGTTGTCTCTATTATTGATAGTGATATAAATACTTCTGGACAGCATTTCCCCTTATACAAATTTGCTGGGTCTCAGGGGTCGTACTTGGTTTGTTTCAGGCAAGTTCCTGTTGGCTCTAAAACCAGTGTTAGCAAAGCTTACATACAGCTGGGATATTTCAGTTACACAGCAATTGATGGACTCTGAAGCAGTGGGATTATTGAAGGAGGAGGGAAAGCATTATTAGTAATAATGATGTTTGCACAACCCTTGCGAAGAGGCTTTTATGATAATGGAGACCCTCAGACCCCTCCCAGTTATGAGCAAGGCAATCCCTATTGCTTACATGTTAGCAAAACAACAGACCTACCCTGAGATGTACTGAGCACCTGTGTTTCAGTAAACTAAACTCATCCCCTTGGAATTAGCTGCTGTTGTATACGCTAAATGTATTAACTTGTTTTGCATCATCTGCATGGGGCTGGTGCAGTGTCCTGGAAACTGAAACAAAGATGAACAAAACCCAGAATACGACCAGGGAGCTGATGAAAGAAGTTTGTAACTGAGCTTGGAATTGATGAAGTGGCAAGTGAATGTATCTCTGGGCTGACAGATCTTTCATCAGAACATCCGATTCCGTTAGCCTTGCTTTATTTTGCTTTCAAGTTGATCTGTTTTGCAAAATCTCTTCCAATGCTGAATTGGGAAATACTATGGGTTAATCATCTCACCAGTTTTTATGATTTTTTTTTTTTTCAGCTGAATAGAGAAGTCTATTCTTACTAAATTAGTTATTTCTCTTCTGGGAAATTTATTCATCCATTTCCTTCACAAGAAAGCACTCAGACTCACAAATCCCCAGCTGACCTTAGCTAGTGGTCCTGCTTTGAGGGAGGTAAAACTGGAGACCTCCAGAGGCCCTTCTAGTTGGACCTCTAGAAAGCATATTCTATGCTTTCAGTCTCTTGATTTTTTTTTTTTATTTTTTTTTTTAATGCTGGTTTTAGTGTATGCATTTGCCATTGTACTAAGAAATTGGGGTCCTCTCTGTTAACACCAGTAGTCCCTGGGGAGCTGGCTATACTGTGTTCTCACTCAGAGCTGCAGGCAGATTGCAAACCAGGGCTGTGCCCGTGTACTTGAACACACTAGAAAGTTTCCAGTCCCTTGGCAGCCTGGGACTAATGCAAGAGCAGCTGTGAAATACTGTCTGAACAACGGCTAGAGACTAAAGATGTCCAAGGGACCCTGTTGCATGCCTTTTATTGGCATTTTCTGTAAGTAAAGGAACTATGTGAAAATCTCTGGAAGAGGCGTGATTCCTCCTGTACTGAAATAGACTCCTAAAAATGTCTTTTTCTGCTGTGACAACAAAGGAGCTTTGGTTAACTAGCTCATGTATTTCACTTGTAAACCTCTGGGGCAAGCTGGGATGTCCTGTGATGTGGTCCTGAGCACAGCATAGAGGAGAAGGGGGTGCAGAGCCCCCCTCCCACCCAGCTGCCCCTCCAAGCGCTCCAGCACCACGACTCGTTGCCTCGTCTGTGCCTGGTACTCCTCCTGAGACACCAGGGTCACTAGCTCAGACACAGCATCCCGCCAGCGTGCCCGTACTGCTTCCCAGCTCTGCATGGCTGTGCCGCTGGGATGCAGCAGCGTGCCTGGAGCTGGGAGCCACCATGGCCTGTCCCTTCCCTTCCCCAGCACTCCAGGTCTGAAGGTAGGAGGAAGGCGAGGAGTGGTTTAAGGCCAGCTGCAATTTCCAGGGGAACAATTTGTGTTTCTGGATGTGTTCATAACTATGATGATGTACAAGTAACAGGCACCTTTTTTTTTTTGCACACAGCATCCACTCAGAGCTGAAGTTAAGGTAAAGGTAGAAGGCCAGGAGCTCATCTTGGAACTGGAGAAAAACAGGTAAGTGTGCTTGTGCCTGGCATTGTGGTCTTACTAAAATAATGAATAAGGATTACAGTAAGGTCAACAGGAAAAACTCCACTGACTTCAACAGGGTTTTGATAAAGGCAGGATGAGGAAGTCCTTTTCTGAATTTCAAGGTTATTCCAGGTCTGAACCCCACTGAAGTTAATCAGCCAAGCAGCGCCGACTGTAACAGAGCTTTGTCAGCAAAAAGCAGATGGTGACCTGGCCCTCAGTGTGTAAACTTATTTTTGCATCATAATTCCTACTACATTAACTAGAAAATATTGCTGATATGAATTGCACTATTTACCAAATGGCTTGATGCTTTGGAGTCAGTGTGAGTCTAATGAGGATTTCATTTGCTGTGATATGAAGAGGTCCTGCTCCGTTTCCTAGGAGAAATGACCTGGCAGTTTCAATTCCATTAGTGCCCTTCATGCTAAAGTAGACTGAAAAAATGCTTTTGCATTAGCTGAAAAGCAGCCTTCTCTCTGGCATGATACAGCGATGCTGTGTGATACCATAGGGCATGATGTGTATTGAATTCAGCTGAAGCTGCAGGAGGTTAAGGTAGGTAGAAGGATTCTGGTCTGGAGGCTGCTCCAGAGGCTCTCTGCCCTGTGAGAACATTCGTTTCCAGTAGTGGAACAGCAGCTGGAAATTTAGCTGCAAGAAGCTTGTCTTTGCTAAGCACTTCACTTGCACTGTTGGGGTTTTGTTTATTTTTAAATGGGTCTCAAGATTTATCTATGGAAACATAACCAAATGTTTGTATACTAGAATCAGTAGAAATAATAACCTTGGAATAATGACCCTGGTTATATTTTAAATGTACTGTATGGACATCCCAACCACAGAGCTTGGGGGCTTAGCTTTCCTCCTGAAAGAATGAAGTGTCAGAAATCTTATTAGTTCTGATGGCAGTGCATAAACCTAAATGATATTCAGAGTGTTTTGGAGGAAAACCAGATTTTTCTTGGCATTGTCTGCAGTAAAGACTGAAATCTGATGGCTGTTGAAAGCTGAGTACATCCTACAAGGTGTTTTCTGTAATAAGCCACATAAGCTACTGGGAGTTTCAGTGCTGCAAAAGCTGGGCATGTTTCCCAGGCAGTCATGGACCTGTGCTGAACTAAACAGAAACTGTTACAAATTCTGTGTATTTTGGCATCTCTCAGTTGGGAAAATAGACAAGTAGTAGAAGAGAGCAGGCACCATAAGGGCCTGCTAACTCAGGTCTGTCTAATGCAGGAAAAATAGCCATTGCTGACGGCAGTGGTCAGCAATGCCAGTTTCTGAACTGAACCTGGAAGCAATGTAACTGCTAATGCTGCTGGGGGCCTCCTTCCTGGTGGAAGGACTGTCAGGTCTTGCATATTCTGCAGTCGCTGTGCAAAGGTGAATTTATTGCTGGCACAGTAGAAGCTGGCAAGAGCAAGGATCCTTGCTGAATTAATCCATTTGTGCTCCGGGCATGACGTAACCTCCAGGTGCCTCGCGGGAGCGGTGCTGTGCTATTTCCAGTGCAAACTCATTACTGGTGTTAGTAAACAGAATTACAATAATAGAAGGTTTCTATTGTGTTTATTTCCTGAAATGCATTTTCATTCATTGAGATGTATACACACAGGCTTAAGTGTGCGCACACACTTCCACTGTGGGATGAATTGCCTTACTAGGACTGATGAAATACAGCAAGTGGTTTGGAGTTTTTTATTTCCTGTGGAAAATGCAAGTAGTTCATAGACAGCAGTGCTTCACATGGGAGTCTTGCCAGGCCTCAAGTCCTTGTTCAAGAAAGGTGATGATACAATCCCAAAATGCAAGTCTGAACTTGATTAGATGAGAGGCTCTGGAGAGCCGCCACTTTTCAGAGACTTGTGAAGGTGCAGAAGTAGTTTAGAGACACTCAACTTAAAAGAGAAATGATGAAGCAAACAAAAACATGAAGTCCCTGGGAGCCCTGTGGATGCCGTAATTACCAGCATCCATCGAGCACTTCTAAGGGGAGGCAAACTGCTTCTCCTTGTCAAAGCACGCAGCAAGGCAGAGTCCAGCCTGGCTCCTCAGGTTCCCAGCCTGGGGTTGGTCCCCAGCACCCAGGAGCTCACCACTGCTCTTGCTTAGCTTATAGGGGAACCAGAGGCTCTAGTTGAGGTTTGGGGTACTGAGTAGTTGCAGCATCAGGCCCTTCTCTGAAGGGTTTGTCAGGCACCCAGACAGTGGGAGAGAAGGTGAAATCCCCCAGGTGGGAAGTGTCCCTTCCAAGCTGTCTGAAATCTGGCTGCTCCTGGTTTTGAGTTCACACAAAAGTGGGTATAATGGAACTGCAACTTTAGGAAGGTACTTGGGGCTTTTTAAATTTAAATAAGCCCCAGATTCCTGGGTCATTTAATTGATCCAGTTTAGAGGAGCCTCTGGAAACCAGCTTTGCTGCTGAGGTTGGTGCTCTGCTCCTTCTCTGTCCCTGGACTCAGCACAGGGGTGTGAATGCACCCTCCTGGCTCCTGTTTTACTCTCATACCCACATCCCAGACTCCCACCGCTCAAAAAAAGTGTGAAATGATTGGCATAATTCAGGTCTGGTTGGGATATGATTTATCCAATGGTTCCCAAAGCTAGAAAGGAGATATGCCAAGCTAGTGAAGCTGTTGTAAGTGATGGTCTTGGTGGATTAGGCAGCCTCATTACACATTCACCACCCTCCTTATGGAGAGACAAAGCTGATGTGAATATGAGATTGCTTTGAGAGGCGGGGGGAAGTCATAATCTACATGGCTTTGGTAGGGATGTGCTAGCTTTGAAAAATGTGCTGTTTTCAGTATGTGGAAGAAATGTTCCCACCAAGCCTGTGATTTCATATTCCATATGAAAAGGACATTTTGTTCATCTGCAGAGGTGAAACACAGACATTATTGCATATCTTTCTTCAGAACTGTTCACAACTCTATTTTGTAATAAGCTCAGCTCACATCTGAGTTTGGGGTTTGTATATCTGTGAATACAATTATTGCATTAGCAGTTAACATAATATTGCATTATTTCCTGTTCAGGAGTTTGATAAGAAGGCGGAACCATACTGTAGTTCCAAGCAGAGTTCACAACACTAACATTTCTGAATAACAACAAAAACATATCCCCAAAACGACTCAGTCTTGTTTTAAGTGACCCCAAACCATGTCCTGCAGCTGCAGGATTAGAAACCTCAAAGCTGCACAAACAACAAATATATGGAGAGATGCCTATAAAGCAGCTTTAAATTTGGCTGGGGCTTAGGAATGGAAGAATCTGAGTTGCAAACCTTGGATGAAAAGTGACTTTTTTAAAACACATTTGCATTTGTTAACAAAAAGCAGCTTTGAGCCAAGCAGGGAGGAGATGCAGAGATGCTCTGAATGTGTGTGGTGGCACTGCCTGGTGTGAGCCTTTTCTTTCTACTAAAGAGGAGAGCTCATATTTGCACAGCAGAAACCTGCATGGAATTTGTCTTCTCACCTGAGTGCAGGAAAACTTTCTTCCCCCTTCTGCTCTTCCTCTTTGTGTCTTTTATGGGGAGAGCAGACTTGGGAAGGTCCACTCAGCTGCAAGGGGCAGTGGAGGCTTCTCCAGGGCAAGTCACCTTCTCTAGGGGCTGTCCCTGCCTGTGGGTGAATCCTGTGGGCAGTGCAGGGCACGGCTGTGTGTTTTGGCTGCGTGTTTCAGCTGCGTATTTTGGCTGCCACCCGCCTGCAGCAGCCACGATGGCATGGGACACTTGGTGGCAGAGCCACGGTGGAGGGACATGTGCAGCAGCTGGCTGAGGACACTGCAACGAAAGTCCAGAGCTCATCTGGTCTGACCTTGGGAGCAATCCGGATAGTTATTTTTAGGCAACTGGTTCTGATAGGGAGCAGTATCACTTCCAATCTCTTCTGGCCCCACCTGGGTAGGCGACGAGCACTCCAGCCCTGCCCGATGCTGTCAGTGGTGCAATGAGAGATCTATATGTCACTTGTTTTTCACCATTTCCTGCTTTTGCTGATTTCCAGGGTCTCTTCCACCAACTGAGTGAGGAAGAGGGGAGGTTGCTGCCTGCCTCCAAGCAGGAAGGATATATGAGATTATTCCACTGATGGGCTATACTGATATCATCAGTGTCTAATGGGCTTCCTGCATGGGGAGGAGGTAAGGGTTATGTAAAGGAGGGAAATTGAATTTATCCTGCTCTACTGTCTCTTAGAGTCATCAGAAATACAGGGCTGGGACCTGGAAAGCCATAGCTGCCTTTCAGCCTCCTGATTCCCTTGGGATATCCAGTCATTTCTCTGTGGGGCAGGGAGGAAGAGGAAAGGAAATGGAGCCCTTGAAATCTTTTGCTCCCTGACTCATTATCAGTCAGATTCCCATTTATTTTATTTCCTTTTTCCTCTCCAGGCAACTTCTATGGTTCCCATTGGTAAGCCAAGGGGCTATGTGACAAATTTTGCTTGGATCACGTAATATGATTTACTCAGCGAATGTCACAGATGATGTGGATGGTAAAAGGGGATGGAGAGTTTTCAGTCTGTGATATTTTCCCAGGCATTACAAATAGGTAGTTTAGTTCCACTTCAATAGCTGGGAAGCTATTTTTTTCCTTCCAAACTGCTGCAGTTCACACAATAAACATGTTCTCAGATACATCAGCAAAGGCTCTTGAGGAAGAGAGCTTAAGAGCTCCAGGCTTTGTCTGGGTGAAAATCACCAAGAAAAAAATTTTGGTTTTCATTGATTTTTATGAAGTGCCAGGTTTGGGCTGGAGGATTCCAGAGAGGTGAAATATCTGATTTCCCACTGGTGGTAGATATGGAAAGCAGGCCTGCCTGCTTGTGTTGTCATGGGTCATGTGTTGGTGGTGTTCAAGATGAGGTCAGCTCAGGATTTGATAATAAATTCTGACTTTAGGGAACATTTAAGTGACTGGGAGGTAAGGGGTCAAATTCCCCTTCTTACCCTACTTGGATCCTGTTGAGAGGCAATGGAGTGGGACCACAGTTTGGAGATGGGAATCTGACGTCTAAACTTTCTTGGGAGAATCAAATCCCTCCACCCCCAGATGCTGGCAGCCTGGCTGGACTGATTTATTGTGATTTGAGGAAAGGGACAGGGAAAGACATGTAAGAGATTGCAGGCTCCACTTTTCTTGGTCCCACAACTGAAAAATTAAGAGTTGATGTTTCTCATGAGAGCTTCATGGACTGTTTGGCTTTTGTTTTTGGGGAGGAAATACAAAAATATGTCTGTCTACTAGATGGTGTTTTTAAATTGGCAGCTGACCACGTAGACTAGCCCCTCTGTAAAATGAACCCAAACAAAGTTGCTAATGGGACTGAATTATAAAAAAATCCTTCTTGCTCCAATTAGCAAGAGCACCAGCATGCCACCGGGGCCTTCTCAGTGCCTGTGGGTGATCTCTGGCTGGTGGAGTTGAGCACGTTACCGGCGGTCCCCTGGGATGGAGGGCTCTGAGCCCTTAGGCTTGTGCTAACAAGTGATGTTGCACAGGCAAGAGAAAACTGCTCCTGTTTATCAGGAAAATAGGGGTGAGGTTCTCCAGAGCAGCTGGGAAACGTGCACTCCCTCAAATGATCGTGGTCATGCGAGAAAGGCCCCAGCTTTCCTTCCGCTGTTTTTGGGAGCGTTTGGGTGTGCCACGCAGCCCCTCTGCCCCAGCTGCTTCTCTGCTCCTCTGCAGCGGCTGGAGGAGCTGGAGCTCGTGCTCTTGCACTGTCCCCAAGTGCCACAGGGGCAGCTGCCCGCCGAGAAAGCTGGGGTTTGCCCCACGCCCTCATCCTGCCTCTCCTGTTGGATACCATCAGCTTACATGCGACATACGCGACCTCCCTGGCACGGCGTCTCGATGTGGCAAAACAGAGCCACGCTGCCTTATAATGGCAGCTCTGCACGGCAGGGCCCTTCCAGGGAGCTGCACAGCGGCACGGGGAGGAGGTTTTGTTTCAAACAATGATATCATTGACAGGCTGGAGTGGGACCAACATCACTCCATGTCGGTCATCAGCAGAAACAGTCTGAAGCCATATGTACATTATGGCACTGAGCCACTCTTCCTTCGTTTGGCTTCCTCGCTTGTATTTAACCCAGCTCCCAAGGCTTTCTGGGGAACAAATCTTGCCAAGAGCAGGCTCTTCCACCCTGAGCTGGATGCTGAGCTGTATCTTGGGGAATGACTGATCTTGCCGAAAGCTGGTTGCTGTTGGAAGGGCGTGAGGGCTTCTCTAGAACATCTTGAGTGCTCTTGTGTAGCTTAGCCTGGCCTCAAACAGCCCCACGTGGCTGCAGCTGTGATCAAGGTTTAGCAAAGGAGAGTGCTCCCATCCAAAAACATCTTTTACTCCAACTTCATCAATTCTTCATGCTGATAACTCCTCTAATGAAGGACTCCGTGCTGCCTTTTAGGAAGATGATGTGTGCTAGCAATCTGCCAGATGTCTGACTAGATCTCAGAAGCCTTTAAATGATGTTTTGCATCCAGACTTTTGCAGCTTCATCTCGAGCTGCTGGAGAGGGAGTCACTGAGACATATAATGTAACAGAGAAGAAAGGATCAAATAGTGCTGTTTTTTCCAGGCTTTCCTTCTCTAGCAAGGAGTTGAGCTCTGTGCTCCTCTGGAAACGGTGAATCAGGGCTGTCAATGCTTTGCAGGGCTGAGCTCCCCTGGAATCAGCCATTCAGCCTGGCAGTGATCCTGTCCCGAAATGGTGGCAGATGAAGGCTACTGCTAAGGTTGGGGTATGTGTGTCTCATTAATCTCACTTGTTTATCCAACAACTGGTACGTGTGGAGAAGAGGGATAAGTCTGGCTGATAACTTTGGTGCACTCTGAGATGGAAAGAAGGCTTATTTTCTATTTATTTACAGTTTGGTGGAAAGCTTGATGCTAGCTGAGGAAGTAAGCTATGCTGGGAATGAACTTTCACAGGCTCTGAAGTGAGATAGCACCCCAAGGGTGTTGCAAGATGTCCTGTTGTTTTTCCTCTTTCCTCACTGCCCTCCCCACCGCACACCATGCAATGCGCTGTGATAGCCCTTCTCAGCAGTGCTGCAAAAGGCCCAAGGCTCCCCTGTGTTAAGGCAGGAAAGGGTCTTCAAAAAAGGACTGCTTCAGCTCAGAATAAGAAGCTGGACCATTTACGGGTAGCCTACAATGTAGGATAGGTGGAGAGAGGCTTGAAAGTCATAACATGGCACCACTCAGCCAGGTGATGCGTGCTTTCAGTTCAGCAGCTGCGTAAGTATCCCTAAAAATTCAGGCAGACCTCTCAGCTCCTAATCCACCCTAGAAGAGGATAGAGCCTGAGTCCGCAGGCAGGAAGAGATGTGCACACACCATATGCTGTGTGGCATCGTCCTGTGCCCTGAAACATGGCGTGCTGGGCGCTGGTGCCCATCATGGCCCAGTTTGGCACCAGCTCTGGGCGGCAGTGCCGTGGGGCTGGGCAGGAGTCGGAGCACTGAGGACTTCTATGGTCAGTGCTGGAGGAGAGATAAAATAGCTATTCATAGTGAATGCTTTCCAAGAATAAAGGAGCAGGAAGAAAACATAAGCGTGCTTGTTTGGGAATGAAACGAGTAGGCTGTGCAAGCCTCAGCTACTGGAAATCCATGGACTGGTGTCTAATTTTGGCTTTAGTAGAACTGGGCAGATGCACATTGGTTTACTGTCTACTCTGGAGATGACAGTCTTACACAGACCAGATACCTGCCAGAGCACGTTGCTCAAGGCAATTTCCTGCGAGTTAATGCAATCTGTTGATTAAACATTTGTTTCTTGCAGCCTCATGCTGAGCAAGCTATTGCAGTCAGGGAGATGAAGGGAGTTATTTTCTGCGGGATGGTGCTTCTGTGCTTATCTTCAGTTTACAGACCCAACGTAGCTGAATGCAGCAATCTCGCCTTCTGATCACTGGCAGGATCTAGTGATGAGAATTAACACATCAGAAGGAAACAAAATGAGCTTTCCTGGGCTACAGTGAACTTTGAAAGGGGAGATAAAAGCTGTTGTATTCCTGACATCAAATGATTTCAAATACAACAGTGGCACACAGTTTTGTCTGACACTAAGCCATCAGTACTTGTTCAGGTGTCTGAACCTTTGGATGCCGGATGGGGAAAGCACTTTCAAACACCGATAAAAGGTTGTGTTTCCTGTTGCTCTGGCCTAATTTAATTAGGCATCACAAGCACCCAATCCCTTATTTAAACAGAGAGGCTTTCAAGGTAGATTAGACCTGACTGCCACATCAAAAACCATGGCAGATGGAAAAATCTTTGGGTTTGCTTCTGATACAGCTTTCTTCATCCAGCCTAAAGAAATCAAGCAAAGATGAAAACTTTTTCTTCCTTGCAGGTCATTATTCAAAAATCTGGTGCATGAAATGCATTAAACAAAGATGCAGAACTGAACTGCAGCCGCAATGTTGCTTGGCATCGCACTGCCTAGGATGCAGTGGCGTCCTTGTGGCAAGGCAGGAGGGGCACTTCGGTGGCCTGACAGCACTGCAGGCTTGCTGCAGAAGTGTGTCTCATAGATGGGGCATGTTCTGTGATCCTTCTCCAAATTTTTGGAAGTGAGGCCATTGTTTTAGAAAACTGTTTTAAACCTACATTTTATGGCTGCTGAGATGGACACAGGATATGACCTTCTTGGTTTGGCCCAGATTTTGACTTGATGTACTTTTTTACATCACTGTTTAGCAAATGCAGATGTTTAAAAAGAAGGGGAAGGCTGTTTCTTCTGGAACAAAATCAAAACGCTTACTATTCAGTGCACAGGAGCTCCTTTTACAGACTTTTGGCCTGATCCTGGGCTGAAGACAGGGAGAATATTGTCTATATGAGGATGACATGAACAAATTCAGATTGGGGAATCAGCATTTTCCTAGGACAAAGATGTGAATCTGCTTCTGGGCAGAAGCTGAAATGTAAATGCAGATTGGTTTATAATAGTACTCAGATTTGGACACTGGAGAGAGTCTGGATTTGAGCTGAGAACTCGCACCAGCGCCCAGATGTGTCCTGAACTGGCCTGTGGTGTGCTTGCTACTCTGGACTCTGCTTTGAATCTAATCCCAGTATGACTGGGGCATAACGTGGCAGTAGTAAAGGAAACTCTGCACAGAGACTTGTACCCATTAAGGGATGATGATGATGTTGGGTTTCTGGGGTTTTTTTAAGTCCTCACATAAAAATTGAGTTGTTCACTTGCAGCTGTTAGAACTGGATCTTGGTGCCTAATTGAACTCACATCAGGATAGGCTCTCCCTTATTGTTTTAATTTGAAAAGAACACTTAGGAAGACAGCTTGCTGCGCCCTTTCTGAAGTGGATGTGCTCCATGAGGAGTGCCCAGCTCCTGCCAGGACCGCAGACAGATGGATGTGGCGAGGTCAGCCAGGCTTCCACCTTCCGACCCTCTGCCATCACAGCGCGCTCTGCACAGGGAAGCAGAGCCTGCGGCTCTGGTCCCGTAGCGGCTCCCATGGCTCCTGTGCCACCAGGAAGCCATTAGCTGCTGCTTCCCTGGGGACAGCGTGTTAACAAGTGCCTCGCAGATGGAAAATGCGATCCAGAGCAGAATGTGGAGATACAGCACAGCTGGTGTTCTGCAAATACGTCTCCCGCCCAACTTCTCTGTGTGTTGCAGTTGGTTTCGCACTACAGGTAGCGAATGGCAACCTCCCCAAGTCCACAGCGGTGCTTCACAGCAACAGGAATATTTACACTGACTTCAGAAATTGCTGAATCTAGCTGATTTTCTAGCACACCTCAGAAACAGATATCCAGGTCTAAAGAAAGGTCTTACTGCTCTTACTTTTTTTTTTTTTTTTCTTTTCTCTTTTCTTTCACCCCCTCCACCATGTCTGCAGAAACCTCTTTGCACCAGGCTACACTGAGACGCATTACAGCCAGACTGGACAAACCCAGACCATCTCTCTGACCCACACGGTGAGTGCAGAGTGCGCTTTCCCTCCCGCAGTGTGCTGGGGAGACCAAGCGAGTGAGCTTCTTTCTCCAGACCCTTTCTTTGAGGCCACAGGTCCTCACAGCTTTAAGCTGAAGGGGAGGGCAGTCCAGCTTTCCAACCTGTGGACAGTGACAAAGTGTCTCCATTCCTACAAAATGGTAAAAACATCTCACCGTTCTGCCTGAGCCCTGTATGAGAGCCGAGGTCAGCCACCAACATTGCTCCACTCTCTGGGTGCTGGGGAATTGTTTATTCCTCCGGCTGCTCATCCTCTTGCTTTTAGTTTTGCCACCGGGTACTCCATGCTGGGGATGTTCCCAGCCTTTGGGAAAACCAGCCCATGTAAGCTGGCTCCTGTTCAGTAAAAATCCCATAAATTACTGATCTCACGCAGGCCTTGGCTGACTCTCCCCTGCAGTGGCACAAAGATGTGCATTGGCTGCAACGCAAAAATAAGCGATAAAAACCCCATGAGATCATCTTTACTAACGCTGCCCCGGGGCGAGGGCAAGGGATGTGATGAATATGTTGGCGTTTCTGCCCCAAAGCCTCCTTGTCCCTGCCAGAGGCTGCCTTTGTCTTGCCAGGAGCCCCCAGACGGGGACTTCCCCGCTGTCCGTGGCATCACCCTCTCTGGCGCTGAAGGCACGTCCTTTGGGGCCTGACCCAGGGCCCGCTGCCATCGATAGGCAGCTCCTGTTACAGGCAGAAAGCTTTGGATCAGCCTTAATGCTGCAGCCATTTGAGTTGCTTCCTTGGGGATTCAAAGGTCTTAATTTTTACTGGCAACAAGGAGCCGTTTGATGCGCTTGCACAGGCTGCACATGGCAGCTGAAAGGCCAAATTTCGATGCAGACTCACAGAGATTTAGTTATGATAGTCAACTGCCAAATGCAGTGGAAAGAGAACAATTGCTGCAGTATCGGCAGTACTTGCATGGGAGTCAGTGATGCCTAAATATAGCACGTGTCGATCCTGAAACTGCATTGCCAACCCTTGTTCCCTCTGCCTTCCAGGACCACTGCTTTTACCATGGGGTGGTGCGGGGCTGGGAGCACTCCAGTGTCACGCTCAGCACGTGCCGAGGGCTGCGGTAAGTGCCCGGTGATGCCGGAGCTGCGGGAATGCTTCTGTTCAGCTCTCAGCGTGCTGCTGCACAAGTCCTGCTCCCTAGCAGCCTGGTTGCTGTATTTCTTTCTAGGCAGAGAGACCTGTTCTCAAATGCCACTCAGCCAAGGGTCCTGGGCATAAAAGGGAGTGTGTTGGGGGAGATGCAGAAATTTGGGTGTCATTAGTAACCATGGTGTCCTAGCCAGCTCTTAGACTCCTTCCCCCTTTGTGCTGGCAATGCGGACTTGTGCAATGAGTGAGTTTAACTCAAGAGTCCACTGGAGCAAAAGACATTCTTGTTTGTAACGATGCAGCCCTGAGTCACTGAGATGGGGACAGGACTTGCCATGTCCCAGCCCGATACCCTACACTAATGCAGAAACCAGCTCCTTCTCCCAGTCTTTCACAACTGGCAAGTTTTTGTGTGCATTTTGGGGCAAAGTCTTCAAGTCTGACCTTCCTCCTGGGTTGTCAGCCCCCTCTCTGCTTTCTCCCTGGGTGGTGCCGGGGTTGCGTGTGTTAGGCATTTAAAACCTTCGCTTTGGTAGTAATGGAGTCTTTGGCAGGAAAAGATGGTCTGTATCCTCAGCAGGAGTAAATGAAACAGCTCATTGCGACCAAGGAGCCGCATTTATTTACACCGGCTCAGAGTTTGTTTCCAAATCACCACATGGGCTTTATTGATATTAGCGGTCATCTGCTCTCGAGGGCTGATTGGAAGCTGTGCTGATGGGACCGGCTCCAGCCAGGAAACAGCCCGTGCCAAAGCAAACCTGAGACATCTTAAGTGAATGTAGCACAGGCCAAAGAGTCCAGAGAGATAAACAGGACAGTTGCAGCCACCTGTGGCTTGCAATAAATAATCCAAAAGCAAAAGTAGTCACAAGTGTGCCTTGCTTTTGTCAGCCTGCGTTTTCCTACGCTCTGCCTTCCAGCTGCAGAGGAGACGGAGATGTCTCGGTGTGCACACGCAGCAGGCTTCCCGCACCCCTGAGCTGTCAGTGTGTGCTGGTCACTCCTCGACATTGTTTTCTAATTGCTGGGAAGGCATGGGAGCTGAGCACACGCGGCTGTTTTCACTCTGAGCCTTCACAGGGCAGCGTGCTGCCTGTCGAGCCACACATCTTCTAGTGGGCATCAAACACAGATTTCCAGCTCTCCTGGCTGTAACATGCTCATTGAGAAACCCAGAACCATATGGCTATGTGCAAGTCCCAGAGAGAATTGTGTTTTTTCTGTTGACAATGTCTTCACATTTTTTAGGTCAGTTCTGTTAAAGACAAATTTCTTCAATTGGTTGAAAAGCTTCCACTGCCCCTGAAGAAAAAGCTGTATGTTAAGAAAGTCAGTACTTCTCAGGTTAGCACTGTTGCAGCGCATGCTCCAATAGCCTCTTAATTGAATGTCTGAGGCCCATTGAATAGATTTTAATTTATGCAAGCTCAGGGATTCCCCTCTCTGAACTCAAAATATTTCCATCCTTTCTATTAATGAACTGAATGGCCTGGTAAGGATAAGTGCCTTGCCAGGGTCAGACAGGAACTCAGCAGCAGAAGAAGGATTTGTCTCCGGTTGCTGTGGTAGTAATTAACTTTCCCTCTTATTGCTTCCTGTTTCAACAGAGGACTTATCGTCTTGAGCAGCAATTCCAGCTATATCTTAGAGCCAGTTCCCGACAGCCCAAACCAGCACTTGATCTACAAGTTAGACGACCTGAGGTTGCAGAGAGGAACCTGTGGCTACCAGGGCACTGGGGATGCAGCCGAAGACTGGCTCAGGGACTTCACAACTGGGATGAAACCACCCCGCCAGAGGGTGAGCAGGGGTCCATGCACCACACTCCAAAATTCCCACCTGTTCCAAGCCGGAGGAGCCTGCTGTTCTCTGGGAGCATAGCTCAGAAAGTGAAATAAAGGAGAATATTTAAGGCTTTGTAGCAAGTTGGTTGCCAAATAGTGGCTCCAGCAGGGAAATAAATGAGTGTTGGGGACTATTGTGCAGCATGAGGAATCTGGGCTGTACCTGTTCCTGCACAGATTTGTGCATCTGATATGTGAACAATCAGGTGGGCTGAGGACAGGCCCGTGGGCACTTGCTGTAGCTAGTGGATGCTGTAAGTTGGTTGCTGTAAGTCAATCACATCTGGAGGTCCCTGTGTGTGATGGGGTGGGGTGAATGGCCAGCGAAAAACAAACTGGGAAAAATGACCTGTACATATGTTTTATGAAGAGTTTCCTGGGGGATGTCGGGGAAATAACTTATGTTGTTGCTGCTGTAGGTGAAACGGGAGACTCTGCAGGCTACGAAGTACGTGGAGCTTCTGCTCGTGGCTGATTATGCAGAGGTAAGAAATGGAATCATGTGTATAGCAACTGAGCACTGGGCCCAGAGCGAGCATCCCACCTGCAGCATCTCCTGGGGCGGGAAGGGCAGCTGGAGCTCACCAGGTTTCCCCTTGCTATCCCAACGGTCCTACCTCCGCCAGCAGACAGGGAGACCTGTGTCTTGGTCACTTTTGTCCTAGCAGCCATGACCTCTCTGCCGCCACTGTCAGCCACTGTTGGCCGGGGAGAGATGCAGGTTGCGATTTGGATGACGGACTAGAGTTGGAGGTCGGTCCCGACTTCCCAAGGTACCAGTGGTCGGCCCTAGATATGGATGGGCGAGACTGCCTTCAGCCTGGGGTGACCTGTGGGCTTCCAGGAACGACGTGCTTCTGACTCTGCAGTACACTTAATCTCTAGTGAAGATAACTGTGATCATCCTCTGCTCTGAGCTGATAGCAGATGTATAAATAGACATTTTTAAGGGTCCAGGTCATAGAATAGGGCTGGAAGAAACCCAGTGAAGTCAGCAATCCCTCCCCCATCCCCAGCCTGGACAGCACACCAGACGTACTTACTGACAGTGCAAACCGTGCAGTGTTTTGCTGATCATTTAATCTCCAGCACAGACGGGAGTCAAACTGGTCCTATTCATAATTTACAACTTGAAACTCCAATAGGGAAAACCACATAGTGCTCCAGGCTATAATTTATTCTGAACAAAACTAGAACCAGAACCTATTTTGGTTTCTCTATTAGGCAGCAGGATACCACGGAAACTATGAGAAAACACACTATACCCAGAAACTGCCATATGTTGTTCACCATTTGATCAGACAAGCTGGGGTAGACACTCTCACAGCGTTGTCGCTAACTGCCCTTACTTTATTGTCTCCCTTGCTAGAAGAAAAGTCCCAGGTTTTATCATCTGTTAAACAAAAATCTAAATATTTTGTAACTTTAATTCCTTGAATCAAACATTTTGCTAAATTTAACTCATTAGTTGCCAGGTGGTTTAAATAGGCAAATTTGTGAATGAGATGCATCCCCATTTGTTGGATGAGCGAGGTGATGAGTGGTACGGCAGCCTTGACCTCAGACATGAAGTCATGTTACCATATATTTTACCTGGCACATTTGTCAGTTCTTTGTCAGTCCCTGGCTCTGGGGGCTCTGGTAAGTTTGGGTTGCACCACTGTGTTACTACCACCACTTGAGTAACATCCCTGCAGTGGGATGCCAGGGATGAATTCTGAATAAACATGTATGGGTGGGCTTATAGTCAGATGTACAGTGAAGGAAGGCTTTCAGGCTTCACTTCATAGTTACCTTCTTATTGCCAGAGTAATGGGTCTTGTTTTAACACATTTCAGATCTTCCTAGTTGCCTTTGTGCTGCCTGACATGTTCATTTTGTTCAGTTTCAGAAGCATCACTTCAACATTGAAGCAACAAGGCTTAAATTAGTGGAGGCTGCTAATTACGTAGATAAGGTGAGATCAGGTGTGCATGAAATGAGGAAAGCAAAGCCCAAATCATGAATTATGAGAATTAATTGCAACAGAGGAAGACTGCCTTCTTGGGAGAGAGAATGATGTTTCAGCAATCCTCCCCAGTGACTTGGGGAGCGGAACGCATCTGCCAAACAATTCTATTGTTGGACAGCAGGGACAGGGTGGGACAATCTCCATTCCTTACCTTGGAACCAGCGTGAGCATCTGTGTTTTTGTACATCTCTGTATTAACTGTGTTACCTCAATAATGCTTTTTGAAAAGAGACTAAGGTATTCACTTCAAATTGTAGGAATCTTGGTAAGTAGAGCTGGGAGGAGCCTTCAGAGGTCATCCTTGCAGTGGCACCCAGTGCTGCTGAAGAAAACTTCTCTACTTTTGGGATCTACTTCCTTCATAGTCCCCTTCAACTCCTTCCACCACTCCCTTTACCCTGCTGCCTGTGAAGACTTGTCCTGTTTGTACTTGATGTGGGCAGCAGATTATTTCCTTCCTCTTTTCAGGAATTTTGACACATCTAAAGATAAACATGATGTCAGTTTCCAGTCTTCGTTTCTCTAGATTATCTGTCATTCATTTAAAAGTGAAAGTTCAGTGTCTCTAGCTCAATCATGTTTAGGTTTGGGGGTGGTGCACATTTCTCTCTGCAGACTTGTGGCACTAAATTGCAATGCATTTCCAGAGGAAGCATCTTCTCTGGACGTGTGTATCTGTAGTAGCATTTAGCAGGGTTTATATTCAAGATTTAAAACACAGTAAAATAAATTAGTGGTGCTCATTTTGTCATCTCTTTTCCTTCCTGTATCTTAGTTTTACAGATCCCTGAATATCCGGATTGCCTTGGTGGGGCTGGAGATCTGGAGTAGTTGGAATAAATGCGATGTAACTGAGAATCCCTACTCCACCCTGAAGTCCTTTCTGGCCTGGAGCAGCAAGGAGCGGGTGCACAGAAAACACGATAATGCCCAACTAATCACGTAAGTTTATTTCTCCTGAAATAACCTGTTTCTGACTAGTGGGTTGGGTGGGTGGGAAATCAGTATGTAAGATTATATTGTTTTAAGTTTCAGAGTGGCAGATTTATGTAGAGGCTGCTCAGCCAGCGTTAAGCTCTGGCACTCAGAGCACAACCATGTTAGGAAAAGTGGAGGTCCCAGGCTTGTCAGCAGCCTCAATACACACGCATCAAAGTGCATCAACTTTATTGTGTGTGCATATCATCACAAGCAGCTGCACATGATCTGTCACAGCTACACGTACAATTTCAAGACAAATCTGAGCCATAAGCAAGACCTGTAAAGGGGAGCTAAGCCCTTTGCGGAAGGCATCCATTCCTAACTCATCCCACTGAGACACAGGGGACATGGTGCTGTGACCCAGCTGATGGTCTGTGATTCATCCTACTGATCTCATTAGGGCCAGTAGCTATGGCCAGCAATGCAGATATCATTAGAAGAAAAATTTGCAGCAATTGTTAGACCTCCTTACCTCTTCCATAGTAGTTCATCCACCAGTAAATAGTGGTGAGTCAGAGGAGAAACCTGTAGGACTGAAATGCAGAGATACAATGCCTTTTTTCTTGTTTTGTTTGGTTGGTTTGGTTTTTTTTTTCCCCTTTAGCATTACTGTATTTCATCTTTACCTGGTCATGTCCTAAGCACAGTTTCCAGGGCTTCCATTTCAGACATGCCGGCAGGGACAGTGCAGAATTCCAGCTCGCCAGGCAGGAGCCGAGCGTGGCTGCACCTCAAAGGTGTTATCTAGTACTCTGTCAAGTCCCTGAATCCCAAGCTGGCAAATATCAGGCTTAAGGTAAATTAAGTATTCACAAACAGTACCCAATTAAGGATCCAGAAATAGTCTTTTCTGTGCTTGTTGCAAAGCTCAGCAGGAGCACTTTTTTGGCACCAGACCATTACAAAAAAATAGGATTGGCTGGTTGGCCCATAAAACAAAGTACTAGTCCAAGAAAAACAGGTCTTAAGGCTTTGTAGCTCTGCTATAATGTCATGTAATTGAAGATACTCCAAAAGAAAATGTATTCACCTGACACTGTGTATATGTATAAAGCTGTGGACTGCAGGATGCATTTCTCTGTCTTGCCTTCTCAAGTGCCTCAGTGCTATTTCATGGTCTTTCTGGGTTGATTTTAGGGGTGTGCCCTTCCAAGGTACCACAGTGGGCTTGGCTCCCGTGATGGCCATGTGCTCTGATTTCCAGTCAGGAGGAGTAAACATGGTAAGTAATTGCTAAGAGCTAATATGATGTTTCTTGCCAGCAGCGAACACATAGGAGAGATGCCTCCGAAAGCTCAGGAAGAAAATATTTCCCATGAAAGCCTCTAGATCACCTGCTCATAGGCAGGAATACCTTCAGTAGATATTTTCTACATGTAGTAATGAGAAGTGCCACTTACCCCATTGACTCAAAGGTGCACAGGACAGGTACAGGTAAAATGCTGACGTGCCTCTTTCACCTTGCTCAGGATCACTCTGATAATGCCATTGGTGTTGCTGCTACCATTGCCCATGAGATGGGACACAATTTTGGCATGAATCATGATTCAGCTGGCTGCTGTACTACCCCGGCAGAAGATGGAGGCTGCATCATGGCTTCTGCAACTGGGTGAGTTCATCTTACGGGGTCTCATGGAGAAATGCAAAGGGCTTCGTTACAAGAGCCTTAGTGGAGTAAGAGCTAGAAATGCAGACTGAAGGTGGGTCTGTTGCTGCCTGTTGGAGCCAGTGTGTTTATAGAGAAAATACTGCTGGGCAAACTCTGGCTCATCTATCAGTACCAATTTGCTAAATTCCCAGTGAACTTATTCCTACCTGAGTTTGGCCTTAGGTAATGTAAGGACCTGGAAGCATTTAGAAGCGGAGCTCTAAACTGTCTGGTAAAAAGGAAAATTTTCCTATCTTCTGTCCTGAGAGACTGTCTCAGGACCCTTCTAATCCCTCATCTCCGAGTTTGTGCTTCCCACTGTGTCCTACCAAATGATCCATCACTCCAAAGCAAGTTCAATGCATATATGCACACATCCTTCTGCAAAACCTGGACTGCCTATTGCCAGCAAGTACAGGGAAATAAGGGGTGACCAGAACATGTGTGACCTTGGCATGTAGATGTTTACATGGGTTTCATTTCTGTGTTGCACACGAGATGCATAGATAGACAGTTGATAGTGTTTCTAAAGCATCTCATGCAAAAGCTGATGTGTGTTATAATGTGGTAATGAGCAGAAAAAGGATTGCTTCAGGAAATAACTGATTTTTATTAAAAGGCACAGCAATAGGGCTATATTTCTAAGTCAGAAGACGTGAAAACAGATCGACTGCATGTTGTCTTAAGAATACTACTTGGTTTCAGTGAGTCACAGACAGCCTGTGCTTAAAAGGGAAGAAATAGTTGGCTTCAAGAGAAAGGGGAAGTGAGAGTGACTCTGGAAACCCACAGGGATTCTAACGCTCATTTTGGATGAGGAACCACAACAGCTTCTATATTTCAGTCACGTAAAAACATCGGACAAACCCATTCACTTAAAGCCAAATTCCCTGTTTCCTCAAGCCTTACTCATTGGGGTTTAGCAGGTTTTAACAAAATTTTCTCCATAAATGAAGATATCTATGTGTATGATTTCCTCCGAATAAGGAAGAACATTTAGGTGAGAAGTGAAAACATAGTGGCATGCAAGTAGAACACACAACATGAATGCACACATGTACGGTCATATATAGAGTGCATAGATTCTGGCATTGTAGCAGCAGAAATTAATAATTCATGTAACAGCAAATATTCACATCCTTTGCAATGAGGCAGTAGATAGGAAAAAGGAAATATTATTTTAGCAGTTAGATTCACAAGAGTTATTCACCGTCCGAGTGCTGGATTTGCAGGCTTGTTCAAGCAGCTGGGAATAAGCCACAGCTTCAGTATTGAGCAAGTAAGGACAGCCATACTAGTCAGCTATCAAAGTCAAATCTAACTCAACATATTTCATTTTGATAAACTTTATTTTTTAAGGCCATTATATTACTAGATAGTCTTGCAGTGCAATCTCACCTTATCTTCAAATGTAATCCAGATGGATCTGATTTTGAACAGGCACACAAAATCTTGATCTGCTTTAGCACAGTTTCATAGATTTCAGAGAGAGACCTGTGTCCTTTGGCACTTGTCAGGATTTGCATGTGCTCATTTTTTGGTTCTCTAAACCATTGTCCAGATCTGTCTTGATGTTTTTCTACACTGTCCATATTCAGGCACCCATTCCCCAAGGTGTTCAACCAGTGCAATAGAAAAGAGCTGGAGAAGTACCTGCAGTCTGGTGGAGGGATGTGTCTCTCCAATATGCCGGATACCAAAAAAATGTATGGTGGGAAGAAATGTGGAAATGGCTACTTGGAAGAGGGGGAGGAGTGTGACTGTGGAGAGGTGGAGGTAACAATTGTTCAGATCCAACCATTTGGGTTTTAGTGGGACACAATGAATATATTATCTATTTTGCAAATACAGTTATGTGATATGTAAACAGCTTTTGTTTGTGCAGGAGATATGCATGCCTTCCCTTATGTAAGTGTATACCCAATGTAAATCAAGGCTGTAAAGTATCACATCTGTCTAAATTCACAGTGTGTAGTACAATGCATCCCAGAACTCAGGGGTGGTGTAATCCGTGGCTGAATAGAGGTGATGAAAACTTCATCAGAAAAAGTAACCTTAGATGTTGCAGTTTCATATATAAGTTCAGTTTACCTACGGCTCCATTCCTGATAAAGATGGGACTTCTCTTAGTGCTGTATCTCATTTCTCCAAATCCACACTTTGAGTAATAAGACAAAAGGGAACTGGAACCAGCAGCCCAGACTCACCAGATGTAAGGAGAACAACGTATAGTATCCAGTCAGTCCAAGAGAGGATACAACTATGCAGTACTGTAATTGAGCACATGCTGGGTATCAGGAATGTACTGCTGTTACGTTGTTTGCATGTAATTCATCACGTATGAGAACTGATTAGAGTCAGCCTCACATTTCGATGCTCTGGCATGTTCTTGTCTTGAACATCTGCCTTGTAAGCTCTGCTGCATCTCGCTGTCTTCCAGGAATGCAATAACCCCTGCTGCGACGCCAGCACCTGCTCCCTGAAGCCGGGTGCCGACTGTGCCCATGGCAGCTGCTGTCATCAGTGCAAGGTGGGATGTCTGGGTTTTCCTAAGAGAGGAGAGGGAATAATGATGGTGGAAGTGTGAGGCTGAAAAACGGAGGGGAAAGGGGAGGAAACACAGCCAAACATGGGGTTCAGCTCCTCACCCGCAAGCAGCATGGTCTGATTTTTAGGTACAACAGTTATGAGTGCAATCAAACCAGTAGGGTCCTTTCTTCTAGCTGACTGATTTAATTGGCTCCCGTGATAACTTAAGATGAGCTGTGAATGCTGCTGGAATGAAGTCATACTGCCTCTCTTAAACACTTAGGGGTGGGATGAATCAGAATGAATATTTCTCTCCTTTGGCTCTAGAAGAAATCTAGGCAGAGCTCTTAGAGCAAACACTTCCTCCGGGGATTAGGCTGGATGCTGTATTTGCTCTTTTCTGGGATGCAGTTGAATTCCTTTAGCCCAGGTGCTTGCTGAAGAAACACTAGCAAAGAGGATTGTATGTGTGTGACCACTATAATTTTAAATCTCAGCTCTCCTTATAGAGGCTGGTTAAAATGTGTTTCTGATTTTGGACCCAAAGAGCTCAAGCTTTGACAACAAATTACCTCAAAAATGAACACAGGCAAACATTTCTCTTAAGCTCATTTTTGTGTTTGCACAATGACTGCGTGCTCTTACTGACCTTTCCTGAGCACGTGGAAAACAATTTTCCAGGGATCCACCTGGACTCACTCCTTTCACAAGACACTTTGAAAACCCTTCCAGATGTAACTGTGTATGCCCTTCTGTTCTCCATGTCCATGGTGGACAGGACAAGAATGAACTGGGTAAACTCATAAGCAAGGGAGACAAAAGTTACATTAGGAAAAGGTCTCCAGCAGAAATGACAGCCAAACACTGAAACAAACTTCCCAAACAGGGAGGGTTTTGAGAACAGATTACACAAACATCTGTCAGAAATGGTTTAGGTAAATCAGACCGCACCCTAGGGCAGAGGGAGATGGACTGATGTCCCCTTGAGATCTAGCAGCCTTATTTTCTGTGCATGATTTCATTGCTACCTAGGGAAGGAATCCAGTCATTAATTTGATTCTACACAGCTCACCCAGTTAATGAAGTTACAGAGTCATTTGGATCACTGCTGACCTCAAAAAAACCTAAGACAGGGTGGATGAAGAGACACATGCAAGATTTTTTCTTATCTACAGGGAGACGTTGTGCAGACATGAAACCACAAAGGTGCCAAGCAATAATTCAATTTTTTTCCCTTTGTATCTTTTTAGCTGATGTCTCCGGGAACTCTCTGCAGGGAAAGATCAGGACTCTGTGACCTCCCAGAATACTGCACTGGCGAGTCACCGTTTTGCCCCCCCAACTCTTACCAAATCGATGGGGCTTCCTGCGACGGAGGAAAGGCGTATTGCTACAGTGGCATGTGTCTCACATATAAAGATCAGTGCTTGCAACTGTGGGGGCCTGGTAAGGGCACTACTTGCAGCAAAATACGTTGTCCTTTGAACAGGCAATATTACGTGGCATCCTCCTATTATTCACCCTGTGTAAGGCAGTAGTACCTTCCATACCCGTTATCAGTAATGAAGTCTGAGGAGCCTTTTCTCCTGCCTTGCTTGGAGGAGGCAGCAAAAATTTCCCACGCTCAAACCATCCCAGAAAAGGAGCAACTGAATGGTTGGCGTGGGGTGAGATGGGCTGCCAGGCTCCACAGGAATCAGCCACCTGAGTCTCTTCCATGCAGGAGCAAGGCCGGCACCAGACGCCTGCTTTGAGAAGGTTAATGCCGCTGGAGACATCTACGGGAACTGTGGGAAGGACATCTACGGCAACTACAGGAAGTGCGAGATGAGGTAGAAAGCAGAGTGGCAGCCAAGAGTTGCTTGTTGGAGATGTTTTTATATATTACAAAGTTACGGGCCAGTAGATAAAACTGATCCATGCTTCGGTTTCACTCCCTCCCTCTGCCTCCTGGGAAACCAGCTGCATCCTCATCAGACTTAGAGCCCTTATGACTGCAGTTTTAAGTTTACCATTTTCCCTGCCTTTTGCATTTTAAAACATCTAGTTGGTATTTTTCCAAAGCAACAGAAGAGGGGATTTTCAAATCCATAAGTTAAATGTACCTTTTTAACTGAGACAAAAACTTCTTAGTCTTATCAGTGATTTTGTTGAGGCTGGCCTACCCATGGGGACAGTGAAATGGTACCATCAGTACCCATCAGACACTTGCTTGGGCGAGCTCTTGGGAGGTGCTTGCTCTTTTGCCATTGAACAGTGCCTCAACATTGCTGCTGCTTTAATTTATATGTAAAGCCGATGCCTGCAAAACATGCAGCAAGCCAGAAATAATCACTTTAGCCTTTCCTTTGAAATCAGAGATGCTAAATGTGGGAAGATCCAGTGCCAGAGCTCTGCTTCCAAACCCCTGCAGTCCAACGCGGTGGCCATAGACACAACTATCCGCACGCAGAGGACGCAGCTGAGGTGCCGAGGGACCCATGTATACAGATCTGAGAGTGAAGAAAAGGAGATGCTCGATCCTGGCTTGGTGCTGACAGGAACAAAATGTGGGAGCCATCATGTAGGTACAGTCCTGCCTGTAATGGTTTTGGGGAGGTTCGAGGTATCACTTTTCCACCCGGAAAGTGCTTTGTGGTTATCAAGCCATTCATTGAGCGAAACAAGAGAAAAATAATTTCTTAGAGGCTTCTGAGAAGTAATGGAAGAATACAAACCAAAGGCCATACCTTAAGTCATTGCCACATGAAGGCCAGGGCCAGTGCTAAATTTGGGATTTGCTAGCTGGTTGAGGTTGTTTTGCTTAGAGGTCACACTCAATTAGAAATCAAGACAGATGACAGCTCCTCCACAGACTTGCCACACGGGCATGGCCAAGCTATCAACTTCTGAGTTCTCTGATATGTGTTAGCTGCGATTCAGGGTAGTGATTAAGTGTTTCCTTGGGAACCGGGTTAGCTTCATGGCCTGTTGTCCTGCCCAGGGGTCGTGGTTTAACCCCAGCCAGCAATTAAGCACCACACAGCTGCTCACTCACTTCCCTCCTACCCAGTGGAATGGGGGAGAGAATCAGAAGGAAGAAGGTAAAATTTGTGGATTGAGATAAGAACAGTTTAACAGAATAGAAAGGAAGAAACTAATAATAATAATAACAATAATAAAATGACAATAATAATAAAAAGAGTGGAATATACAAAACAAGTGATGCACAATGCAATTGCTCAGCACTTGCTGACTGATGCCCAGTTAGTTCCCGAGCAGCGATCTCCACCCCAGGCCAAGTCCCCCCAGTTTATATACTGGGCATGACATCATACGGTATGGAACACCCCTTTGGCCAGTTGGGGTCAGCTGTCCTGGCTGTGTCCCCTCCCAACTCCTTGTGCCCCTCCAGCCTTCTTGCTGGCTGGGCGTGAGTAGCTGAAAGAAAAATCCTTGACTTGTTGCTAAGTAGTGTTTATACTAACTAAAAACATCAGTGTGTTATCAACATTCTTCTCGCACTGAATCCAAAACATAGCACTATACCAGCTACTAGAAAGAAAATTAACTCTTTCCCAGCCAAAACCAGGACACCATGGTATTACTTGTATTGCCAAGGTGTCTGGGACCCCGCAAGTCACAAAACAGTAAGGTAGTAATATGGTACATAACCCAAAGAGCTAGTGCTAAGTTTTTGGATCCTTTCTCTGCAGGTTTGCTTTGAGGGACGCTGCCAGAACACATCCATCATCTTCGAGTCGGAAAGCTGTAGCAAAAAGTGTCATGGGCATGGAGTAGGTGTCTTCCTTTTCATCTCCATTTCATACTGAAGCAGGATGAGCTGCCATTCATCCATGGATGGTTGTTCAACTCAGTTCTGATACCATGCTTAGGTTTGCTCCAGACTTTGGCTTCTAGATTATTAATTTGCACATTCCTTTCATGTTTGATGCATTTTCTGGTCTGTGAGTGTCCCTTTGACATAGGATTTAAGGAGGTCCACAGGAGGGATATGAATTGCAATGAATGGAAAACAAGAAGGCATAATCTTACAGAAAAAACTTCTGGGCCCAGTTTAGATTGAATAAAAAAAAAAAAAATCAGACTTACTGAGGGAAAAACAGTAAAAAGTCATGTTTAGAACAGTTTATCCCAAACTGTGCTCTGCTGTGCCCCCAGGGGATGGAAAGAAAAGGCTGGCGAGAATTCTTTATACATTTTGTAGACGTTTCTGGCACAAAACATCAGCATCTCTCCATCCCTATAGTCCAGTTAGGCAATGGAGAGGAGTGATAAATGCAGCAGTGTGTGCCTCCCTGAGCAGCTTGGGAGGCCCCATGATGTACCTGACAAGGAGAGGGACTCAACCCGCTCTTTCATTCCCAGTCTGCTTCCTCTCTTACAGTCTGTGAAGCTGTAGGAAATAGTTGTCAGCTATTCCACAGAATCAAATTAAATGTTACAATTAGCACAGGACATCCCTAATCAGAGGGATCAGCCCCCCTCCAGGGGCTGCCTAGACAATGAAACAAATAGCAATGGGCCAAGCAAAAAGAAACCTTCACTGGATGGAAGTCCTTCAGTTTTGAGATAAGAACAAGAGAAAGGAACTTTTAAATGCTGCTTTTGTCCTGAATCCAGGTTAGTGGCACTTCAGCCACTTGTCTTTTGGAGAAAGGGACAATTTCTGAGGAAATAAAAGGCACTGTCACTCCTGAAAAGAAAATGTTTCCCGGCACTTATGCCAATAAGAGTTTCTTCTCTAGTGTTTTATCCAGCAAGGGCTTCATTTTTTTTAGCTTGCAGATTCTTTAGGAGCTGGCACTAAATTCTCTGAGTCTTCCTGCTCCAGGTCTGCAATAACAACAAGAACTGCCACTGCAACCAGGGGTGGGCCCCCCCGTTTTGCAACAAGCAGGGGAGGGGAGGAAGCTTGGACAGTGGTCCCCCCACGCCTGAAGGTGAGTGGGTCCAACTCTGCTGTGGTGGCATTTCAGAAGGACTTGGGTTAGATTGGGAGCAGAGAGTTTTCCATTTAACTAACTTTACTTTCTTGCCCTCAGGCCCTTCAGCAGTTGTGATAACTCTTGCAATCCTGGCTCCCATTCTCCTTCTCATTGGAATCATGTTTTTATTCTATTATATGAAATGCTGGAATAGATTTGCCATCTGTTCTCTAAAGAAGACCCCACAGTTCAGGTAAATTGTCAGTGCTGTGCCTTGTCTACTTGCATCCACCCCCTTTCAGTGTCAGGACAGAAGAGAAATTGCAAAGGCTGTGAGGAATATAACTAAATGGGTTTGTTGTTATAGTCCGTATTTGCTTCTTATTTTTTTTACTTCAGTTAAAACATAATGGAAAATACAGCTGAGAAAAAGGAGAAAACATATCAAGTAAATAACACTTACTCTTTTCTTTCTCTCATTTTCAGCGACACCTCTGGAAATGGGCATGCAAACCCTGCCTTCAAGTTGAAAACCCCTCAGGAGCAGAGGAAGGTAAGGGCAAGGCCACCTTCCACCTCCCTCGGGAGAGATGCAGTTGCCCTAAGATGTGGGATGTGGTTCCAGCTCACACTGCGATTGGGCAGTGGTTTTATCAAAGGATCCCATGCAAAAGTAGGCAGACATCACCCATGGCTGAAAGTCAGTGGGAGCTGTACATAGTATCTATTTCTAGTGATTTCCTTAAAGGCAAGAGCTGGGATTTAACCAGGCTTGTGTGGCTGCTCGTCTCTCCTGATAGATCCTCTTCCGCCACATCCCCCTCTCAGAAGTACAGAAATTGCAAACCCTGGGTTCATTTGCAAGTCATTTATAGCGCTAATGCCTACGTTACTCTGTTTTCTCGATTCCTATTTCTGCCTTATGATCCCAGATTGTCCCAATCTACCTAACCAACACCTACTAGACATATACAACGCATACTGGTGTTGCAGGCAATATTTTCTACTATGTGGTTCATAGACCTCATGTAGATCCTCAAAAGCGTAACAGGGAGTAAAAAGGTGGTTTGAAGTGGAAATACCTAACTCCGGGGATTTCTGGGTCTTCTGCACAGGTGATTGGCTTCCCTGAAATCCCATCAAAACCTCCTCCCCAGCAAGCTCCAGGGCTCCGAATAAACTCGCAGCAGCCACCCGCTTTCTCCGCCGGTTACAGCTGCGGCGTGGGGCAGCCCACTGGGCCAGCGCAGCCAGCGCCTGCGAAAGACGTTGCCCGGCGGACACCCCCGAGCCGGCCAGCACCCCCTGCTCCCAAACCCCCCCTCTCTCAGGTACGGTGTCGCCCCGCTGTCCTGCAGATGCCGTTTGATGGGAAGTTTGTTCTGGGTGAGGCTGGTGAAATCTCTCTAAGCCTTGGGGGGGGTGTAGGAGTTATTGTGCTCACTAGTGCGTGCTCCATCTCGCCACAGGACAATTACTGGTGGTTTTCCTTGCTTTGTAGTGCAGCTGACAATGACTGTGCTGGATGCCAGCAGGCACAATTACTCTTAATTCAGGTCCCCTGATACCTCTGACCTGGACCTGAAGTCAGGTAGTGTGGATCACAAAGCAGCATTCACCTTACCAAGGTCATCTAAACATTCTTTAGCTGCAAATCAGATAGATAATTTGCCAGGAATAAAAGGACTGTATGGATTTTTCCCTGAGCAAGCCTAGCATAGCTCCTCTTACCATTTGCATGTATTTTATCTCCTGGAAACAAGCCCTTCTGAGATTACCAGTCAGTGATAAGTCTGAGGTTCAGTACGGAGTACAGAACCTCCATTCCTTGGGAAGATCCCCCGGGTATCTTGCATTTGGCCATTCCTGGACTAAAGCCTTGGGAGTGTCAAAAAAATTTTGATGTGGAGCAGAAATGGGACCTTTAGCATGTTGCCTAGGAAACATTAGGCTTAACCCAGACTGACCCCATCTTATGTGAGCATCCTAGCCAAGAGGTTATTTTGAGGGTTATAAGGAAAGGGTATTGATTTACTTCTTTTGCTGGCAATTTTGTTCTGAGCTTAGTACGGACCCCACATTCTTATGGGAAAGATAGCAAATCACTCAGATGGGCTTAAGTCCATTTTACCAAAATATTTCCTTACTAGCTTTATCAGGTTATGTCTAACAAAGAAGCAAAGGGCTCAGTTACAGGGGATAGCAGGAGGCTGGCTCCCAGGCAGCCTCTCTCTGAAAGATATAGAGGAAAACAAACCCAAAATATTTTAGTGAATGGGATTTGTTTCTAGCTCTGTTGTTCCTGTGAACAGCCGGCACTTCAGCAGGAAAGAAAACTAACACAAAAGCAGGAAGCTGACTGTAGTCAATAAGGAATAGGTATCCTTCCCAGCTGGTTGTTGACAAGTTCCCCACAATCTCCATTGTGTTCCCTCCTCAATGCATCCAGTCTCTTTATCTCAGTCAGACCTACTAGTTGGAACACTTTTTCTAGGATTTCCAAAAGAAACTTCGCCATTTCTCGGTTGGAGGAGTGACACAAAATATAGAAGGTACAGGGGAAATCATTAATTTCACTGTTTGCTAGTGTCAGCGTCCTTCCTAGACATTTGTAGTATCTGCCAGATTTGCTCTCTTGCTATTCCTACAGGAGCTCTTTGGACCCGGCAGTCGGTGGGATTTAGTCTGCTGTGTCCTTCCTGCAGTCACAGGGCAGGGTCCTTGGAGAGCGATAGATCCCCAAGCATCGGCTGATGTGGCCGTCGAGCATCACATTTATGCCTAGTCTAAGGAGACTGCAGGGTTTTTGGGTGCCCTCCAAGTCGTGAGTGCAGCTGTGTTTATTAAATCAACACCTGTAAGCCAGCGACAGCACAGAGACTAAGCAACAGCAGGCAGTTAGATCTTCTGTGGGTAACTTCTCCCCAGGGGCATGCTTTAGGCTGAGAGTCATTAGACAAATGGAAAATATAATGCTCTGAGTATCCTATTAGGGACAGCTGTGCGCACAAACAAAGTCATAACTGGCTGTAGGTGGGTACAGGGCTGTGTGTGTTTGTACAGGCACATGTACATAGGGTTTACAGGCATTGTATAGGGAATCATATAGTGAGCGTATGTGTGTGAAAACCAACCTTAAGTGTATCAATAACGTGGCTAATTAAAAGGGTCTGGAACACAGCTTCCCTATTGCTTGCAAAATTTAAGGCTTAAAACTTCTGGATCATGTAGTAGCCAGAATATGACATGTTTTTAGCCTGCAGCTCCATTTAGGAGGCAGAGCAAGGTAACCCTGTTACCCTGTTTGGTTGTCCTCAGCTTGAAGCCAGCTGCCCAGCAGTTTAAGGCCATCCAGTCTTCACGAAACTGGATAGGTGAAAAACTCATACATGTTGAAAACCACTAAGCACCTGCATAATACAATAAGCCATAGCAGCAGCCACCTGCGCTCCCTCTTTGCTTCAGAGAGGGAGAGGTCTTTGTCCCAGGCAGAGACACTACAGGCTGAGTTGTGATGGGGACTTCTGCCCAGTCTGTAAGGTTTCTCCTGGTTTTCATCATGCAGCCATTAGATGGTAATATCCCTGCGGTTAACTCCAAACCAGAGACCTCAAGGTGGGCAGCTGCATATCCAGCCTGCTGTCTTAGACCTACAAAAAAGAAAAAAACCCCAAAAGGTCTGGAGGACCTGTGGCCATACCCAGAAGTTCAGGCCATGTAAAGTGAATGCAAATATTATCTCTGTTTTCAGGCTGTGTCCAGGCTGAGAATTCAAAATTCTTTCTTTCTTGCATAGGATATTTCCAGGCCCCAGCCACCCCAAAGAGCTTTGCCAGCTAATCCCGTCCCAGCCAGACCCAGAGCCTGGCTGGGGAACAGCCCTGCCGTCTCGCTGCCTCCTGCACACCCCAGGACCCCAGGACGACTCCAGCCTGCTGCAGAGGTAGGCGCTGAGTGCCGTGATGGGGAAGCACAGCAGCATCCCCCCCCCACGGGGCAATAAAAGTACGCTGAAGGGAGTAACCTTGCTATCGTACTGCAAAACACCCTCATGTGCAGCCCCGGCGGGTGGAAATGGAGAGGCTGTTGGGTTGGTTGCCTTTATTGCAGGGGTCTCTGTTGTTACCTGTTCCTTACTATGCATTTACTGGGTTAAGCAAAACAGTTAATTCAGTCCTCCACATCCCTGAGTACTTCCTCAGGTAAGACATCGGTGTGAGTGGGGCTGAGCAACGGTGGGGGCAAGCTGTGCGTGACCCAGAATGGTTAGTGAAGAGCAGCAAAACACAAAGGTCCACACAAGACTTGAGGACCCCAGTAAGGAACAGAAATTCTCTCCAGCCTCTCTAGCCACAGCTAAGGAGGTGCTTTCTCTGAAGGGAGTGTTTCCCAAAATTGTCCTTAATAAGGGACTTCTAGTCACTGAGTTCAGCTCCCTGCAAACTGGACCCCTTAACACAAAACACCTCCACTCCACACACCACAGGTGCTGCCTCTAGCCTGCATTCTACTTGAGGCCAGCTGTGAAAAATGGAGAAAACTGCATGAACTTTATTGTCTATCTGGTGGTAGGGTTTCCTATGTGATGCATTAGGGTGTGAATGCATATGAACAGAGACAGGCTTCCCCTGGCCAGCTGTAACATCAGCCGCAGGAGAGGGAGATGGCAGCATTTGCTCTTTCATCAGTGCTCACTCCTCTCTCTTTTCCCTGTTTTCCGTCTCACCCAGAATACTGGTGTCGGGATGGCTGGAGCAGCGAACGTCTTGAAAGTGGGACAGCCGGGCTCTCGTGGGCGCTGATGAAGCAGTCTGTTCCTGACCTGCTCTGACCTTCACAGGGGACTGGATGCCCTTCATCACCCAAAAAACCATTCACTGCCACAGACGCCGTCTCGGTTCCTCTCCTCTAGCCTCACCTGTTTCCTATGTGACTCAACAAGCCGCAGTCAGGCTTGGCAGGAGCGCCCCTGGGAACTGCGCTGGTACATGCCAAGCTGAACTCAACCCTCTCTACTGATAGCCTTTTCCATATAGGGATGACTTGTTTATACGGTATTTACATGTTATTGTGCAATATCCAATGCAGGGATGGGGTGATTGGGGCTTCACATATTTTTAATCAGTTATTTAAGTGTTAGCAGGGTGAACAAGCTGTGAGTGCAGGTGCTGGCCCCGATGGGCTTTCAAGTAAGACCCAGCCCTGTTGGTTTCCTCAGCTCATCCACACAGCTGCAGGAGCAAACGCTGGTGCTATACAGAAACCGCTGCCCCTTGGGAGAGCGGAAGGCAGCCTTTGATAACTTTCTTCAGCTTATTCTCAGTTTACAGTGGGTGGCAAGTGGGACCACAACAGGGAGCAAACCATGGAAATATTCCTGGTTAAAATAATTTGTGGGTCACTGTGGATTTTGATTAGTTTTAATAGGGCAGATTAATTATTTTCCCCATATAGCCATCTTCAGCAAGTGTTGCAACCTGTCTGTCCTCCAGCACTCACTTGTCTTGCCCCAGTGCTGTAAGACCCGACAGCATCCCCAGCGTGGCCCGTGCGCTCTCATCTGTCATTGGGACACAGTCAAGGTACGACAGGGAAACCCTCTGACCAAGACAAAGAGCAAATGGCCAGAAGGAAGCTCAGCAAAAGCCAGTGCTGAAACCTCCTCTCCAGCGTACGGTACCATGGATCATCAGTAGACACTTTTGCACGTGTCTCCTCAGGCTTCGGTCTGTGGTGAGCAGTAATTCAGCAGGGGCTGTCTGCTCCCCATACTAGTGAGAAACCTACCTTCAAATTGCCCAGGTGGTAAAATAGCAGAAATATTAATGCAACACGTGGTGCTTTTGTAGGGCAGCTCATTTACTCCAGGTTTTTTTCTCCAGGACGTGGATGGAGAGAGCTGTCTGTGTGCACTTTAAGCAGCTGATGGTTCTGACCCTGAGGACCTTCCCTTATGGATTTGTTTTTTTTTTTCTCCTAATCATTTGGGCTTTTGTATGTTTTTTCTCAGGATTTTAAATTAAGACCTTTTGTTATGCCAATTTTTTTTTTTTTTCCTTGAAATGATTTCCTAGGAGAGCACAGGGAATTCTGGAGCTATGGTTACAACAGTTCTGTTGTGTCTGATTTATTATGGACAAATCCTCAGTGTGATTGCTGCTGCACATGTGAGAAACTATTATTGGCATAAAGAAAGAGTGTCTTGTCTGATAGTTCTCTTTCCCTAAGCTCTACTGATTGAAAAAAACCCAACAGATAAAGCCTAAGCACTCATTAAATTTGTCATTATATGTAGCAGTATATCTGTAGGATGACTTAAACCACACTAGTTTTCACAACTTTACTACCTCTTTCTCCACAAGGAAACAGTACACAGGGTGTGTCTTGAATTTCTGGTTGATTATTCCTTATCTTGATCATTTTGGACCTTTTCTTACCTTCTATATGCCTGGAAAACAAACCAACCTGAAATACTTCTCTCTGAAATAAGGGATGGCAAGTAAAAGACATAGCTTTCTAATCTTTATATGTCTTTTTCTATAGTTGGGGTGTATTATATTACATATAAAGAACCTATATTCAAACAACCCATATTCAAACAACCCCCAGACTTGCTGTTTCTTGGGGTGCAGCTAATGTGGCTATGTAATGGCATGTTTTACTGCTCACAGCTGGAGCAGTAAGCTGGGCACATACTGTACATACATTGCAGTAGTACAGATTCAACCACAAAAACTTGATCTTATTTCTGAGTCCTTGCTGAAGACAGCAGCATACTTCTGCTACAGCCCCTGATCTTTATCAAATGGCCAACAAAAATCACAAAGAATAGTTTCACTGCATTTCATGTGAACATGACATCAAGCTTTTAGAAAATTCTACCCGACACACAAATCTCAGAGAACTGGACATTCTCAAAGCCTACTGGAAAACTATTGCTGGAATATCATAAAATCTCCAAAATGTAGTTTTAAGTAAGTCCTTTTAATTTCTGATATGTGTCCAAGTTGAGTGAATAAGAATAGGGGAACTGCAAGAGTAAAAGATGGTAAAATGTGATTTTTTTAAAAAAAGATGTTATTTGGGAGAACATATACCAAAACACATCTCACTTTCTCCTGTGTCCACATATTAATGGTTTACAATAATGCTCTCTGTGTATCTATGCAAATACTTGAAGAATGCAATTCATTGTGCCTTTTGCCTAGTTTTAATAAATTTGTCAGTTGTCATTAACAAATATTCTGTCACTGTGTACTATTTTGGTTCAAATCTTGATTTTACACGTGGTATTTGTCCAGAGATGTCAGGATAGCTGGGGGAATGGCTTTTATGAAATGCAGTTCTACGCAGTGAGAAGGATGAGTCTCATTTACAATCTATTTCTGAAATAAAACGCATAAAACATTACACCAATTAGGATGCCAAAACCAAAGGCAGTGAATTACTTTGATTATTTTCTGCTACCAAAGGAGGGCGCTGCTGTTTTACTCTGTGCCCCAGATGCTCTTTCCGCTGTAAACTGTCCTTCAGCCCGTTTATTCTTTACAGCTACACCAGTAAGATCAGAGAAAGCATTAAAAACTTTCAGATACAGCTGCAAGGGTTGTTTGGTTTTGGGGGTTTTTTTAGAAAAAGCCTTTATTTCCCTTTCCACATTCCAAAAAAAAAAAAAAGTACTGAAATGTTATTAGAATAAGAGATTGCATATTCCTCTCCTCCCCCAGCCCCAAGTTGCATCTGCTCAGCGATGCTCAGACCCAGGTATAATCAGGTCAGCATCTCAGCATCAGTGTGTGCCGTGGTCCAGGGCCAACCCAGCCAGAGCTTCCTCTGGACTAAGCCAGCTTGGCAAAGCCAGCTTAGGCTTTGCTGCTCCTGGTTTAGGATTTGCTGTGAGAAAAATGAGGTCCAGTCTCCTTGTGCTATAAGACCTAGCAGCAAGATGGGAGAAACGTTTAACTGCTGTAATAGCTTCTCTTTTCACCTCCCAGCTCAAAATGTTTTTTCTCCCTTCCCTTCATCCTCACCGTTGATATACAACCAAGGGGGTTTTGAAGGTGAGCTGTGAGCAAGAGTCCAGGTAACATCCGTACTATATTGAGAAAGATGGAGAGGGGTGAACAGGACCGCTCTGGGATAAACTGCATCCCTACAGCTCTGCAGAGGATCACCTGCTTATGCCTGTTTGGCTTTTAATATGCAGCTCAGACCTCCCTCTAAACAAACAAACAAACAAAAGAAAGAAAAGCTTCTGGGCTTAAATAATAGCAGGACAGGTCATGGGGCTCAAAGTTGGGGGCCTCTCCAAGGTCAAGACATTTCCTAAGAAAAAAAAATACTTTAAATTTACAGCCACTTGGACTTTCAGTCTGAAAAGACTTTCACAGACCACAAAAAATCTTGAAGATGGTGCCAGTGTTTCTCCTGACATGGGGTTTACCCTGCCAGAGCTCCCCAGCCTGAGCAGGGGCTGTCCCTTGCTCGGGTGAGGTCTGGATCAGGCCCAACACCTTCACCAACAACATCAACATAGCCCGGGCATCATAGCTGCTAAGGAAAAAAACCCAAACAAACCAACCCACCCATAAAACTAATTAACACTGTACTGCAGGAAAGCTCCTGTACCTCACAAGAAACAAGAGCTGAAAAAGATTTCTCTGCCATGGTCCTGTAAAAATGCTTCATGGCTTGGGTCCTGCTACTGAGCCTAAGTGAGCATCTATTCCAAAATTCACCATGTTTTGCCCATATTCACCAATATCCTTGTCCCATATCTGCAGAACAAGTAATTAAACATGGATGAGCGGAGTCTGAATAGCAGGCGTGCACCATTCAGTCCTTGTCTCTCACCTCCGTTTGAGATAGTGGCGTGTATTTTAGAGTTCATGCAAGTGTCTAGAAAGGAAAAAAGAAAAGACAAAAAACACTAATCAATTACTCAAGCAGGGCCTGGAAATAAACACATCAATGGCCACCCCAGGGAAGAAGTGCAAGAGTAAACATTAGCCCTGCCAAGAATAAGAAGGGGCCTCAGAGAGGAGCTTTGTCCCAGGAATATCGTATTTCAAGAGGATTTTCATTTTCAGTGGCTGCAGGTATTAAAGCCCAGTGAGGATTAAACATACCCCTTGCTGCCACACCATGATAAAGATCCAATCCAAAAGACTTGGCTTGACTCCACCAAGCTTTGGATAAGGCACTGTTGGTTTTATTTTCTGCTTTTCCTTTTTTAAATCGCTCACTAGCATCTGGAATATTGACATCAACCCATTCACCCAACCTCGCATGTAACACGCTAGGTATAGATCATGAATACTTTGGGTTTATCCTCTGGGGCGATGCTGGAGTTGTCCACCTCTATCAGGATGTTCTTGTCATCTCGGGTGACCGGCGCTTGCTCTCCGCTCTGGAGTACTTGTCGTAGACTCCCCAAGCTGACGTCCATGTCTTTGAAGGCATGGAGTAAAAATACCCCCAAAATGATGGTGAGGAAGCCACAAACTGTTCCGATGATGTCAACTACGGTCATGGCGACCCACTCCTTAAAGAGGATGATGGAAGTTGTGATGACGATGGTGGTGAACAGCACATAGTAGATGGGAAACACCAAAGAGGTGTTGAAAATGTCTAGAGACTTATTGAGGTAGTTAATTTGTGTAGTGATGGATGCCACCAGCGTGATGACTAGGATCCACGTCAATGGGTGCTGCAGCACAGGCCGGCCGGCAAAGAAGCCCTTGATGGCAATACCCAGGCCCTTGACTGAGGACACGGAGAAGGCACCAATAACGGAGCAGATGGTGAGGTAGACGAGGATGTTGCTCTGGCCATAGCGGGGTCCGAGGTAGAAGATCAGGAGGAAGCAGACAGCCAAGAGGATCGCAGCATAAGCGAGGAAACCTGGAAGAGGGAAGGAAGCAACTCAAAACTGAGCAGCGGGCATGGGGAGCAGTATGTGCTGCCCAGCGCCGAGAGAGAAAACACGACCTCCTGCGTACCTGGCTCTTTCAGCTTAGAAGACATTTCATCCAGAGTGGTGACCTCCTCATCCTCTGGGGCGTGTATCACCATCACGGTGCTGCCCACGAGGCTGAGCATGCAGCCCAGCTTTCCCAGCAGGTTGAGCCGTTCTCCAAGCAAATACGAAGACAGGATGGCACTGCACAGCACAGAAAAATGTCAGCTGGTGCTTTAAAGTCCTTTAAAGAAGGAATAACAGCTAAAATAAGGTAAAGAATGCCTTCATGTGACACAAATTTGGAGTAAATGTGTTGGATTCCAGTGTCTTAATACACGATCACATTGCATCTACTGACAGCCAAACCTGCAGAGATGTGGGTGTGATCTATAGATCACAGTTCATGTACCAACTAGGTGAAAAAATGCTGAATGTGTTAGCACATCCTCAGAAATATTTTCAGGGTCTACAGATGCACTCATGAGCTGTTAGGCATTATGAAGCCTTTAGTGCCCAAGTCCTTCAAGGACCAGTGTAACAGCGAAAAAAACCCCAACCTAACAACAAAAGAGTTACATTAATTTTAACTAAATCATCAGAACTATTAAGCCCCAGAGAAACTCAAGGTACTGGGGCTATAGATACATCTGCAAAAATATCTAGTTATTGCCCATAAAAATTTGGGACCAGACTGGTCCCATTTCACAATAACAGTCCTACAGAACCTTCAGTACCTGGAGTCATGTATTTTGATATGAATCTCCTTTTTTAAAATAAAGAAATAAAATAGGGTGTCAACCCTTTTGGCAACAGACAGAAGTATAAAAACACAACATCAGAGCACCCTAAAAGCCTAGAAAATAAAAGGCAAACAAAAGACAGCTTAAAAACAAGCCTGATATTTTTGACCCTTTTAGATTTTTAGTACTGTTCACTACAAGAACAAAACAAAACAAAAACACAACCTTGAATTGGCTAAAGAGCTAGAACAAGGGAGGAAGTGACACTGATATTTGCAATAATTTAACCTGAAGTGTATGTGGCTGCTATCTACATGCAGCATTTCCAGAAGGGCATGCTACTTAATTCAGTGGTTTCCAAATGATCCTCCAAAAGGCCAACAACTGTTAGAGCGATTTTTAGAAAACACTGAGACATTTTTTCCTTTAGGCAGAATAAATCATATTAGCATCACTTCAAGTCTTTCTATCCTACAAGACAAACAGGCAAACAAAAAAAAGACAAACCATAGACATATAAATCACCTTATGAGCACACTCAGAGCCCCCAGAGGCGTGACAATAGTTGCAGGAGCGAAGGCATAGGCGGCAAAGTTGGCAGCTTCCCCTCCACCCACTGAACAAACACAAGAAAAATAAATACCAGTAAGTTACAGTATACCTTTTGTGTTTTCTCTTGTGGGCTTGCAAACTAGTAAGATGTCAGTTAGAGAGTGGATTTTATTATGGGGGTTTCATGCTGCTGCTAAACAGGACCAGATAGTGGGTGCAAATCTCTCTATTACAAATTAATGCAAGCAGAGCAGCATCTCTGGAACCCTGCACCCACACGGAGAAGGGCTGGAGGGTGCCAGGGCTTGGCCATGTCACAGCTGACCCATATTAACTCATTAAATCCCCAAAGCCCAGGCAGGCAGCTGGAATGTGTCTGGGTGATTAACGAGGGGGTGGGCTGTTACGGGAACTGCTGGGAGGCTGCTCCTTACCTACAAAGTGTCTCCTTGGGGTTGATAGTGTTACTCTCTGGCTGAGCTGTCCTTGTCCCCTGAGCAGCGAGTATTGTGTGTTTGCTTACGGGTTGTGCTCTGGTGGTTGTGCAGTAGGAGCCGCAAGGGCAGAGCGGGGTGGGGACAACTTGAACTGTTGCTGCAGCACTAAGAGCTAGAAAAGACTGCTCTGAAAAACCCTCTGCTGCTCTTTGGACAGCTGTAGTCCGATTTGAGAAGATGTTGTAATGTTGCAGTATGAAAAGAAGGATTTAAGGCTTGCTCTAAGGCAAAGCCAGCTTTGCTCAAGAAAGGAGCTGCTACCGACACCTCCTTGCTATCCCCCTTGTGCTGCAGCAGTAAACTTGCCTGGAGTCCCCAGGTACACACAGGAGGCTGTTTGCCCTGTGCCTGGTATGCAGAGAGGCCAGCCAGCTACCTTATTAAAACCTGGCTTTTCATGCTTTTGATCAGGTAAAACTGAGCTAGCAAGTTCTACCAGCCCTGCAGGAGGATGGTGAGGGTAATCTTGCGTGGCTCATTGTCTCCACTTTCCTTGAGGTACCTCTGCTGATGATGGGGGAACTTGCCAGAAAAAAAGGCTTCAAGCCACCAGATGCTGGGCTTGTTCTACACCTGATTCACAGGGACAGACCCTAGAAAAGCTGCAAACCCAGGGAAACAGCTTCTACTTACTGGTTAACAAGCCAGCCCACCAGAGCCAGTCCTTTAGGTAGCCGTGGCCTCCATCTCCTGGGGAAGCAAAGCACACAGGTATGCAGGAGTTAACAACCATGTTCTTTGGAGTAAGGGATGAGAAATGTCCCTTTGGAGAGGGATAAATTGCAAGGGGAAGAATATGGCAAAGAAAACAGCCTGGAAGGACAGAACATGCAGGCATGCCATCCTATGTGGAAATTATGTTGAGTCAAGGGATTAGCAGAAACTGGCACTTAGGGCTGGACGATGCATATACGATAAAAGTAGTTGTTTAATCCTGGGTGGCAATGGGAATGGCACCCACTGCCCCAAAGCCACAGAGGTTTTTGGCCTGGGATGAAGCCTCCCCTGCTGCAGCATGGAGCTTGGGGCTGCCCTTCAGCCCTGGGACCTGTGGGCATCCTCGCTGGTTCATCAGGGCACATCAGTCCCTAAATCCAGCGATAAACACCGCAGCTGAGGCCGCATGGACTCGTCATGTTTCATCTTGCACGTTCCACTTGCCTGTTCGCTATGGGATGCTCTTGGAGCAGAGGGATGGAGGATGGCAGGGCCTGCCCTGTGCTAGGTGCCCCCCACCCAAAAGCAGCTCCCTGGGACACTGCCACCCTGCATCCTACCTGTGGAGAGCCTGTGCTTTGCTTCATGTTGCACCAGCTCGCTGCGGAGTCTCACGTATGGGCCCTAAGGTAAGGCAATGAGTTTTTCCAAACCCAGCTCAAGTGGGGGTTATAGCTATGAAAGATGAAGATGGGAAAAACCGGTCGGTTGCTCTGTGCGGACATGTGGTGCTTTAGTTTGTGTTGCTGTACGGTCGTGGTGAAGGCTTTCTGCGTCCTGCGCCAGAAGCTATCTGCTCCTTTTGTACGCTGCTTTTCATCATAGGGCCTCAGCCTGAACTGCCAGAAATCTTAATGTTAACTTTATGTGGAACAGCCGTTATGTGACCGAGCGTTTCTGATGAAAAATGATTCCTGGCATTGGAACAACTCAAAGAAAGAAAATGTGCATATAAATGAGGGAGAATGGACAAACTGTGTTGGTAACTAATCCAGCTCTGGTCTTAACCCACAAGCTGTTAAATGTAAGGAGCTTGAGCCCGCTGACATTGTGAACCCTGATTTTACTGGGTCAGAGACAGCCCATATTTTTGACAAGTGTGACCTGACCAGAGCTGTCAGTAACAGCAGTGTTTGACCTGCCTTGGAGAAAAGTGATGTGCTCAGATAGCAGGGGTGAAACACCGGGACTGAGAGATTAAAGGGTGAGATAGGGAAAGGGGGAATGATGAGGCAGACAGGAATCTGCTAGAATTCAGCCTCTTCTGGTTCCTCAGGTTCAAATGTTACATTTTGGTATTCCTTAGAAATTGCTGTGTTGCTTTGGGTTTTGTTTGTTTGGTTTTTTTTTTCTCAAGAACTCTTTTTTGTCAGCTGCAATTTTCTGTCATTAATCCCTATTTCCTGGTTAAACATCCTGAAAAATAGGGAGGGGTTTGCTCTTGTTTTACTCGCTTGGCTCTGTTGTGGGAGAAGTTCATGGAGAGAAGGAGGAGAGAGACATCATCTACAGTTGAAACAATACCGGTATTTCATTGCACAAATATAAGGCAAAAAGCAAACCCATGTGAGTTCAGCAGTTGTATGCAGGCAGCCTAATGGCAGGGGATGGAGACAGACTCGAGACTGGACCGTGGCTCAGGTGCTGTTGGTAGCTTTGCTGCTCACCTGCTGGTTGACTCTGCTCAGTTACTTCATTTCATGCCTCTGTGCCCTCAGATGGAGACACAGTAAAATGGGGACAGTGATACTGACTTCCTTTGTAAAGTGGTTTAAGAAGCATTTCTAGGCCAGAACTGGGAAGCAGTAGTATTTTAATTATCATTTTGTTTTGTAGTTATGCAAGAAGGTCAGCTGCCAGGTAGGACTTACGCTACGGCTAGAGTGAATGTTTGCAATGCTGATGGGATGCGTCCAATTCCACAGTGCAATTCTGCTGTAGGCAGTGCTCCTCCACCATTTCCCATCCATATGTATGTGCACATAAACACATGCCTCGCCCTGAGAGCTTGATGCTAGAGGAAAGTTATCTACACATTGTTGAGCAACATACCTCAGAAGTATGCTTTCTGAAAACCACAAGCAGAGTTCATACAGATCGCAGGCGTGCAGTCCTGCATTAATAAATGGCTCTTGCTAATGCAATTAAAGCACATGGGGCTGCATCCTTGTCTCAGTGATCTGGTGGCAAAGCTGCCCAGCGCATCAATAAGAGCAAGAGTGGGGTCATGGAGCTGTGCTGTTCTGCTCCGGTCTGAGGTGTGGGGATGACTTGCACCTTTGTGCAAAGGGCCACATTTCAAAGAGCTTTCAACACTCTGCTTCCTCCTGGCCTCACACTTTCCTGTGCAAGAGCTGTGATGGGCGCGTATTGTTCTTTTGGCGGTTTCACATCTGATCACACAGTGCATGTGACTTGCTATTTGCGGTGCAAGACAGGGGAATGCTGCTTTTAGCTGACCCCTTCCAATGCAGTGCTCTGTAATTTAGCTCCTCAGCTCCAGCAGAGCACTGCTCTGAGTTTCATACACAAACATACATGCAGAAAAGGTCCGTCTGACATTGCTGATGGAAGGCTGACATGTGTACCCGGAGGTGTTCCCTTGTCATACAAGTGCTGGAGTTTGGATGACGCGTGTGTTGTTCTGGGAACAGGTAGACCTCCTCCCTCCTGCCCCCCTCCAGAACTCTTACCTGCCCTGGTGCCTCCCTTCTCCACCAGCCGTAGCAGCCCCTTCTTCTTGAGGATGACACTGTTTCCGATGAGGAAGCTGGAAAAGACAGCCAAGCCCAGGCCGATGTAGAACCCATAATTGCTTTCCAGCCGAGTTACCCAGAAGTCATCCGAAGTCCCATTGTCCTGGACAGAGTCAGCTGGGTCAGCATCGCCGATCACCCGGCACACGACCCGGTGGGAAAGGCATGAAAGGGTGACCAGTGACCCTGTGAGACCACCAGGGAGATAAAACAGCAAATTACTGATAAGACTATTAACAGTGCCTCTATTGGTCTTTGGACGCAGTCAGATGTCCCTCTGAACAGCCACCTGTGCTGTCACCCTACCAGCACATACCCAGCAACTCTCAAAACCTCAGGACAGCTCTTTACTCGCACGTGGAAATGGCAAGGTGTTAAGGGACAGACTTATGGAGTGCAGTTCAAGCAGCTCGTTGACACTGAATGTGTCTGCCAGTCTACACACTAAATTGGAAAGCCACAAGAAACACTATAATAATGTAATTTGAATTTCCAAGTATCTATGCCAGAGTGCCTCCACCAAACACCAATGTTATGAGTTTGAACCATGCCTTATCAACACTCAACCTTGTTGATTCAAAGGCTTTGGTGCTTTATAGCCAATTAAACCTCACATCTCCCAGCTTCTCTGCAGCTTGCAGCTTTGGCTTTAATGTGGAGTAATGCCAGTACTTTGTGTATCTGTTCCAGCTCTGTGTACCCAGCGGTGCCATGGGCTTGCTCCTAAGACAACAACAAACTCGCTCAGACCAAACTTTCATCTATATGTTGCTTCTAATGGTTTTATTCTACCTATTTGCAAAGTTCACGAGTGCTCATAAAGCATGCCAAGTCCTGCCAGCGTGGAAGGACTGAAAGCAGACACGGTTTTCCGCTGTTAACACCAAAAGCACTAAGCCCCTGTGTCTCTAGCCAAGGTGTGTTGCTGTGTGTGGGTGGGAAAACTGCTGAGTTTCTTCCTACCCTCCTGCTCCTACCACACCCAGCTCATCTTCTTATTGCAATCTTTACTCTGAGTGTAGTAAAGACAGCGTGACTGCAACTGTGGGAAACAGAACAGCCAGGTGGAGTGTCACAGAAGTCCCTTTGTAGTAAAAGATTTAATTTTCTGCCTGAACTCATGTAGGAATTAGGGAGCAAGTATTTGCGTCTCTGCAGGCAGGGGTATGCAATGGCTAAACTGCTCACAGTACTGCCGGCAGCCTGGGCACGGGTCCCACCTCTTTCCTGAAGCAAGAGCCTGGATTAGATCTTCTGCACCCCATGTCCCCTGCACATGCAGCTGAGGATTTGGATCCCAAACGGATCTGAACTTGTTCTAATGGAAAAAAATCCAGTGACTTTCTAGATGAGTTTCTAAAGCTTCTCTAAGTTTCTTTTCTAATGGAAAAACGTCCTTGATTGTGGAAGTATTTCCTGGGGAATGGGACTGGACAGGACACCTTGCCTCCTCGGCTGGGTAAAAGTCTCTGCAATGTGCTCCTGGGCACAAGCATAAGGCAGTGGGATGGGGTGAATACCGACTGGCTTAAGAAATCTTTAAAGGCAAAAAAGTGGCCCTGGCTTCTCTGTAAGGCTGACGGAGCGCAGCGCTAGCTGTTGGCAGAGCAGGCTGCGTGGGGCTTGTGGATCGAGGGAGTTTTCCCATTCCTATGCAGACCTCAAAAAACCCCACAACCCAAACCAAAAAACCAAAAGGAAAAGAAACCCCAAACCCAGCAAAAACAGAACAGCGACAAAGAACAGCCCCAAAGCCAGCTAGGGGGATAAGGCCGAGGGGTGCAGCGACCTCAGCCAACCCCCCCCCCCCATCCCGGGACACGGTCCCTCCGGGGCGGGCAGGGCTGAGCCCCGGGGCTTGTCCCGTTCCCCCCCCCCCCCGCGCTGCCGGCCCGGCCCGGGCTGCACCCACCGTTGCCGCAGCTGCCGTTCGCCTCCAGCGGCTCCATCTCCTCCGTCCTCCGGCCGGCTCAGAGCATCCCCGGGGGCAGAAGCCGGTGGGTGGCGGGACTGGGGCAGGGCCGGCCCGGGCTGAGAGCTCAACCTGCCCGCCCGGCTCCTCCTCCGGGACGGGGCCGGCCCGTCGCTGGGCTCGGTGCGGCGGCGGGGGACGCCGGTGCGGGGTTGGGACGGGGCGAACCGCTTTCCCCCGTGCAAACCTCGTGTCCCAGCCCCGGGGCTGCGAACCCAGGCTGCTCGGGGGCTGTGGGGGGAGAGGAGGAGGAGGGTATGGTGGGTTCAACAGCCTTTGCACAGATCCTGCCCCAGCCCAGGCAGGGGTTTCTCTCCTCTGGAGTGTGTTTTTCTCATGGCAGCGGTTGGGAGAAGGCGCTGTGTACGCTGAGCGGGTTGCGTGAGCCGCAAAGCTGCGGGCTTTATACGTGCGCTGAGTACGGCGGAACAGGAATGAAAAGCGAACGAGAAATTACGATATCTCCTCTTACTAAAAGAGGCTGTAACTGCAGTTAATATAGCAAGGAAACATCTCAGAAAGCGTCCCGTTGCTTCAAGTGTTGGTGTTTGTTATTCTCCGCTTAGTAGTATGGCTGTGTGCAGTAGGTTGTAGGACTGAAGGATGAGGTTGCGGGGCTGAGAACCATGTAGAGGTCTAGAGAAGATCGACATATCCCAATGGAAGTTTTGCGGTGGGTGCGGGGTTCCCTGTACTCACTGAGCAAAGGCATGTTCTCTGCTGATGGTCAGGCCAAATTTCCCTAATGGACTTTCCTGGCTTTTGAGTTGTACTGGGAAAGGTCAGGCTCCAGGCAAAGGTGCATTTGAAAAAGAAATATCAACAAAAGTTGAGTGTGTAATGACAACGGCACTCTTGTGCTGTAAAGTGCTGTGCAAAAGGAGATCAGAGATCCAGGACACAATTTCACCACCACCAGCAGCTGTGATTTAAGATTTAGGTGCCTCTGCACTGAATCCCAGCCCTGAGAAAGTCAGCTCCAGCCCATGGGATCTTCCATCACTTCAGTTCATTTTACACCTTTTTATTTTGTGACTATTTGGTTGGCAGGTCTCGCTCATTGTGACCATGTGGTTCAGCCTGTACTATCAACTGGAGGCTGTAGCTCCCCCATGAACTCCCCGTCCCACTGCAGCCAAAGCCTCTTTTGCTGATATTAGCATGTGAACGTTTCGGAGCATGTTGCACACCAGCGTGTTTTTCTTCACCCCCACCCTCCTCTGCCGATGTCCTCCCTTCCTGTATTTGTGCGCGGTGGCCGTGTGTACACAGAAACCTACTGCTGATACAAAAGCCCTTTCCTTGCAGCAGGAGCCATTAGCCAGATTTCACTGTAGGTCAGCAGAGATAAGGAAAGCCAATAGTAAAACCAATAGCTTTTCTTCAGCAAACCCACATTTATAGCTAGAAACGGTATCTGTCATAAGGCAATATAAAGATGCAAGATCTGCAGGATCTGAACGCGTCTGAAAATTTGCTTTTTTTCCTGCCCCGTAAAATATATTACCTGTTACTACAGAAATTGCTTTTAGACCATCAAGCTGCAGCATTGCTAGCACTGCATGGCTCCTTCACTCAGCACCTGATCCTATCTCTGTACAACTGTTTTCTCCAGCAAATGTAATGTTCAAGTGTTTTGTGAGTCATTTGATTTTAATCGGGTCTGTTCATCAGTCACAGACCTCTGGGTCACTGGCTGGGAGGGACTGTGCCAGCCAAATCCCACGTCCTCCCCTTTATCACAGGGGCACTTAATAATCAATCCAAATCGTGTGGCAATGGGTTTTGATGTAGGAAATGAAACGCGCTGGTTCGTCAGTGATCTGGGAGCAACTTCTGCTGCTGTTACATATTACGTAGGCAAAAGGCACCCTGGGGAAGACAATGATGGCGAGATTTGGCCTTTATTTAGTAAATTTACTCACTGATGCTGGTTACGAGCTATTCATGCAATGTGTCAATACGAGGCTGATTGCAGAAACCGAGGTGATGGTGGAGTGGGACAAGTGTTTGCTGTGTTTGCGGTGCTGACTGCCTGCGGCTGTCTGGGGGAATTCTTGTCCCCTGTCCCCTCGCAGGCTGCTCCGCCTGCTCGCTCTGGTGCTCGAGGGCACTGTGGGGCTCTCCCCTTTGCTGGACCTTCTCCAACACCCCAAGGTCTTGCTCGTAGCTGGGGACTCCTCATGGTGATGTGGTTATTGGCAGTTAAACTGCATCCAAAATAATTTCCAAGCTTTTGTGGGTGAGTGTTGTTGACATCTGTGCAGAGCGTGGTTGCCCACTGCGCGCAAAGAGTTGTTAGGGAGAGAGCAAATTTTAATGGAATGGACCTGGGGTTAAAATAAACCTTTTGGTCATCGTGCAACCTCATAAATTACTGCCACAGCAGAGGGGCTGGTGCAGACAAAAGCAAAAGGTGCTTTGGGCCACAGCTTTACCTTCCCCTGTCAGCTTGATTTCCTAAAGGAAAAGGCTAATGTGGCCCCATATACGTGTGTTTATGTACCCCCCCTTCATCCCCAAAGATATTTGACCCCATGGGCCACTTTGGTCAGATTTGAGAAGGAGTGAGATCTCCAAAGAAAAGCTGTTCTCTGTTCCGGGAAGAGAGGAGACATGACAGGGAAGAGGTCCCAAAAGGAGGGGACACCGCCGTGTGAGCTGACTCTATCAGACACCAGGGAAGGAGCACGCCTAGTTGTCACTACCGTGGGCGAAGCTTCAGTCAGATCTTGCAGTCAGCCGTGGGACACAAGTGAGTCACGTATTTCTGTCTCTCTGGTGCAGGGGCTGCAGTATATAAGTTCACTAAGTCACAGGAGTTGCATTTGATGGATTTAGCAAGGCTGTGTATGGCAACATGGGAGTTAAAAGCCAGGTAGGATTGGCACGGAATTGCCTACTACGCTCAGTCAAGGGCAAGTTGAGACTGATAACAATAAAGCAGGGATGCAACCAATGCCTCTTTTATTGCTTCATATCCTCATTTTAATGGGAAGGCTGTAATTAAGGGAATTTCAGCTCCAAGCTATGACCTCACTGGTTGATACTCACATCAGATGTTTCCTTAAAAATACCTCATCAGAATCAGGGAGTCTCCTTAGCAGCTCATCTTCTAACAATGCAGTTCCTCCTGAAATACTGGTTTCCAGGCCAAAAAACTTGACTAGAATCCAGGGGATAGAGCAAGACAACTTTGCATGCAAATAACCTCTTTAGCAGCATCAAAAGGCTTTTCTTTCCCCTGCTCTTCTCTGCTCTTCTCTTCTGGTCTGGAAAAAATGATGGAAAAATACTGGGTATCAATTGTCCCATGTTACAAATAATGGTGGAAGTATCCTGGTGGAAACTTTTGCCCTTGGATGTCTGCTAGGCGCAGTTCCTGTGGAAATTTTCAGAACAGGGTTGCAATGTTCTGCTATGGCTTTGTATAGTTTGAGGGCTCCAAGGAGCTCTTTGCTTCTTCAAAGAGAGGGTAAATCCTCTTTCTGACAGTGACCTGACTGTGTAGGGGTTAAGGGAATTGCCTGGTGTTCGGATGATTGCAGCACTACATGAAAGGATGCTCCAAGCTTGAAAGACTGGACTTTGTTGAGCAGACAGCTTTTAATTCAGCCTGTCTTGAGGTAACCCGTGTCTGCAGTGGCTGAGGCTGTCATTTCGTACTACACGAGTTTAGACACCACCACCAACACAGAGAGTTCCCAAGCCCGTCACACCCATGGTGGGTTCCCACACTTGCTGTCCTGCCCTCCTTGTGCCAGTGCATGTACCTCTGGGTCTGTGCTATGGAGCAGCTGAGTGATCCAGGGTCATTATGCCATAAAAAACACACCAACTCCTTTCTCCCAGGGTTGTTAGATTTTTTTTTTAATTATTTTTTTTAATCCAGGTCACTGTGGCCCCATAAACCATGTACGTTTGTAGGAGTGGTGGGTTGGTAATGGATGGGAGGTAGATGGTCAGCGGGCATCAGAGCAGCAGTGGGTGCCATGAGGTGAAGAGACATGTTATCAGCAGATCGTTTGTTTGCAGACTTGTATCTGCCAGGTGTTTGCATCAGAACTCTAAATCAAGCAAAACTAGATGTGAAAGCACTCCTAGCTTGCAGAATGGGTCACAGAAAGGGTCATTTCCTTACGTTTTTGAAAGAATAAAACAATCATTAATGAAGTGTTCTTCCCATTGGTGAAGTGCCTTTAATCTGAAGATGTAAACATATTTAGAAACATTAGGAAGAAGAAAGATGTGGGCCTGTATCTTTGATGCTGGTCCCTTAGGGTTGGTTTTCCAAAATTCAGTCTTGGACGCTGATACTCAAAGCAAGTATTGCTTCCAACTCCAGGTGAGACCATGCAGCCTGTGAGCTCTTGGCACTTCCTAGGGCTCGCGTTAGTACTGGGGTGTCCACGAGACAGCAGCTAAAATTAGTTAAAAAATCTTGATGGAGGAAAGGTTGAAAACCAAACCACCTGCCTAATATCAGTGGCTGAGTCAGGAAGAAAGTCCTCCTGTCCTCTCTGCCATTGCCCATTGCAGAACCATGTTGAAATCAGTAAACATTGGGCAACTTTCAGCCATCAGGCAAATAGTCCTCCACAGCAGTATGTTACACACAAAGCTGCAGGCACATCATGTATCCCGTGACTCAAAACACATGGGAAAGATCAACAGAGCTGCCTGGTCATGGTGTAAAATTCACTTCCAATTTTATGTGAAGAATCATTGCATTTTTATTCCTCTTAAGCTAGGAAGCTCTTCCCATGAGGAAACCCTGGGAAGAAGCTATGAAAGGGAACATCAGTTACAGTATTTTGTCTAAAGGTGATGAAGCATAGGTGCTCCCCCTCCCATAGATCCTTATCAGTTTTTTCACCCTAATTCCTCACCTCCCAGAAAGTCTTTTCGCCTCAGTTCCCGCTGCTCCTTCTGCAGTCAACAACCGCGGCTGCTCAGATGCTTTTAACGCAAACCTAAGAATGGCTTCAAATGGAAATTTGGAAAAAAATAGCAAGGAGAGGCTCCTGGAGTAAAAAGGCCTCTGTTGAGTTGACAAGGCTGTGGTAATGAGAGGAAATTAGCTTTGTTTTGAGTAGGGCCTGTCAAATTCTATTAAAAATAATTATATAATTTTCCCTCCTCTAGTCCTCTTATACTAAAACAAGCTTTCAAATGGAAATTTGTTGTGGAAGGATGTTTTTCCTCATAAATTATAGCTTTTTTGATAGGAAAACTTGTTCGTTTGTTTTAGTGTTGGCCAAAAAGCTTAATTTTTTTTCCTTTGGTTTTGACAAAAAGTTCAACATTTTTATCAACAAAATTATGCTGTTATTCCTCTTAGCTTTTTCTTTGGCCAAGTGCAATCGGAGGCTCTCCCCAAATAATAATCACATCAATGATGACACCATAAGGTAAAGTCTGCCCATTTCATGAATGAGCCCAAATTTTTATTTCTCTTCATCACAAAAGTCATCCCACATTTTTGTACACACTGTTGGTTGCTGTGTTACGGGACATATCACCATGTACCAGATGCTTTACTCTTGCAGAAGCATTTCTAATGGAGATGGAAGCTTCTGTTAGCTGAATTTTAGAACAACAGCAAAAAATAATAATACAAAACCAAAATATCATCTTCAGCTGCACAGCAAATATGGATCAAAAATTTAACACCGTATCAGATCACGAGCGTAAATATACCTCACCATAAATAAAATTCATTGTACAAAATAACTCAAGCAGCTTTTCATACAAATATGGTACATTTGACAAGAGTTTTTGAGAATATTTTCTTGGTTTTTTTACACCTTCAATACTTTTTTCTTTTGTTCTCAAACACACATGAACCTACTGGACTGGAGTAATGCAGGAGAAAAAGGACTAACATGTTGTTCAATGCTAATAAGTGCTGTCAGAATTTAAAAGGAAAACCACTGAAGTGCTGAGCTTGAACTAGTTTGCTTCCCCTTTCTATTGCATCATTGAAAGTAAAGTGTACCATCACCCAAGAAAGGCATGTGCACTGCCAATAGTCACATTTTATAATGTCAAACCCGGAGGGAACATTAAAATAACCTAGTCTGACTTCATCCATGACACAGGCCATCCTTCCCCCCCCCACCCCCGGTAATGCCTGTATCGAGCCAACAACTTGTCTTTGAAGTAGACATTCCAAGTGGTGGCTGGTAAATTCCGGGCTGTTTGCAGACTACTTCAGAGTAAGCAGGAAAATGTAGGTAAAAAAGCAAGCCCATAGTCTGTGGACTTAAAGTATCCAGACATGGGTCCACATTTCCCTAGGAAAAAAATTAGGGGTCTGCAGATTGTAAAGGGCATAAAACTATAGGATTAGAGCTTATCTGCAAGGAAGACACCCAAACTTGGCAGAAAGTCTGCAAGTGTGGAGAATATGCCCGACCCCGTGGCAATCTGTTACTGTTTAGCCCTACTGTTACAAATTTGCTCCTTATTTCCATTAACAATTATGACATTAAAAAAAGGATAGGAAGAAAAAAAATTCCATTTTCATGGAGTTCTTTAAAGACCTAAGCCTGGACCTCTTTCTCATACACAGTCAAGGAGGGTTAGAGAACTGAAGCTAAAGAGTATTTGCATCCTTTAGATAATAAAAGGACAATAACATCAAATTACAGAAATGAAGACCGTAAGATTATTCCTAGCTGATATCTCATACTACTTGAGCAACAAGGCAAAACATCTGCATACACTCTACAGTCAAAAACACTTTACATTTTGTGCATGCACTTTGGACATTTTGCTCAAAACATTTAATCCCTCGGAATCTGAAGGGATTTTACTTTTTTGCCAGCAGATCTGAGGGCAACAAATAGACTTCATCTACCTGTTCTTTCAAGTACATGCAACTGTGTTTTGCAGGGTTTCACAGAATTATTATGGCAAAACTACAGCAAAAGAATGCAAAGTAATATTCATGTTTAGGTAAAATATCTCATGACTCACTCCAGACCTAAACAGATGAAAACAGGCATTTAAATTCACCTTACTACATCCTATTTTGTCTAGGTAGCTGAGACTGGGCTGTGTGGTACAGTTCATCCTTTTGTAGTAACTTCTTGCTCATGCTGGTTTCTGAGAAGACTCCAACATCCCATACCATGTCAGACACAGTAGGACATTTAATTTGTGCTGTGCCCAGAGGTGGCTCTGAGAGCCAGACAGGGACTTGTGCCACTTTTTCAGCAACACTTTCATAACAAAATAACAAGCACTTACTATTTAGGTCAGGAAAAATAGGATCTTGGTTGGATCTATCTTTCTCATATCTTGTTTTCCACAAAAAATAAAGTGCTTGATTCTCCTCTTCCTTTTAAAAATATATATCTGTAGATACCCTCACTCCAGTAGTGTAGAAGTGTTGGAATACAATGGAAAGCCAGAACTGACATCCTTAGTGGAAGAGTAAATAGAGAGCAAGAGCCCTGCAGCGTCGAGTCCCAAATGCTCTTCTGCTACTCTTCCTCACGACACGGAGGAAACAACTCACCTTGGTGGGCTGGGTCCTTCCCTGCCACTCAAAGATTTCAGCCAGACTTCCTGAGGTTTCATTTTACTTTCAATTACTGTGCTGCACGATTTCCTCCCTGCAGTTTAAATGTCTGTCTCGGTAATTAAAGGAAACTCAAGGTGTGAAAATGTCCAGCAGTTTTCACGTGTGGGGTATTTATTGATAATCAAGGGAGTAGGTGGTGAGTGTCTGGGAGAACAAATTCATCCTACCCAGCAAGATTTCCTCTTGCTAATAGTAGTGTGCTGGCTGTTGTTTCCTAAGACAAAATACTCCAGCTGAGACATTTCTGGTAATTAATTATATGGTCCCTCTGAGAGAATAAATGCCCAGGCTCTGCCTTTTTAACATGTGTAATAGCATGCAGTTTACAAGGCATGATGAAATGCATGAAAGGAATATATATTATCACATCTGTATACCGTAACAGCAATTACCTGGCTAAAGCTGAGAAATTAAAATATTGCCAGTGATGAGGCTAGCATCATTTCCTCTTGGAGCATGTGGTTTGATCTCCTTTAAATTCAAGCACAAGCTTTTGTATCACTTCAGTGACACTACTGAGGGGAAGCAGGGAAGACAATGAGTTATGAAATCCTTGAAGTTCCTGCTGAATTTGTTCTCAGTGTCCAGGGATCTTAGATTAGCTGAGTGAGAAAGACTCCAGTGTTCCCTCTGAATACCTTTAAACTTGGAAAATTCTGGGTATTTTTTAATGCTTATCCTGTATTTTACCTCTTCTAAACAATCACATCATTTCTGAGTGATGGGAAGTTTCCTAAACCCTGCTGATAGTCACCATTCTCTGAAGAAAGGTATTTGGTTGCTGTGCCACTAGGAATTTGTCTATAAACAAGGGAAAATAGCATCCCAGAACATACACAAATTACACACCCCAGCTCGTATCCTTGGCCGAAGATCAAAGATCACGTATGTTCAAGGTAACTACACCTGCGTCCTGTCAGGACCAGTGATTATTTCCACCCAAATTAATATGTTCAAGAGCACATTCACATGAATGCAGCCTCTTCCGTAGTCCGCAAGAAATCTTGTTTAGTCTATGGAAGATGTGTCTTCGGGGGAGAACCCTTAGCATTAAAATAAGTGGATGTCCCATAGCAGGGAAAAAGCCAGGCCATTCTTCCTTTCCCCAGCTCTCTGAAATGCTGAGGAGTTATTTGGCGACTACATCATCGCTATTCTGAAACCCACGTGCCAAAGCTCCCTTTAACAGATGCTAGAAAGGTCGACGATGTGGCAGAGAGCACGAAGCTAGCCCCAGCCTGGGGCATGCAGCCATCCAAGACCAGCCCGGCACGGCTCCTCTGCGCCCATCGCTTGATCCTCAGGGTGCTGCCACAGGTGACATCCTGCCTTCATCCCTTCTTCCCCTCAAAGAGTGAATCAGGGGCTTGTCTTCAGACCTTCCTGCTCCGTGGCTGGTGGCACATGTCATTGGGGGTGTTGATTTGCCCCATTGCTTCTGCGGTGGGAGTGGGCTCCTGGCGCTGTGGAAGCGTGGAGCTCTTCCACCAGGACCCCCACGTTTGGGACTGCAATATGGCTTCAGAGTCATGTGTTTGATTGGAGGAATCACAGGGAAAAACCGGACCACTTCATGGAAGAAAAGTACATTTTGCCCCCCCCACCCCCCCCACCCCCAAGTCAGAAAGCTACAAGTAAAACCGATCACAGGGATGGTACAGAAGAACATGCACTCAAACAGGGCTGGATGGGAAGATGCATCCTCGTGTGTAGTAGGCATACCCAGTCTTACTTTGTTGCCAGGTCTCATGCCGTCGAGTTTAGCCCTCCCAGCTGTTCTGGGTTCAGTCCCTTCTCCCTTCCCAACCTGTGCGGGGTCAACGTCCACACTAGCAGGTGGTGGCCAGCGACTGGTGGATTGGGGGCTGGAAACAGCGTACGTGCTCCACCGTGGAACTGTCTGTTTCCACTGACTTCATGTACTTGTTCAGGATGGCAAAAATCTCGTTGTTCAGGATCTGATACTTCCTGATCCTGTCAGCCATCTTCTTCAAGGGCTGGAGGGATGGTGAGGGAGAACAACAGTAAATGAAGAGAGTCTTATATCATCTGACCAGCTAGAAAGTACCAGTACCTTTGCCCTGCTGTTGGAAACCTCTGCTAAAGCAAAGCAGCTATAACACATGTTACAGTTCCACTTAGCACCTCCCAGGGACCAGTGACTCACTTCATTATAGGGTTTGATGAGTCAAGACAGAGCATTAACAAGGTCAGTGAGTGGTCTTAAGTTAACTGTTCTAAAGTCTAGACTCCCACCTGCTTACTGATAAAGCCACTGAGATCACAGGAGGGTTGCTGGAAATACCAGCTTCTCGGCTCCAGCTTCCCAACGCCAGGAAGAAGGGAAAAGCTTTGGGAGAAAAAATATTCAATTGCCAAGCCAATTAAAACCTTGGCCTCTCTGCTGAGACTGCAGATGGAAATTTCACAGCAAGTGTGTCCAGTTTGAATAAGGTTAACACCAGGCATGGTTGTAATTTATGAATTTGGACAAAGCAAGATAGAAAACAGAGAAGTGTGCTGTTTCAGGTCCTTTGGGACCTCACCCTTCAACTTACCACGTTCTTTATGATTTCATCCTTCCCGTCCTGCCTCTGCACCTTCAGCAGGTGGTAGCAGAAGTCAAAGAGGTCGAAGCGCCGTTGCTGTCCAAGGAGAACAATGATAGAGCAACCTGCCCAGTTCAGACCATCTCCAAAGCACTGCCTGGAAGGAGGACAGGGTGATGGGGTAGGGAGAGATGACAGGATAGAGTTAGGTAAGAGGAGTCCTACCATGGCACCAGGAACTTTCCTTGGTGAATTCCTAGGGAAATCAGATTTGGTCCCACTCCTAGAAAGTGGGTATACATCTAGAGAAAATGAACTCAGAAGGAGATTTGCAGAATTACACCAGGGCCAGGCTGTGCAGGGTGCGTCACAGGGTAAGATGGATGAGGACCTAGCCTCTGACTTGGGTTGCTGGCCCATCTACCCATCTCCTTCTGCACGTCACCTTGGGAATGTCCCTTTACATTGCTCTTTTCCCCAGCTCTTCAGATAGAAACCTCTCTGGACATCTCTTTATGTCCATGCACAACAAAGCCCTTTCACCAAGGAGCCACATTCCCCTCTACCTCTAGACTGGCTGAGGCTGTCGCTGCAGCTGAGGACATCCCGGTGCTTGCCAACCCTGCTAGCTCATGAGCGGCACTAAGGACACTCACTCAGCCGACGGACACTCACTCTGCAGTGAACTCGTTGGTGCCCACGGGGATGCAGTACACAAACTGCATGGCACTCCAGAGCCGGTGAAACTCCACACACTCGTCCACGTGCATGACCCCATTTGTCGGGGGTGGCCCTCGCCAGATCGGGTCCTGCAGGTAGCTCCTAATTCGCGTCAGGATCACCTCGAACATGGACAGCCCGCAGCATAATCGCTCCTTGGTCAGCAAGTCACCCTCCCGGGCGATGGCTATTTGCTGAGGAGGAGGACAACCAAAGAAACAGAAGTGACAATGTAATACAGACGGACCCTCTCGCTGGACTTAATGCTTCCCGCTCTCCCTGGCTCTTTCAAAGTTAACACACATCCCATGCAACGTCCAACCTTACCTCTGATGGCTGGTCCCATGGCACTCTCCACCTGAGAATAGTCATCCCTCAAACGGAAGAAGACTTAATATTGTGCTCAATTATATTTCACCAACCTAAGTATCTTTCGAAATAACTATGTACGTCAGAAAACGAAAGTTGAAGGCAAAGCTCTGATCAGAAATACTGATCCTTAATTCTGCTAGCATGCTGTTCTGTTATATTGGTGCTACTCAGCGTTGCTGGATTTAATTTCATGATTTCTGCAGATTATGAAAATAAACCAGGAGAGAAAAGGGACTTTTTGCTTCCCAGGACATTGCCATCATCTCTTTAAAATGCAGATAGCCTATGGCTTGCTTGATTTCTTTTGTAGTTAGGATTAAAAAGCTCTGAGGAAGATGAGAAGCCACCGGAACCTTAATACTGGAAAACCTGTGGTTTATAAGAAAGTCAAACACTATTTTTATTTTTTCCAGATGTGGAAGGTTTACATGTGAGGAGAATTTCTGTGACATTCCCACTCAGATTTACATATACAAATATGGAATGGCTCCATTGAATGGAGTTCCTTTGGCTTTTACACTAGAGGAAAATTAAAAGAGAATTGACTTCATTTCAGCCCCATTGCTCCTCCAGAGGAAGAAAAAAGGGGGATTTTAAATAAGCAAGTAGGCCCTCCCCCTGGCATGGGAGCACTGACCCCACCGAGCTCCCTGAGTGGGGCTGGGGTGCAAGCATGGAGTTTGCTCGCTGCCCTGATATCCTCTTAGCTGCCCCATTTCTTTCAATTTCCAGCGGCATTACTGACTTATCTTTGCAGCAATGCCAAAAATAACATGGGAAATGGGAGCCGAGTGCTGTTAGAGTCATGCCCGTGGCTGTGGGAAGCGCCGGCTCTGCCGTGCTCACGCGGCTGCCACGGCACCCTGGCCCCACAGGCAGAGCCTTTTACCCCTCTCACCACTTTGGCAGAGGCATGCAGAGCAAGCATGACATTTACTGACCCCCTGCCTATCCCAGAGGACTTCCCGGAGCTTTAAGTAGTTTCTAAGCATTTGCTCTATTTCCAGCTGTCCCTGTAACGCCTATAAAACCCTCATCCCGATCAGAATCACGATGGGGGCTCAGCATCTCGTACAACGGGCAGGCACGTGCCCTGGCCAGACATTAAGAACATGAATTATGCTCGGTTTACTTGGGTTGTCTTTATTCCACTGTAAAAAAAAAAAAGAATGTGCCTGGACATCCCCTTTCCTGACTATTAGTTTATGCTGGCAGTAACCTGAAGCATTTTTAGTTTGGTGGCTATTGAAATTAGAAGCGTTACCATTCCTGCTTGTGCCACAATTTCAAGGACGTTCTGGGAACCTCGGATCAATTAATGTTCAACTAATAGCAAATATCAAGGGAAAGCTGTATTGCTGAGCAGAGGCCAGATTGGATTTGGGATCCCTACATCTGTTAAACACAGGAATAATACCACTGGTTTCATGGCATGCACTTGCATATGTTTGCTTAGCAAGTAAGATTTATTTTATCCAGCTTCTTTTTATAGCTAAAGGCTGTACACTTTGTCTCCCCTCACCTGCTCCAAGCTCTTATGGGTACAGATTAGTATCTGCACACACTAGTCTATGATGGCAAAATGGGGACACAGTAGAAGTCAAGCCATTTCAAATATAAATTAGGCATTAGCATTACTGTTTGCTAAGATATAGTGATAGAACAGGTACTTTTGAGAACAAACTAGTCCAATGAACTTAGTATACTGTTTCTGAAGAAATCTTAATCTAGAAAGCAATGTATCTGACTTTCAAAGGATGTAGTGCCACTCAGTTATACACATTCACAGACAGAATTTGATTCTAAAATTCATCCTATAAGACCACTCTTTGATACAGGACTACTACTGTTGGGTAGATACCCAACATGGTGAAGACAGCTGGAGAGCTATTAGTCTTGTGGCCAGATCTGCCTCACGGTCTGAGGTCCCACTGATTTCTAAGATCAGGAGAGGAAAGGTGCTCTCGAGATAAATTGTCAAAGGATGCCGCTGTGCTGGTTCAACTATTCCCTCTGTCTTCAAAAGGAAAGGCTCCCATTACTTCCAGTGAAAAAATCAGACTGACCAAGCATTTCTGAAAATCCTTTACTAAATACCCCTATGATCAGCATTAAAAGGGAGAGGATTCCTTTAATGAACCACTTTGACCCCCCTGGTTCTTTATGAATCACCTATAAAACAGCTGCTTCTGGATTCCCAATGCAAAACAATTATTTACTACAATCACCGACAGTTTTCCCATCATCGCACAAATCCAGTTGTGCCATACCTCTTTACAGCTTGTTAATTGGCAAGCTTGCAAGAACCATACCCAAAGCCTGCACAGACTGATAGATCCCCACTAACTACAGCAGCCTGTGGCTCAGCCCCTTCACAGCATGTAATTATATGAAATGCATCGGGTCACCTTTAGGGAGAGGCATCTAGCAGGCAACTTCTGATGAGATTCTGGACAACTGCTAAAAGGCACTTATACATTCCGCAGGAAAAAACCTGTACGGCCTGTGTCCAAAACTGCATTTCCAAAATGCATGTCCAAAACTGCGTAAGGAGCAAGCTTAGAAGCCATGGAGGCACCTATAGAAAGTGACTCTTGTGTTCATTTACATCTGAGCTCAAAAAAGATCTGGTACTCAACTGTACCTGTGTGATGAATATGGGACCAGTTTACAGAAAAAATAATTTTTAGTGGGACATGAAATACCTTTTGTTTTCATCACCATCATAACTATGGCAGGGATAAGCAACAAGTGGACTCTAATAGCAGATTTCAATGATGATTTTGCATGGAAAGAAGGAGAGATAGAAAGACCAACACAAAGACACAAAAACACAGAGGTGAATTCTTTTTCTCGAGTGTCTCCTTTAAAAGGAAGTCAATGGGAAATGAGAGAAGTGTCTACAAAGTAAGACAAAACCCTCAGTTATCCAGCCAATTTCTTTGTTTCATATGATTTCCAATGAAGCAAAGTTCAAAATGTCCTTGATCCATCAGAAAAAACAAGAAAAAAAAAATCAACTTTCTGCCTGCCATAGATCTGTCTCCTTGTATAACTGACTGTTCATTCCATACCCTCGGCAGTACATTACAGAAAAAGGGTGTTGATTCATTTAATACTTTGAATAATTTTTATCCCATCAACCCCAGTAAGCAGGCAGTGGAAGTTTGGCTATTGATATCAATGGAGCTCAAATTTTGCCCATTACATTGATCAATCTACAGAGACATTTTTAACAGTACTCAATTTCTGCACAAGAGATCTTTTCCAAGCTGAGACCCACCTCAAGAAAACACTTAAATGGAGCTGTAATTTTAAGCATGTGCTGAAGCTCTAAGCATGTGCTAGGAGGGAAACCATTCTCAGATGTATTCTTTGATAGGGATGAGCTTAAAAATGGACCACACTGCAGCCCTAAAATGGGATCCCCAAAAGTGATGGCAATTGATTAAGTCAGGGACAGCCCTGCAACATTTCCCCTCAAACCACCCCAGCAATTCTCCATCTTTTTAAAATGGAGAAGAAGAATTTTTCGGAGTTGTTCTTATTCAGAGCTGGCTTCTAGCATGCTTGCCTTACAGGTCCCCACCAGCTCTCCAGACTGGAGACAGCAACACACCATCTCTGGACCCGCTCACAAATTTCCCTTTAAAGTGTCAGCTAGGGCAAGGATTCCGATTTTCTTGTCTGATTGATGTTTTGGCCAAAAAAAAAAAAATTAAAAAAAAAATAGGATCACTTTCCCAAGGCCAAACAGGCCATCTGGGGACTGCTATGAGTTTTCAACAGCCATCCCTTTCAATGAAATCCTTACCTGTGGAGTGCCCAGCCTCTCTATTAAGGGAACCAGGTGAAGTGGGGCATACTTGGCTTCGAGACGCTTCATGCGCACCTCCAAGCGTTCTCCTTCTGTCAAGCGAGCAGCAAACAGTGAAATGAGAGGAGGAAGTGGAGACCCGCAATTTCCGCTGAGTTTGCTCAGAGCTGCCCCCCAGCAACCATCCAATGAGACTTTGGATCAGTGAGCCAAACCGACAGCAAATGAGGGAACCAGTGATGCAGAGAAGGGAGGGATGTGCGATTGCAGTCTCAGCAGCAGCTTAATCACACATGTCCAAAAGCATGTCCCTGTTACTGACCACTCCTGTTGAGATGGACATTTCATGCTGTCATTCTCCAAAGAGGCTGTGAAACGGCTTTAAAAACTTAAGGGAACCCCCAAACTGACTAAGGTTTCAGTCTGTAACTAAGCTACAGAAAATTCACCCTTGGTTATTTGTTTCCACCTGGCTTTTGGCTGTATCCACTTATTTATTTCGAGGGGGAAGCAGGGCCAGAACTAATCCTCAGCAGAAATGAGAGAGAAACAGCTTCTGGGCAGAGACCTCTGAGTCTGTCCACTGCTTCCCTCTCAGCTTCTTACCTTTGATGTAGACCCTGGGCAAAATATTTTGGAAGGGAGCAGCATGCAGCAAATCACAAACTTCTTCCTGGGACTGAGGCAGGAAGAAAGAAAGATAAAGTAAGTTAAAAAATACCTATAGGGGTTGAGTGTATGGCTCAGGGGCCTGGGCAACACTACAACAATTCACGTCTACGGCACCTGTTCAAATCCAACCCAGCTCAGTAGTAAGTCCAATGGTTTGAACCTAAAGCAACTAAAACTGGAAGAAAGACCTCTCAACTTAAGCCAGGAAGTTTCCTTAACTCAAATAAGTTACTTCCTGACTGTGCAAGGCCAGAGCTATATATTTATTTACTGTCCCACTTACTAGCACTGCCTGTAAGAGGGGATTAAGAATATGGAGGTTTCAGTTTCATCTTACCCTGATGACTTCCTGCTGTTTATTTTTACAGAGAGTGCCCAGGTGGAAATTACCCTTTGGCTTAGTTATTTTAGGATGTCTATGTGTAAAATATACTGATGCATGGCTCTCTTGCAAATAGGTACATAATACATTGGTCTGAAATTATTTGGTTGTTCATATGGTGTTCTCAGCTGGGGCTATCGGACCAGAATCTCAGTGCTGTAGGCACCAGGGAGAATAATACAGAAGTCCAGAGAGGAATAACATCATGAGATGCCACCTGAGAGAATGCATGCCAATGCACTTGAGAAAAAATAATCCCAAACACAGATGCACAAGGAGGAGAAGCCTAGAAATAGGCAGGTGGAGACTGAGGAGCGATGGCTGACAATACATTGTATACAAAAGTCTGCAATGGGCAACAGCAGCAAGGAAACCAAAGCTGTTTAACACAGAGGCATTGCGTCACAACAAGGCATTAATTTGCTCCTACAAAAGCCTAGTTCTAGGACATGCTTTCTGTTCTGAGCTTATCGTGGAGATTTAGACACACTTGAAAGCAGGTCATGACAGCACAGCAAAAGATACTTGGGGGCCAGATGGAATGACTCGGCTGGGTGTGTTTGGGATGCACGGGTGGATAGCCCACCTTCCAGCCAAGAGGGAGAGGACAGTGTAGCATGGAGCTGCAGGAGGCTGTACTGGCGCATGGATGCTGGGATGAGAGCAAGTTTGTGGGAGTGCAGTTTGTGACACAGTGCTGGAGGGACAGGAACAGCCCGGGGTCCCTCCATGGGCAGAGAGATGCTGATGCTAACGGAGTGTGCCTGTCACCTTGGTTATTTTGTTTGCAAAACACTACTCGTTCCTAGATGAGTATTCTTTCACTGCTGTTTCCCTCTGATAAAGAGAGTATTTTCACCATTTGCAGCCTGCATTCACCTGATATCTGTCCCCAAATTAGACATGTTATTAACAGATCTTCTCCCCAAGGCCCATTACCTGAAAGTAAGAATTCTGCTTAGAGATTGAGTCCCAAGCAACCCCTCATTCCTCAAATTTAAACAATAAAAAGGGAGTAGAATGGAGCAGACTGTGCATCTTCACTAGAGCGGTCTCTGCCAGCAAATACCACCAGCCTTAGATCATTCTGACAGCTATGAAGATAACTGCACTGTAAAAGCAATTGCTCCTGCTGCATAAGAGCTCCATTAGAGGGAAAATCTTGTTACGTGATGGCTCTACGCATCTGACATCTTCCAGTGAGTGAGAACCAGTGCCCGCTGCATGCAAAATGGCTTTATAGTCTGAATCTATGTCTGCGTGAAAAAACAGGATCAGAGAGGGAGAGACTTTGGCTGGCATGGAAAGTGGGCAGACGTGGACTTTGATGGGTAGCCTTCCTAAAGGGACCCCCAAATTCTCACTGTCTTCTTTTCTTTATTTTCTGCTATTCTAAAATTCCAGTATACTGCTGATGTACAGCTCCTGGGACTGGAGGAACATTTCTGCATTGAAATGAAGGATTTCTAAAAGAAACCACCACGTGTCCCTTAAGTGTCCATTTAAAGATAGGACAGAAAAGGCAAATGCAGTACATCCAGCATAAAATCCAACACTGAGAGCAGCAGAAAGCAGTGACAAAGCCACAAAAGGAACAGAAACTGCCAGGATATAGTTGGCCATTCTATAAAATAAAGCCAAGCTGCTAGGTGATATACATCTCTCTAGTTTTCTTAATCTTATGCAACTACTGCTCACTCAATGTGTTTGATAGACCATATCAGGAACTAAAAGTCTGTATCTTGGGGGTTAAAATGCAAAGGCAAGGGCAGAAATATCCATTTTGAGGACATGGCAGAGATTTTCAGTTTTTCCTGTGCTCTATGGTTGGATAAAACTTGGAATGTTTGAACTTCCTTCTGGTTTTGCTCTAAACAAAACTTTTTGGCTTTGCTTGGAAATCCCATCTTATGCTAGGGAAATCTTTCTGAAATATTTCTGGAAAAACTGCAACAAACCTGCCAAAACCATTGTGACATGAGATACACATTTTTAATGTAAAATTGTGTTGTTGAACACTCCTCAGTTGGCTCTAGGCCAAACTATGAGATAAATTCATTACAAAGTAAATTTATTGTGTGAAAAACTAGAAGCTAAGAAGATGTGTGGCACTCAGCCATAGCTTTTGCCCCATACCAGAAAGGGCATCACATGAGCGGAGAGGCTGAGAGACTTGTGCACATGCAAAACACTTGTGCAGGGGGCAATAACCAAGTTGTCACTCCAGTTACGTTTTCAGTGAAGTCATAGGAAATATATCAACAGCTCTTCTGAGATTTTCTTCCTGCTGGATTGCTTTATCCTTATTACCATTAGAATCAATCAGGTTTTTTTCGCTGCACTGGCACCCCAAAGAGCAGAAGGCTCAAATCTGCTTCTCACTGTACAAACATGTACATAAAAAAGCACTGATCCCTGCCCCAGAAAGCTTACAATCTAGAAATAAGCTCCAGTTGGTTTTATTTCTGAGAAGGATAAACAAGGGGTAGCTTTGGGTCCAAGAATTAAATCTAGATCTTCCAGTATTCAGATTCTCCTTCAGCAATCCCAGATGTCAGTGACCAAGCGCCAATGCACACCATCCCCATGGACATGCCCACAGACCCCAATAACACAGCCCCAGAGAGACCCTGAGCACACAAGAAGCTGGAAAGTAACATTTCCCAAACTCTTCTGCTGGAGAACCCATTTCCACTTATACTCTTGAGCTGGCAATTTCAAGTACGATCTGTTGGTGCAGGGGGTTTTGCCTTACCAAAGCCTGCTCGATAAGAAGGCAGAAGAGAATGGCATTGCCCACTTCTCTGAGGCTCTGGAACACATCAGTCTTCAGCTCTGCATACTCAATGATGTCCTTCAGCTGATGGTGGAAAAACTCCAGGATTCCTTAAAAAACAAGGAAGCACAGTCAGAAAAGTGAGAGTAGAATCACCCTCCGATAACTTGGACAAAAAGACAATCAGTGCGTGATATTTCCTCAATCACAAATTGCAAGTAAATGGATAGACGGAGACTGGCATTGGGGAGAACTAGCATGCAGTGTCTCATCCTATTTTCAGTAACTCTTGGGAAATAGGGAGTAATTCATATGAAGTCCTTGGATTTCCTCATCAGAGGAAAAAAGATTCAACACTCTAATGAATGTCTTGGTGCTGGCTCATGTATACCAGCCAGAGTTTCCCCATCCAGCTCAATGGCAGACTGCAGTCATGATGCAAAAAAACTCTGCATCAACTAAGCAGAGCTTTTGAAAAATATCAGTGAACCCACAATAACAAAAGCTTACAGAATCCTGAAAACAAAACAGAAGCTAACAAAAGACATTCCCTTATCAGCCATCTGTGTGCTCAAAGGGAAATTTCCAACAGGAGATTTCCTGGAAAAGTTTCCTATACGAGTTGCAGCGTCAATGGCAAAGCAGCTGAATGCGTGTCTCAGCAAGCCTGGCTGCATGTTGCACTGGCATGTCAGGTACCAAACCTTGTTTAATTACTAGCGTGTGCCTGAGTAAATGCTGTACCAACACGTGGGCGAGCTCTTGCTCAAGCATCTATCTGTAGCACCCACCTGGAGAGCCATATTCATGTCTCGGCAAGCGGCATATCTTGGGCATTACTTCAATCAGAGTCTTCACGTACTGCAGGATGGTGCCTTGGAGCTGTCAGAGACAAAGGGAGGTTAACGACGGCTTCTCCTGGTGTTGGTTTTGAAAGAGGCTGGCTGTGGATGGGTCCACATCTGACAGCACAGGATGAAACTTCAGCTGGAGTCTAAGAACAACTTACTTAATTTGGATTTCACTCAAATATAAAATTCAGCCCAAGTGTATGGAGTTAAGAGTGCTTTTACAGCTTCCTCCCAAATAACAAATCACAGCTGCATGGATTTTCGACTTCAAAATACAGCTTGCTGTGTTTGCATTGTTTGTGGCTGAAATCCAAACAAGGCTCAGTCTTAGATCCAGCTGGACTTGTGCTCCTAACCCAAAAAGCATTTCACTAGAGCTGCTAAAGGAGTCATTCCCCAGCACAGGAAATGCTCCTTCCACCTGAGGAATGATCACTAGATACTCAGAGTTTAAAAAAGAATTTACATGCATGTAGAACAAGTTTCTGCTCATCTGATGTTTTGAACTAATATGGACAAGAGCAAAGTCTATTTCTTAATTAAAGTGCTTGCTGTAATTTGGAGTTATACAGCTGCATCCTGTAGATACAATATATGGGATTATGCACTAAACACTACTTAGCCAAACATAAAATCTTTGTTCTGAATGCTGTCTGATCTTGCACACCAGGTGCAGCATTTTTAACTAGGTGACACAAATGACATCTCCAGTAACTATGGTGCTTTACAGTAGGGAACTGGACATACGCTTGAGATTTTCAGGTTTACATTGCTTTGTTAGACAAGTCCAAAATGAGGTCATTGTAGTCAAAACAGAATTTAAATATTTATAATGAATGAAAATCATCTTTCCAGTAAAGCAGGGGTTTTAGTAGAAAAGCATGACCTGAAAAATTATACATTTTTGCACACTCCCTCCTCCCTTCTTAATGGTCAGTATTGTTAGTACCCTTAGGGAGCACATGGGATCATTTCCCTGCAGACATCACATTTCTCTTCTGAAAAAGAAGAGAGAACTAGAAAGCAGATAGGGCTATTGGCAGCCTGGCTTCAGAATACCTGATGGAAATGGACAGTATGGCTTGAACAAGGACTCACCTATAGTAGGAATTTTCCTATAAAGACTCAAAAAGTTGGTTTCATCAGTTTCGCTGCCTGCTCTCTACCTTCCTGCAGCTCTCCAGGGGTATCACAAGGCGGTGAGACAGAGTGCTCCTGTGCTATTGCTGAGCACGAGCATGTGTCTTGAAGGTCTCCCGGACTGCAGCACAGGCAGCGCTGAGGGACCGTGAGTGCCACGTCCCACTCGATTACTTCCCAGTGGCTTTTAGCAAAGCAGCATGCCAACCCCACCACCCCCAGATGCAGGTGGCTGATCACAGTTAGCAAGATGGTGGAAACACTCCCATCACCCCACAGGAATCAGGGGGATTCCTCAACAACAGTGAAAACCAGACCGTTAATACAAGTGTTTCAGTGTGGATCAAGGGATGTGAAGGTGCCCAGCTGTGAACACTCTGAACCCAAAGCCCAGGCTGACTGTCCAACCTGCGCCTCTCAAGGCATCGAGGTTTCTCCATCGCCAGGTTTAGGCTCAGAATTACCAGACTCTTGACGATCTTCAACAGCTCTTCCATGACCACCGCGATGCCTTGATAGCCGAGAAGCCTGCAGATAGTCTTGAAATGAGGTGGCCCCACAAAATTGCGGTAGGAGCTATAGATGTGACTGTAGGCAATGTTGAGAGGCTGAGAAATTAGAAGCACAGTGACAGTTAGACAGGAGCATTTACCAGACCTGTAAGTAATTCTCTTATCACAGTATTATGTTCCATCACTTCAAATAATTTTTAAGGAAGAGAAGGAGAAATAATAATACCCATGAAAATTTCCATTTCTTCTACTTCTTGTGGCAAAGAGGAGATTGCTTTTCTTCCTACATAGTCAGATATATTCTAATCTCAACACATTGTCATGTCACAAGGTTTATTATTAACCTTGTTAATTATTATTAATATTACACAATATTATTAATAATACACAAGGTGTATTATTAACACCACTTTCATTTCCAAGGCAATTTACTCTCCCATACATTCCCAATAAAGGATTTCAGGTCACTAGCCCTTTGCCTCTTCAGACCCAAATTCTGTTCTACTAAAACGAAAAGCATTCTATACAGGTAACCAGACAGACTTTTTTCTATGGGCACTTGCTTTAAATGAGGCTTATTAAGAAAAGTAGGAACTGCAGTATCTGAGCTTAAGGGCAGTCAGAAGAGACACAGAAAAGATCCTTTTTGCATCCTACAAAGCTCTACACCAGTCTCTGTACTTAACAAACACCCCCATGGGACTGTAAAAAGGGCAAGAATCTAAGCCTGGTCTAGAAAGAATAGTACCCAGGGCTCTGGCCCCCCAAAATTTTTAGCAGCAGAAAACAGAAAGTGATTTCCAGGAATGTACTTTATCTGTAATCTCGGAAATGTGGAAATTGCTGCAATGTTTTATTACTGGAACATTTATAGGATCCATTTGGTGTGAGGGAAACAGAAGTAGGGGGAATTAATTCACTTGCGTGATCTGCAAAAACATACTGAAAATCTGATTTAGCACGCTTGGCTCCGGCTCTGCAATAGAAGTGTTGGCATCATGACTCAGCCCAGCAGAGAAGGGCTGCAGTCTCTCCCCCACGACATCTATAACTGCAGCCACAGTAAACAGCAAAAAAGCACATACTTGAAAAGATTCTGGCACGTAGTGCCCCTTCCAGCAAAACACAGATAAACGCCTGGCTCATGCTTACCAAAAGATCTTTCTTAAACAAGGATAAGAAAACAAATTAAACTGTACCCCAAAGGCACTGTGCAAGGCTGACTTCACTTCTCGTGTGGATGCTGCATACTAGAGGCACACTGCATCCTCATGCAGCAGGGACCTTCCTTCCCTGCAGATATTGCAGACCCCACTCTACAGGGATTCCCTTCCCTGCCAGTGATGGAGCCAAGGGAGCAGAGGGACCAATGCCTTGAAGAACTTAGGGTGAAAGGGAGCAAGTGCTGAAGCAGTAGGACAGGATAAAATGTTGTCTATCCTCCAACACTGCTGCTCCCAGCAATTGCAATACAGCCAGCTGAAGGCTTCAGTTGTCCTTCAATTCTGACTCACTTCCTCGAGATTTACTTTAACACTTCATTTGAGGTACTAATGAGTTACAAAGTGAAGTCACTTGCTAAGAATTGGAAAAGTATTTTCTTTTGCTCTCAGACACAGAATTTCAGTGGACTGATGTACTGATCGTGCTTTTGTAGACTTGTCAGTTGCTTTAATCAATTAATTAATAGTCCCTCATTTTGTTACAGCCCCACTGCTCTGGTCCAGCAGCTTATTGTCTACTATAATTCCTAGGTGGTCTTTGAAAGAGCTAGCAGAAAGAAGACACAGTTAGAAAGTCCCCTACTTTCTGTGAAATATAATTTCACCACCTGGTCCTGGCAGCTGAAAAAACCTCTTAATACTATTATGTACAGAAAGGCTACCTTGGAGGCTCTGTAGTGCATTCATTCACAATGAGCATGAACTTTCTCTCCCATCAAAACTAAAGAAAATGGCCCTCAGTAAGTATGGGCCAGAATTTAAAAATTATTCAGGCAGACAGAAGCCTACTTTCAAAGCTCCTTGGATGCTAACTCCTGGTAAGAGAATGGTGTTTGAGCATCCTGCTTGGGCTTCTATCTGCATCCTTAAATAACCAAGTCTTTAAAAATCTATTTGGTAGAGACTGATCCAAAGCCACTAGATACGCACACTGACACACGTGAAAAACAGCAATAGTTTATGTTTTGAAAAGTGTGTCTGTTTAAACAGCAGGTAACGCCCAGTCTGGACCATTTGCCAAATGGCCAACACAATCACCCCAGAGGGAAGCCAGTAACCTGCCAGGGCCCCAGGCTGGCCACGCTCCCGCGGCATTCTGTCGCTGTAGCTTTTGCAATGCATCATTCCAGCCCCGGGCATCCCCAGAAAGTGCTGTGCTGCAGGGGTGATCCGGGCAGCCCCGAGACAGCTCCTCGCACCTTCCTTCCATGCCTCCCCGTAGGCTCCTTTACCCTGTTATTTCCCCAAGGTTAGCACACCGGTGGCTCGTCCAGACTAGTGGGGGGAAATAAATATCCCCATTTCAGTGGGCTCATGAATCCACACTCATTTCTGGAAGCCTCTTTGCTACTCCACGGCTAGAAGACAGGTCTTCTGTCTGCACACGTGCCATGGTCCCCTGAGATGGGCTACCACTGGTACCCAGTTGTGGAGCAACTGGTCAGATTTTCCTCGTAAGAGGGCTGACATTTTGCTGTACAGGCAGCGAGTGGCCAGTGCTGCCGTGCAGCCGCCCACCTCACAGCACTCCCTCGCCTCTCAGCGGGATAATGGGGCTGGAGAGCAGCTTTCAAGCAGGCTTTTCCCTCAAGCCGGGGTCTCGGCAATGAGCTTGATTGGGAGAAGACACATTGTAGGATGTGCATTGGCTGCAGAAGAGCGGGATGATTCATCCCCGCCTGTCTGCAAGATGAGGCAGGTTCATCGAGCTCTCCGCAGAGCCACACAGCGCACTAGCAGCAGACTTGTGTCTAATAATAATACTCTGCCAGCAATTAAAAATATAACTCCATTTAAGGGCGAGATACACAGCTTGGGGTAAAGACTGTAGGATGTAAAAAATGACACCAGTGGGTATTTTAAGACAAAACAGCTGAAGGTACAAGCTGGCTGCACAGCACGGCTCGCTCCCCCGCGCTGCGGTCGCTTCCACCTCCTCAGAGATCCAGAGCAAAGCCCCGACCTCGCCACCTCTTGGGAGCAGCAGCTGCCGAAGACACCGTGGAGGTTTGCCCCACCTTTGGTTTGGGGCCAAACGGGCAGGTTTTGGCGCCAGGAGGCTGGGAGGGCAGGCAGGCTGGGATGTGCACCGTGGGGTAGAATTCCCAGTGTCCCGCAGAGCCCAGGTGTCCCACCCTGCACCCAGGTCTAAGGGATAGCGATCCATACTTGGGAGCATGTGGGGAAAAGCCCCACGTTGCTTTGGGAGCTCAGGAGATTACTAGGGATGCTCTGGAGCAGATTCAGCAGCAGATGAAGAAAAAAAAAAAACTAGTTGTCATTTCCATGTCTTTAAGCTTGTTGTTGGCCATCACCCAGACCTGTCTGAGCTCACCTGAGGGAAGGCGGGAAGAGTTTTATCCGATAAAATAGATCAAAGAGAGAGATAATAGACAGATAATACTGCCTGTGCCAGAACCCCCTTGGAAAAATGAAGAGCTAACGAAAGAGGAATATACTTAGAGACAAAAAAGGACTTGCACGCAGCCCAAGACTAGTCCAGGCTCCTAGCCAAACTAACTTCAGTGCGACAGCCGAGATGGTGTCTTAGAAAGTGAAAAACAATTCTGACCAGAATTGTCAGAGGAGGGTCTCTAAGTCAAACAGCCTGAATATGGCCTGGTTCCTTCCCTGCCACAAGGAATCTTCGCTCTCCCTATAAAGCTTTTACCATATTCAGCTGTATCAGCCAGTTGCTAAGACTTTCATGCAAAAAAATTACATCTTCCCCAGCTGGGATGGACAGGACATGTACAATGCAGCAGGCATGTTTATACACTGTATTGAGACTGTGTCTGTGTATATTCTGTGTCTCAGCATAATGCCTCACTATACCAACTACTGATTTTCAGGAACTGTATACACCGCTATTATTTACAAGCAGCCAACGGCCATGGCAGGCCAGGTAGCCCAGCCCACGCAGTTGGTTGGAGGGGATCAGCAGCCCCCGCTGCCAACACCTCCTGCAGCAACCACAGGTCCTTAACGCCTTTGTGTTGTTGCTGCAGACATGGCAGCAGAAAATAGAGCAGCTCCATCCCATTCACACGCTGTAACTATTTTTATAAGCGCCAGCAGCATGTGCTGTCCTTCAGGTTACATCTGCCTGCATGCTTGTTAAAAAAGGTGGGGGGGGCAAATTCAACCAGGGAAAGGGAAATGGATTTCCAGTGAGTCTGGTGTGACCCTGGTCCCAGCAGTGCCAAGAAAAACAGAAGGACTCATGAAAATACATAAACGAAGCCCAGTCTAAAGCATTTACAGTGCTAAGAAGTGGTGAATGAGCAGTAAGTAGTGGATTGCTGGTAATTTTGCAGCTTTTTTGTTGGAGACTTGGCAACCTGCTGTGTTTTATAAGTGGCTGAATGACAAAAAATGGCTCAGTTTCTGCTGGCCACTGGAGCGCGCCTGCAGTTTGCATCCTATGATGAGGAGTGAGCGGTCCCAGGCAGGGCCACAGCTGGGTCCAGCTGCAGATATGGGGAACACCAGTGCAGAAGCGGTCCTGGCACTGACATGGCTTTGGCATCTTCTCATCCTGGGAAATGAGAATTTCAAGCTCATCACCAGTGTAAACTGGTGCAAGCTTGGTTTTGAGAGCAGGTAATACCAACACCACCGAAAGGTTTGCTGCGGTTTCCTTGGAGCTGGCGGTATTGATTACGGCATGCAGAAAGGTCAGCAGGACCCTTTGCTGGCCTAATACAACTATTTCTGTTTTCCTTGGTTCCTCTCTTCCTGCTAACACATCTTATTTGTGAACAACTGAAATTTAATTTTGAAGCACCTGTGAACACTGATAAACTCAACAACCCAAATGCTGTAAGAAAGTCATTCTCTCATGAAAGCATTACCACCTTGTGTAATCCACCTTTCTGAGGCACGGATTTGTATCCTCAGCTCTCTCCCTGCAGGCAAGGATGTACTTTACTCACAGCATGGGACCAGCTAAGAGCTCTCTTTCCCCCTGCTCTTGTAAGGAGGACCAAACCATGTAAAAGGCAGAAAGCCACCTGGGAGCACTTTCATTTCCATCACTGCCCATAATTATTTTCCTCTCTGCTCCCATTTTTCAGCTCGCTGGCAGCTGCAACTCACTCGCAGAGACAGAAGGGAATACAGATCTTGGAAGACAAACCCAAAACATCCACAACTGCAAAACGTAAATCAAAAGCAAGTGTCGCACATATTCCCCAGGACTGTAGTAGCCCCTCCTGATGCAGTTTGCATCATCTCATCACTGTTGATATTTAGAAGATCTTTGAAACGTTGCGAGCACCTTTCCAGTAACGACACGGAATGAGTAACTCCGGACCCAGAACCAACATTTCTTCTGGGAAAGTTCCTCTCTCCAACACATTTCAGCTTCAGAGAGCAGTGAGTCACTTGTTCAGAGCCTCTCCTTACCAGGCGCAGTGCCACGTCTGTCCCCTCCTGGCCACAGACTCCAGCTGCTCCCCAAAACACTGCTGGCACTGGCTTTGCCTCTCCCTCCTGCCCTCTCACCAGACTGACAGGGGACATCCCTGAGTTGTCTGTAAGGCAGAGGCATTCAAAGAAGAGCCTGTCTTAACCCCACAGGAGTTCAGCAGGACGTTGAGGTCCTTGAAAACCCAGTTTGACTCCCATCACACACCTTAGAAAATATTAAAAAGCTAATGGACATTGCTGCAGCATCAGGGATGAAAATCTAGCTTTGGCTTAAATCAGTAGTTTAAATGTGCAAGAAATGATAGAATTAAAGACAAAACCCCTGAGTGCTAAACTATCAATGTGTACCACAGGCCAGGACCCCGGATTTCACACCATGTGCCAATGTGTCTCTAACCCCAGACCCTGCTGGGGGGCAGTGATGATCTTGTTGGGGGACTGTGGATAGGGGGAAAAAAGAAAACCCTAACCAACCCAAACAAGCCAGCAAACAAGACTACCTGACTTGTTTTTTTCCTCCTCGGAGAGATATACTTCTCCCAGGCAGAAGCTTTTAGGGATAACATTCCCAAATCGCTCGAAGATGCCTGCCCATCCTTTCTTATTGGTTGCTATGGTGAGAGATGACGGAGCCCCAGATGGGTATAATATGAGGCAGCGCGCGGGGAAGGGATTTAGCAGAGGCAGGAGGGAGGCGAGCAGTGGGAAGAGGGGAAGGCGCTGCCCGGCTGTGGCCACACTGCTCACCAGCACCGACTGGCCACCGCGGACCTGCCCGGGGAGGTAAGCGTAAGGTAAGTTAGTTATAGCAAAAGAGAGAGGAAGAAAATAAACTGGTTCTATTGCACGTAGCTCTTACTCAGAGCACTCGGATGGTTGGGAGGGAGAACCCTGCAACAAGGGTCAGCCAGCACTTTGGGGATCTAAGGGAGTGATGTACTGAAGTGATTTGTGGCTGTTGCTGTACAGTAATTTGTTAGTGCTCAGTGTCTTATCTGAGGGAGAGCTTTGTACTTATTATTCATTTATTTGTATTTCCCTAAAGGCATTGATTTTATATTTCACCAACCTTCAGATTTCACATTTAAGTTCCTAATATTACAGTGTGAGATGCTGCAGGAACAGAAAGAGTTTGTACTCTGTTAAGCAACAAGTAAGGTACAGAAAATGCAGCAACAACTTAAACCAGTGAATTAATCATTATGCAGCTTTTTAAATGGCATTTAGGTGTAAAATCAAAGTATATGTTGGCAGCTTCACAAGGCAAGTTGGAGCTAGTTTAATGATCAGTTTATGTTAATCACACTCACAGTATCCTTTCTATTCCATGGGAAACAAAAAAGCTAAAAAACCTTCTATGTAGACAACTAGTCAGAAAGAAGACATTTTTAAAAAAACCACTAACTAGAGCATAAAGCATGCCCTGTGTCCCAGCTGTTTTTTTTAGTTATGAGGCAGAGTGATACAGTAGTCTGGGCTCCATCAGGATTAATCTTTTGTAATTTTAACCATTTAAGACCTAGCATCTAATCTAAGCTAGCCAGGCATAGTCCTGAGTTCAATCTAAGGGCCAGTAAAGCTGGTGGAAAGATTTCACTGATGTCGGTGGCCTTTGAGCCTGTACATGAATCAGGAAACTCAGCCTCTCCCTGCATCTGGTTTCAGGGGCACGATGAACATTGAAGTGCACAACATCACTTACACCAGTGCCACCGTCTCCTGGGCTATGAACAACCCCTGTCCAGAGAACTACTACCATGTCATGTACCGCCCCAACTGGAACAGCATCTTCGCTGGCTATTTACGCCAAAACTTCCACCGCGAGGAACGAGTTCCTCACCCCCTCAGCTCCCTTGTCCTCCACCGACTCACGCCATCCACCATCTACATCCTCTGCATCACGTGCAAGAACTCTTACCCCTCTGGCAACCACTGTACCACCTTCCACACTCTGGACAAAACCCCCCTGGTTTTCGGCAGCTCTAAGCATGAACCTACCACCTCCATGTGGATGGTGAGCAGCCTGCTGCTCCTCTGCTTCGTTGCTCTCCTGGCCTACGGCTGCCTGCAGTTCTGGTCCGCACGCTGCCAGCGGGCTGTGAGGCTGAAGCATCCCGACACCAGCCCTGAAGAAGTGGGCGAAGGGAGCAGCTCACTGGAGAGGCCACTGAACGACGGATTGAGAGAGGAGCTTCTGGAAGTCCCCATGACCACTGTGCTAATGAGGAGCTCCAGTTTCAGGAGGGAGAGTCCGTATAGCTCCCCCCGCTGCTTTTTTTCCTATAAAACCAGCGACGATAAAAGGGCCATCTTGCCGCAGCACGGCCTTCAGTGAGAGCAAAATAAATGGAGGCCCTGCTTAGAGGTTTAGTTCGTGCTGCTATTTCCCAGCTCTTGCCAACAGGACTGTCTGTGCGTCCACAGGGACTGTTTTTCCCCAGGGTAGAACATGAGGTGGGGACATTGCTCGCAGGGAGAAAGATTTTTGTCAAGTGACAAAAATATTCCCATTTGCTGAGGGTTTTTTCAAAAGAAACCAAGTCAGCGCTCTGGGAACGGCCACGCTTGGCTGACTGTAGTGTGATTAGCTAATCTGCATTAGTGCTGTAGGTTCACTTCAGAGCCATCAATCAACATGCACAAGAAATAAACTCCACTCTAGTAGTTTCACACTTGAGTGATCCTCCACTAGCATCACCCCCCAAGCCCTCATAACGTCTGTATAAACAGTCATCACAGCCTGACAAAAGCTTTTTGTCAGTATTAAGTAGTCTATATTTGCACATACAACTATTTTAGTAATTCCCATTTTGAACTAAAAATGGGACTCCTGAAATGGTACCTTCCTTGGGGAGGAGCACTGCTTTGGAGCTCCAACTTGCTCTCCTCCGCGCATTTAGATGGATGTGACTTGGTCTCAATGCCAACACCAAGCATGGAGCAGTGTCAGCATCCCCTAACATAGGCATGTTACAGAGAAGAGTATGGGAAAGCAATAGCAAAAGCACACTGAATATGCTTCTTGCATGGCTTTTTGGTTTCACACAGCAACACAACCCTGCACATTTGCACCCGCCATTCTATTAATGAACTAGTTCTTGCATTTCTTTCTTCCTAAATAAATACTTCCAACACCCACCCCTTCCGGCTGTTTTGGCTCATTTACTGACCTTGGATCCATAGAGGTAATATGGCTGAACATTGGCTGGCTTGTCCCGTTGGGGTTCCTGCGTGAACGGGATTGCTGTCCTCACAAACCTGCGGCAGGCATGGGAGACGGGGAGGAAAGTGGTCAGAGCCCAGTTAATTGTGCTGAGCACAGGTATGGCATGGTCCAGGATGAGCTGCAGCTGCAGACTAATTAGTAATTAATCACCTGAGCTACATGCACTGGAATGCAAATTCCTGCCCCAATCTATTGGTGGTGTAAACCATGTCAGTTTAACCTACCAAAGGTGGGGTTTCTTCTCATTTGGGGCAGGAAAGAAACCCATATCGAGCAACTACCACAGCTCTGCTGCTCAGTAAACCAATCCTCTGAATGAAACTAGCTCAGTTGCTTGCTATCACTGTCCAACTTTGTTGCTTGAATTTGTTACTAATATTTTCAAGGCCAAGGAGAGCTGGTGGGCTTTAACTTCATTTTAACTGTAACTGTTGCATCCCATAGAGAGTGAAAACCTCACTGCAATGCATGTGAATTTTATGTGGCAGGTTTGACATTTTGGAAAGAAAAGCAGGGTCTCCAGGTGCCCCCTGCCTTGATTTTCTCTTCACCTGTTGGTGGATCCATTGTAGCAGTAGTTGGGCAGAAAGTCAAAGTTGAGCTCCCAGAAGACATGGAGGGTGATGCGCCCATAGGGTGCAGAGACGTTGTGGTTGGCCTCCCGGAACATGGCATCAAAGCTGTCCAAAGTCATGTGCTTGCACAGCAACCTGTGAGTCAGGCGATTTATTTCCAAGAGCCACTCCAGCTCCTGCAGCACATAAAGCAGCAGCAAATGCAACGTATTACCAAGATGACAATAGAAACAGCTGATTTAATTGCCAGGGGAATGATTTTATATCCACACCCGCACAGAACTTTCCAGGTGAGGATATAGCAAATGCTAAAGACATCAATTTAACTCAGTGGCCGAGGCCAATTGCACTTCTACTCAAGGGGTCCTGGTCCAGTATCTCCTAAACCTGCAGGAAGCAAAATTAATTTGTTTCCCACTGAGCACTGGCTGGCTTTCACATCAGAAGGTGGAAACTGTTGATTTTACACTACTTGACTCTGATGTTCCTGTAATGTATCAAAGACAGCAAATCCTGTACACACACAAATGATGTCTCAGCCACCTTCATCCAACAGGGGGAATTAAAGTCAAAATTTCCTTCTCCCAGATCACAGGACTCTCTTATATGAGTTCTGCAAAATCTAACTGCTGACTGTCACCTTACGATTTATGGAGATACTTAATGGTCCAATAATAATGCCATTAAAGCTGCATAAATAGAAATAGTAGAGACTCAGCAGCATAAAGGAGGATACATGGCTGGCTGAAACCTACAGTAGGTGGGACTTGAAGCAGAAGACAGTTGACTGTGTATCCATAGCAGTGTATTATTCTCTCTATTCATACTCTCAGTCAGTAACAGTTCTTACCACTATGGATGTCAGGTCCTCACTCTCAAAGCGGCTAATGGCCTGGTCTAATGACTTGTACATCGCTGCTGAGATACGCTGGGTAATGAGCCTGTTCAGGTCAATTGATCTACCCAGCAACTGGGAAAAGAAGAAAAATATTTGCATGTTATGTACAGGTGGAGAAAAGGTACTTCTTTTTTTTTTTTTAACAGACACAAATTAAAACCAAGTATCCAAGTCTGCTTAATGTGAAAGCGGTGATGCAAACACCTTGGCTGACTTTACCATTACTTAAGAAGGAAGGAGGGAAATGTGGAACATAACTCATTTTCCCCTTGGGCCCCATGCCCTGAGTGCGGTGTGTCAGAAACAGGTTCAACCCTTCTCATTCCAGCACTGACCTTGATTGAGCCCAGCACTAGGATGTCAGCCACCAACGAAAGGATAATAGACGAAGAGTTATGAGTACTGGAGTCTACTGCTTGCACTGTACCTGGACATGCCTCTGCTTGAGCAGTGTTTCATAGCGGTTGGATGGTGGGTATGGAATAATCACCCCATAATTCTTACATTCAGCCCGGAAACGCTTGTCCAATAAAACACTGAAAAAGGGAAGCAGTGTCAGGAAAAAACAGAAACATACACTATCAGCTCCTCTCTGGATTTTTTCCAGAGTTGTTTTCATCCTTCCTTTCATCATGCTCTGAATGCCAAGAAATTTCCACACACTAATAACTCTGATTTCACTACTAAATCACAGAGCAGTGGTTGTTATCCGGGGACTGCCATGCTCTTGTCCGTCATTCTTGGCTTTTATGGCTAAAACATTCCAGAAAACAAAAGACTGTGCTGAAAGTTATCACTAGTGCCAGGTACTGGTGTGCTCCCTCCTTGAAGATCTGCTGTGGGAATATTTGGTTGGTGATGGTGATTGCTCTCCTTCTCTAAGGCCAAATGTGATCTAGAGACAAAACTCCTTGCAGAGTTACACCAAAGACTTGGTTCGCCTTTGGGGCCATGGGAGGAGGACTCTCATTAGAGTTCATCCATGTTCTTTATATGATTAGAAGGAAATGTCACAAAGGGCCTATCTCCCCACAAGGGAGCAAGCGATTCTGCAGAAGTCTACAGTCAGCTGGTCTGATGTGTGACCTAAGATACTGAGTACCCTTCTGGCTATTACAAGTCCTGCTGCTTTACAAGGGTGAGGACAAGTTCATGTTCCTGTTTCTTAGAGATGGGAGGCTTCCACTCCTTATCTGCCTGGTACACAAACAGAAGTCCAGCAAGGACATGTCTTCAATAGTCTCGGTTTGCTTTTCTGCTGCTCTCACAAATTGTACTCAGACAGCTACTTAGGATGCCAATTATTATTTTTTCACTTATAGCTATGTCTCCTTGCCACCATTAATTCATTTTCCCCATCTACACTGGTCTGACATGGACAGCCAGCTCTGTGGGACAGGGATGATCTATTTTGTTATGTCTATCTGCAGCAGCTACTCCCTGAGGGGAACCTTTTGGTTAACAGCAATTTGGATGCAGTGATATCATCACTCATCATCAGGAGTCAGGTTCTCCTACCTGCCAGCCATTGCTTTATAATAGGCAAAGATCTGATCTGCCAGCTTGTACACAAATTGATCAAAGCACAAATTCACCTGGGGGAGAAAAAACAAAGACATCATTAGGGTGTCAGCAGCACAGAGCAGCTTCCTCCTACGCACGCAAGATCAATACAACTCAACACAGAGCTCTAATTTAATACGTACATGTATGCCACACTATCTAAAAAACATACTGCAGTTCTCACATGCTGAAGGTAAGCAGAAAATTGCAGTTACGTTTCTCTCTTATAGTTTCTGCATGTTCTTACAGGTCCTGGTCCCCCATCCTCAATCATCCTTCCCTCTCAGGGATCTCCGGTTTCTCATTTTCCTTTGATGTCCCATAACCCTCTGCCCATCAGACAGCCCATTCCTTGCCTCCAGTGTTTGACAGCCTTTGGCATCCACTGTTCCCCATCGGTACAGCTGAGCTGAAGCCCTTAATCAGCAGAGGCTGTAACCTCTCTGGAAATTTTGATCTTTTGAAAACTTCTCAGTCTGATGGAGATTTTTTTTCAGGAGATGCCTATAACATATTTATTGAACTGCTGGGTGGGGCTGTCAAACAGGGCAATGTGACCCCAGTGAGCTCCTTCCATACAATAAAGATGAAGAGAACTTACTTCAGCTTCAATTTCATCGTATAGGAACTGCTTTTTGAACTTGGTCAAGGCATAGTATGCACTGTCATTATAGAGGTCCAAGGGGTACAGTACGTACCTGAGGGCAAGAAGACAGATCATGTCTTAAATTAACTTTGGAGCATATCAGCATAAATGGCAGCCATTGCATGTGCCCTGCTCGGTGCAAAAAATGGCTTTTCTCTGACTTCAATCCTATCACCTCCATTTACTCCAGCCCCCCAAACACTCCTTCTCGCTCCTTGTGTCCTGCTGGAAGCAGCTAGAACAGGTCTGGATTTGAGCTAACTGTGAATTGTTCAATCAACACTTGCTTCTCCTCTGCCCTTAAAAAAGCTTTCATCCTGCCCTCACTCCACAGAGTGCTTTGACAATGGCCGTAAAATGGAAAACAAAATTTTCCTAATGAGGAAGATATTATGAACATAATTATACTTGCAGAACAGCAATTCCTCCCATCGTTTATCATGTATATAAAAAAAAAGTGTTTAGGTGCCTTTGCCAGGGCCCACATCCCTTTGGTTGCACATGCTGTCTGACTGCTGCATGCAGATGATGGTACCACCAAGTTGTGTCCACATCCGAATAAAGCAGTTGCCAGCTGCTGGTTTATGACACAAAAGTGCCAGTGCCAGGAAGCTGCCCGTGTGCGTCTGCTAAGGAGGTATTCATACAGTACACATTCATGTGACAGCAAGTCAAGAAACATCTATTTTCCCTCCCACGTCAAAAAGACTGTTCATCAACAGCCTACCCTACTCCACAACAAAATCCCAAGCCCCAGCTCATGCATGGTCCCAACACAGCTCATCAACTCTTACTCCATCATAGAGGGTTCTTTGGTTTCCAGAATATGGTCCGTGAGGATCCAGGGCATGGACATTTCGATGGGGAACTGGATGCGGCGGCCCATGGTCAGCTCCAGGAAGAACTCTCGAAACCAGAGCTGGGACAGGTCACAGCACTGCTGCAGCGCTTCTGAAATGCAGAGGAGATCCCCCCGGCGGGAGGGCACCCATGTTACCCCCATGGGGAAGGCAGCGAGGGAAGTGCACAAGAGGCAGCTGCTGCAGCCTCATATTGGACTGGTTTTGGGTATGGAACATTTTTCTAGGATGTCTTTGTTTTTAAACCCAAACCATGTCCATGCTGTCTGAGCACTTTGTAATGGAAGAAGAAAGAAGGGATGATTCCTTTTGCTCTAGAGCTCCAGGGAGAACATTTCAATGGCTCAGAGTTACTCAGGAAGATTTCTTTTGTGCCCAGTGGCTCAGAAGTTTGTCTGGGACAGAAAGAAAACTCCAGTCCTAGAAAATAAACTACCACCTGTGGCTATTTGCTGTTGCTGACTCACTCCTGTTCACATAATGATTACTACATAGAAACACGCCTGAATCAGGCAGAAGTAGGACATCTGGGAAAAATCAAGGAAAATCTTCTGTATAGGTCAATGAGGAGCAAAGCTGATCTACCTTTGTGTAGGGTTTGGCATTCGGAAGATCTCGCGATGTCACGGAAAGTTAGAGGGTTAGTTGCAGCCTTGTGATGTACCTGTAATCCCGCCTCCCCTCATTAGTATAAAAAGAATTAACTGCGCAATAAAAGGCGGAAGTTGGCGCTCACACTGTGTGTGTTATCTGTCTCTTTCCCTGGTCCGGGCCGACCAGTGGTCTAATCGTGGCATCTTGATATGTAGCGAACGCTACACCTTTGCCTTTCTGAGCATGCAAGAGTTGGATTCAAGCCTCCCCCTGCCATAACCTCACCACTGATGTTGAGAAGGTGGGTGAAGAAGAAGGACTGCTTGTGGAACTCCTCGATGGCCAAGACTATCGGCCCATCCAAGCTGCTCCTCAGAGTCTTCTTTGAGCCGCTCTTGTCTGCTATGAGGGACTCCAGCATGGTCCGCACCATGTAAAGCTTTGGAAGAAAGTTGACACGCAGTTACCACTCTCCAGTGAGACACCACCACACACAGCCATGGTGCTCTGCAACAAAAAATAACACTTCTCCCAGGTGGCTACTACTCTCTGCACCCATAAGCCACTATCTTTCTGAGCTAGAAATAATTACACCCCTAACAAAGGAGGTTTTGGGAGCTATACAACAAATTAGACACCAAAGCAGCTTTTAACACACAACAGTGTGAAGACTTTGTGGAATAGACCATGGAAACTGCTGCTAATCCACATGGCAGGAGACTCCTACATGGCTGTAAGACCATTAATTCCCTACACAGGAGATGGACATTTACATACCTGTGTACTTGATGGTCCTACTGCTCGTCGTGGGACTTTAATATCAAATCCACCTTTAGGATCCTTCTCACCTCTCAGGCAAGGATCATTTGGAGGTTCTCGACCTCCCTCCCAGTCACAGATCGTCTTCCGAATTGCCTGAAGGACACTGGAGTCGGTGAGAGAGGGAAAGTAGTGCTTAAGCTTGATTCTACCTCAGGATGAAAATACTGCTGTGTATGTATGGGAGGAAAAGAATCTGAGGTGGGGACATACACTGTCGTTATTGGGGTAGTCATGCCCAAAAGTTACCTTGCAAAGAACTGCTGGCCAAGGTATGTTGGCTGGTTGTATACCCTGAGGTGTATGCAGGGCCACACGCTTATATAGTACAAATGTGTTACACAAATAATTACGTGGGCTTTGCATTACATTCAAGAAGAACAGACTGACCTGATCAGAACGTTCTTCTTCTTCCTGACCGCCTGCCTGAGTGGCTCTCGCAGGGTCACCTGGGCAAAGTCCTGCAGGGCTGCATAGATAGTGTTGCGGATGGCTTGGTTAAAGACACTCTCCATCCGGCCCATCAGCACTTGCAGACCTTTGATCATGGCAATTACCTGAAGCAAAAATGAAAACCAGATGTATTTTCTATTTTTCCATTGTATGAAGAGGTCCATAAATCCAACATTAAGAGAATTTGGGACTAAATTAATTCTACTCAAGTAACTTAGGCCCAGTAATTAGGTGGCTAATTTTTTTGATGGTAGCTGCTTTACAGATCAAAGGCAGCCAAGGAGAGCATTTACACCACTAGTTTCTTGCAAATGGCCCCTGTCCCTAGGCAGGCCCTGTTTCCACTCATGATCTCTTGATATCTTTATAACACACAATCCCAGGAAACTGCACAACCTCCATACGTGGGTGCAGCTCCGTGGCTTGCACAGACCTTCATCCACCACAGGGCACAGTCTTCTTCGGACAAGGGTACCATGACAATTCTCAGGAGGGAGTGAGCCACAAAAATGAAGGCAATATTCAAATACACCTTGGACTGTGTAAGGCAAGATGAAGGTGTGAGGGCCTTGGCCTCCCACAGCCACAGTCCACAGACAGCTGGACTGAGAGCTGATGGGTCATGGGGACTGGCTGAGGATCTCTTGTGTTTGCACAGCACCTGAATGTAGCTCCTGATCTTGCTTCAGATCACACTGCTCTGCAAGCCCACACCTTTTTTTTCTTTTCAGGAGCCCTGAACCCCCTTTTCAGGTCAGGAGAGGCTTAATACAGCAATATTAAGAAAACATAAGGATTCACCTCTGTGTTTCTCCAGCACACAAACACAGCATAAGAAGAGCAGGATCAGGAAAAAGAGAGGAGAATTGCTCTCGTCATGCATTGGTGCAGTGTTTCTATCCCAGCAGGATTCCCTAAGAACTTAATTTGCCCCTTAGTTCTGGGCAAATTAAGGGCGACAGGGATGTGGGAACCCTTAATCCCTTAACATGGGCCACAGGGATGAGGAACTGGCTAAGTATGGTGAGATGCCCTTCCCTCCTCTTCCCCTGGCCTGAGGAACATGGGACAGAAAAACAGCCCTGGCTGGTTCCTACTCTTGTGCAGTTGGCACCCACCTCCACAAAGGCAAACTTCTCTTCACTGGTGTAGTTGTACCGGGTGGCTCTCTCATATTCTTCTGCTGTTCCTGGGCAATCCTTGTTACAGAATTTATCTGTGGGATGAACCAGCTTCCAAGAGTACTAGAAGATGGAAAGAGACGCTGTCAACATTGCAATGAGTAAGAAGCCAGGCTGGAAAGACTGAAGAGGGCCCTGTGCCAGGAAAATGCTCCCTAGACATTACTAAAGTTGTTTGACATGCAGAATTTGTGCTTCTTCCTGGCTTTATCATCACCGTACTGAATATTGGTTTTGTTTATCTGGGAGGTTGCCAGTCATATTGGGCTTTTGACATCCACGGACTTGTGTTGAGATGTGGTTGAAATTTTCCAGATTAAGAATTTCCATCATCATTTGAATTAGTTTCAGTTGCTCAAGACCCAGACTCATCCCAAACAGCTTTCAGTACTTAACCGAGATGTTCAGGCTAGGAGAACAGTCACCCAGTCCCCCTCTAACATGGGTGGGGACATCTGCAAAGGGCAGTTCAGGTCCAGGGTGAGATGATCAAGCTCTCTTTCTCCATTTGGCACAGAGGGTATTCAGGGTCATTAGCTACCCGATCTTAGTGTGTTTGTTAATGGCTTAAAGTTAGGTGGCATGAAAGCAAGCTCACCTTTCTAGAGTCTTTGTTACATGCCATGTTAAAATGTTCACGCTCACCTGGAAAGAGGAGGACATTACACAATTACCGCTTCCATGGATGCACTCACCACTTCCATGACATGGGCACTCCACTTGGACAGCAGCTGCAGTCCCCGTAAAGCGAGATCAAAGAGCTCCCTGTACTCTTCATCTGATTTCTGGCTGTCCAGTCCTGAGCCAGTGACCACCTGGAGAACATCACATCATGTCAGGGCTGGACTCAGGAACTTGCTGCAGAGGCTTCACTGAGCCAAACAGCAGTCACATCTCTCTCTCTCAAATTCCAGCTGGAATGAATTCCTTGTGACCTTACGATCAAGCAAAAATTGAGCAGTGCATGTACTGTCCCTCAGGAAAAGGGGTATAACTCGGCAAGGCTCTTTTTACCCAGGCAGTCCATTTATTTCCTACAGAAAAATGAGTCTGACCTGTCACGTCAGAGCAAATAACTGACTGTTCTCATTCCACTTTCCCATTCCTTTTCAATTGTCTAATACTACTGAAATCCTTGAGAGTCCTTCACTGATTTAAAGTTCAAATAAGCACTTACAAATGCCAAAAAGGGCTGAGAATGCTAACAATTCATTAAACTAACACTGATGAATAAAGATCACACATTTGCAGAAAACAGTCACAATGGCATCAGAGAGGGCGCTGACATTCAGTAATGAAAGAACAGAGATGCCCTCGTGAACATTCCTCAAAGCCCTGACCAATAGCTCTGTGTAATAGAAAAGACCCATTTGCAAGTCATGGGTGTTCTGCCACCGGGCCAGTAATGAACATTCAGTTGCAAAATTTTTGATGCTTCTTATTTTAAAGAAGCTGTGGCCAAAGAGCAGAAGCTGTTGCAGCAGATCTTCGGGTGCATGTGATTTTGCACCTGCAGGGGCCTTTCATAACTTGTTTTTTATTGCTGGATTGATAAGTGGTTTGTTCCACCTGTTCCCTTCTTCCCTCCTCACTGTACGTCCTTGGCAGACCATACTCCTGCCATGCTTGTCCTCTTCCAGCCTCGTCTGTCTAACGAGCCTGATTACAGTGACTACCTGCTGAGCTTACCTCGCTGTTGCTGTAGCGAGCGAGCTCTGAGATGAAGCGGATGTGGTCGTCTCGGATCTGGACCATCTGCTCACAGATGTTGTACTGGGGACTTATGCTGCTCTGAGTGCACGTCCACCTGGGCAAAAAAGCAAGGGTTTCAAGGACAGGACATGGGGCTCCACTCAGACACCCCCAGGGACAAAGCCTTGTGCTCAACTGCTCTCTTCATTTCAACTTGCTCAGGACATGCCACCTCCAGGGCAGATGTCAGCCTCTGTTGTCTCTCTCATGTCTCCTGGTGTGTGGGGTCTTCCAGAGGTGGTCTCACACAGCACGATGGGGACACTTGCCTCACCTTTCAGCCCAAACATCTCTGCTCCATCCACCCTGAAGGCTGCTCTCCGTGTTGGGCTCACCTGCCCCCATGGGCAGAGATGGCTATTTCCCAGGCCATCATAGGACAAGCTTTCAGGGAAGGATGAACTGCAAAGACCCGGCATCACTTGCATCCTTTCTGCTAAACCTAAGGTTAATCATCCCCTTAGAAGTTATCCCTCCAGGTCTGAAATAGCTGGGTCATGCTGCCTCCTCCTGTGAGGAAAGACTCTGCAAGGGGCCAGCAGGGGAATATCCTGTCCACCCTGTTTTTGGTTCTGGCTCACACTACCAGCTCAGTGAACAACCCTGAGTATAAACGATGAGCAGAATATGATTAAATGAACTAGATTTTCATTTGCATTGACCCACAGGTACCATGTAACAGTGTAATGATGTCCTAAAAGAAGGCAGCACTCTCCTTCCAAAGGCACAGTCATACGAAGAAATGGTGCAAATCAGGTCTATTTAATTTAACATCTCCTTTTCCCCACTCTGTATTAGCCACAGACATAGAACCAGAACGGCTCCGCCAAAATGCTTTGTGCAAGCAAATGTCTGTCAGTGAGACTCTCATGTCTCTGTCTGTCACCACAATGTAAATGTTCAGATCTTGGTTTTTTCCTCCCTAAATAATTGTCTGTCTTAAGACAGATAGTCATCTTCTCCAATCTAGATTGGCTGTACAAAAGGAAGGTGAGAAACCTGCCTCTGATATGGACATAGACATGAAGACATACTCCTACAGTTAACTGTGAGGCACCTGCTGCCAATATTTGTGGTGGTGGAAGGTCCTGGAAGAGCTGGACCATGTCATCCCTTGTGAAATCCATCCTCCCACAGTCCCATCACTCGACTCTTACCCGTTCCAATGTCCTGTGCTCCCCACCGGACAATCGGCAGGTTAGCAGGAATGGCCAGGGCTGCACCAGCCCTCCCTGCCACACACAACCTAGTCCACAGTGCAGAAACAAAGCGCCATGCAGGAAAAACACCAATTAATTCCACTTTCATGGAGACAGGGAGGGAAAGAAAGTGACATATTAGTAAGAAATGGGGATTATATGGAACCACCTTGGCAGAGTTAGTGTCAGTAGTCCCATGCAATTTGCTGGGAAGGCAAGCGAGTGAGGAAGAAACATTGGTTAGTAAGGTACGGCACACAGACCTGGTAAGACAGATTTCAAGACAGACATTAAAATTGTGCACAGGTAAACAGCCCGCGAGCTACCTTGGTTTTGAGATGAGAAAATGAATGCAGCTGACACATGTTTCGTTGAAATGTGCTTTCTGAATGATTTGGGATAAAAAGGTGCAAATTTTTAGACAATTTTTCCCTTTTAAATTGAGTTTTCAAAAACATCCTTTAAATTTACATTTTGTAGAATTTTTTTTTTAATTTTTAAAAAAAATTTAATTGAAAACCTTTTGCTCAGGAAGTTTTGCCACGTTGTTTTCAAATTTCTCATGAATAATTAATCGGCACTTTTCAACCAGCCTTGGGGAGGGCCGTTCCTGGGTGAGCCATGTGGCGGGCAGAAAACCTGGACCCTCTGGGGTGGGAGGGGACGAGCAAACAGAAGCGGAGAGATGACGCTGCAGGTTAGTTAGTTCCTGTCCTGCTGAAGTTACAGCTCGGCTAGGCTGCTTCTTGCAGATGCCGGAGAAATCTGACTTCCACGCGATATGGTCCCACAGGTGAAAGGTTACTCACTGGTGAAAGCTGGGCTGCCATCAGCCGTTACAGCCTGACACAGCTCAGACGGGCTTTGCTTACGTGTGGTTGCAAACGCCATTCCAAGGATATCCAAACCTAACACCGATTCTTCTAGCAATAACTGAGCACGATGCAAAGCTACAAAGACAAGTGGGGCCTCGCACACACCTGGTGTGATCTGAGACAATGTCTTGCAAATTCATCTGACGGGAGCAGCAAACTGCCTGTGAACCCAGGCTGGGAAGCAGTGCTTTACACCACCACGCCGCTCCTGAGCTCTCCCATGACGACTCCATTTCTGCCCTTCTCCCACAATATTCATTCGTTTCCAGCGCATCTAAGCCCCCGGTTCAACCCTCATTCCCGCTGCCCTTCTTCACGAAACCTGCCTAAGCTAGAGGAGACGCCCTGGCTACTGCAAAGAGATCCACCGCGGTGTTCACGCTCTGGAGGATTTTGTCCCTGAGCTGAAAACTGTGGATTAAAATCTCTCCAGAGCAGGGACACGCTGCTCGCACTCACACACCTCCGGGCGCGCACACCTCGCACGCACTCAGCGGCTGCCCCGAACCGCGCCAGCCGCCTTTCCTTCCCCCCTGCCTTGCTGCCGGCCACCGAGCCCCCTCCCAGCCCTCGTACAGGCATGCCCGCTCCCCTGCCTGCACGCAGGGGGGGACGGGGACACGTAGGTTCGGAGCTGGCTGCCCACGCACGCGCTCGGGGGCCGGCGAGGACGTATCTTCCCATGCGGGGACAGGGAGGTAGACACGTGCACACAGAGCTGGCACGCCGGGACTCACACCTCACAGGGACACACACGGGTACCCGTGCACAGAGCTCACGCACGCCGGAGAGTTGCAGCTCCCACGGCTTTCGGGACACACACAGAAGCCAAGAGACATTATGGCAGGCACTCACTTGGATTTGTTCTCCTCATAGTGAGCACTGGTCTTAATGTATCTGGCCAGTTCTATCTGCATATCGCCGAATAAAGGAACCACCTGCAGCTGCTGGAAAAGAAAACAAAAGATGGTTGAAATACGGTGGAGAGAGAGCCCGTGGCCCCAGCGCAACACAAGGGACTACGAAATGGCATCCTGCGTCTCTGAAGCTACGGAAAGTGTCAGGCTGTTAAAACCAAGGTGCAAACCTGGACCCAGGGTCACTTCACACCTGGGAAGCGACCGAAAATGATCACAAGGCTTTTTGTGCCCGGAAAATCGCCCCCTGCCAGTGCTCTGGAGCCCTGGCCTCACCGATACCGGGCTGGTTATGGCCAGAACAGTTCAGTGCTGTACCCAGCCAGAGGAAAGGCTCTTTTTACAACAAAAAGAGAGAACCATATTCCTGAGCAGGGCTTATTGACTCCCACCATAATCCTCCAAGAGAACAGAGGGATGAAAAGCCAGCACGTTGGTATTGTGGCAGCAAGATGCTGCAGCTCCCTTCAGAGGGGAGCTGTAGGCTGCTTTGCTGCCTGGATTCCCAAGGATGTGGCATCTTTCCCCAGGGACTCAGACTGTACTTTGGCACTGCGGCTACTTGTGATGTGTCTTAAAACTTCTCCACAAAGAGAAAGACACAGGCAATATAACATGGCTTTGCTCACCCTTTATGTCTCAGGAGGATTTGGATGGGAAATAAATTCAAAGTGCGCTGAACATACCTCAAACTCAGACAGGTCCCTGCTTCACTAAGCTTTCAGCTGCAAACAAAATTCACCAAGGGCTACCAACATTTCTTCAATAAAATACAAAGCTTCAAATTCACCCAGCTACAAAAGCCTTGCCCCAAAATTCAGGGAAGATGGTGGCAAATTCCCTATCCTATTATCACATGCTTCTCTTCTCAGGCTGACTTGTGCAGAGGATCTGTAATGCTGTCATCAGGGATTCCCAGTTGCGCCTTCACAAAAGGTTTAAATGAAGGGATAGTTCATTTTCACTACTCAAATTCCTGGTCAATCCACTAGAAATTTAATCAGAAGGCAATAAGCAGATGTAGTAAGAGGAGTAGTTGGCCTTTTCTTATTGAGATCTGATAGTCTGGAGTGGTACTTAACTGATTAGGTGAGACCACAGCAGATGTTGGAGAAGAGCAAATGGAAAAAAAAGCTGGAAAGGAGAAAGTTATTCCATGCAACGGAAGATATTTTACCTGATTCTCTGACGGCCCACAGCACTTTGCAACGAACAGCAAATTTGTTTGAATGCACCAAGATGACCAAACTCTACAGATTACACTGAGGGCTTGATTTAAACTGAGATTCAGTTGAATTAGTGCTGAACCAGGGAAAACTCAGAAGACTCTGAGGGATGGCACGATAAATCACGTTTGCAGAGCTGCAGTCCTCAGCAGTCTCCCCAGCGACTGGAGGGTATTCAAACACCTCATTATCACCCTGTCCGTGAGGTTATGGAGTCTGTCCATAGTACCCTATGCGGGCGTTTCAGCCCTGCTCTCAGGGCTGTCTCCAGGAGATGATGCAAATTGGGGTAAATAGGTCCCCACTCGCTCAGGGTGAGGATGCAGCAGCTGGTACACCAACCTTTCACGAAACCAGTTATCTGGGCTCGCCTGTTCCCTCCCCTTGCACAGACTCAGCACATCATCTATAAACTGCAAGCTGGGGCAATAAGCAGGGAGGCATCCTCTACCCTGTCACCACAGCCGACCTCTTCTTTCAGGCTCCTCAGCAGCTCTCTGGGTAAAGCGGCAGGAAGAATCCGCTCTGATGAAAGAGTGATGGGGAAGAAGTGCTCTGTGGCCCTCCCCAAAATCATCATCTTCTCATTTTCCCTGATGTGGAGCGCACGTTGGTAACAAAACCTAATCTTTCCATCTCAGAAGAAAGATTAATACAGCGGAGGCAAAAGAACTCTGGAAGGACTGCTCAAGTTCAGTAGGTCTAAAAGAAAACTAATTGCTCCATCTGGGAAGTTATTCCGCTATCCTCCTGCTATACTGTTATTCTTTGCTGCCAATACATTTGTCCATTGCCAGATCCCACCATGCCTCCTAGAGCTGACCTGCCCCAAACCTAAAATGCCTTCTAGACCCAGCCTGTGCGCAGAAGTGATGGACAGGAGGCATCATTTTCCCCTGCAAATGCTGCAGGCGGTGCTGTGCAGGGTCTCAGCCCCCCTCCCCATCTGCCACTGGTGGCCGGTGGCTAACACACACCAGATTTGGGGGGGAAGCAACAGGGTTATCCCAAACCTTTCTCGTGCTGAGTGGCCCCAGGGCAATGCAGCCTGGCCTCCAGCTGTGGACTAGCCTGTGGCTGTACTCAGCTGCACACATGCATGGGAAGAAGGAGGCTGCACGGCTGCTTCCCACCTCGTCACTGGGAGCATCCAGTTCTCGCAGGCCTTTACCCAAAACCCAAATCTCAGAGAAGACAAAAATGGTTCATCAAACCACTGGGTGAGCCCTTTGAGGAACTCGCTGAACACCTCCCAGCCCCAGCCGACACAAGCTCCCCAGGAAGCTTTTTCTGTCCTACAGGTAGCACAGTTCATACACAAAATAGGACTGCCAGATCACACGTTGGCTGGCCAGCTGTGTCCCCTGTCCCTCAGCTCAGCAGCTTGCTGAGGGAAAGAGGAGTGCAACCCTCACCTGCACAGACCTCAGCAAACCAGCCAGGTTTGCCGGTGGCCTGAAATCACGGTGCTCCTCAGGGGACTGCAAACCTGCCTCAGAAAGGTGCAAAGAGACAGAAGCGATGTCAGTCTGGCGCACCCTTCCCTTGTCCGCAAAACAGATAGCGCATGCTCCGTCCCCATCCTTTGCCCCTCGGCAGAAAGCAGGCAGAGCCGCGGCAGCAGCTGGCTGCCCAGCAAGGAGACACAAGGTCCTCGGCTCCCACTGGCTCTCTGGTTCCATTGCCATCGGAGTAGAGCCAGCTCCAGGCACCGCTCACCCATTCACAGCCTTGCTGGCACCGAGAGCCAGCATCTCACCCATGCTGCAGCTCTGTGCCCATGCACGTTCACAGCAATCCCATTCCTCATCCTTTGGCCTAGATAATTTCTCAACCCTTTGGGTTTTTTGGACTTGTAAATGATTCCTGCGGTTTGCTTTTTGCTGGCAGCACGTGCAAAGGTACGGATCACTAATTCATTGGTCTGCAATAAACTCTAGCCTCACCCAGACAAGTCACTGACCTTGAAGAATTTGTCTATTTTGCTAAGGTTGATTCTCTTCTTGGCATCCAACTTGTAAATGTTGCTTACATTCCCATCCATGAGATACAGGCCAAATCCCATCACCTGGAGAAGATGGAAAAGCTAGGTTTCATTAGTGTGAAGTCAGCAGCACAAGTCAAAGACAGTTCTCCACCACTTAGCATGAGGAAAGACCATTTCAGGCTCCTGTACCACCCAACACTCATGAGAAGACTGTATAAAACATGCACATATCTGCAAGGATATGCATGGTAGACAGAGGACACGTGATGGATTGCTTCCATTTTGTGTGCAAAAACACATGACACTCACTTTGGTAATTTATTCCTCCTCTCTCCCACATAACAACAACCCAAAAGTCTCCTCCACCCAAAGGCAAACATTTACTCCCAGAAAAGAAATGAGAACATTTAAAATATTCTTCTGGATTGATTTTTCCCCTTTAATTCAGTACAAATCATTGCAGATGTCCAAACTACCCACATTATCCTTCAAAGAACCATAGTTGACTCATACCATGGTAATGAAGTTCTTACGGTAATAGTGACTGCAATCACTATAATAACTGACTGACAGTAAAGACAAATATACAAAACAAGCAGATACTTTGGCATGTTCATCTTGAGGGCTCTTTGGAGTCAGGAAACCAAACCTGGAAGGATCTGCCTTCTGCAGGGAATTATTGCTGGGAGGGGGCATCAAGAAGAAAATTCAGGATTGCAAAGGTGGTGGTGATTTTGGCATGCCCTATACAGTTACCCAGGTCAAGCCCATGATCCCACACATCCATGTACAACAGAAAAAACCCTTCCAGCTCTGGAAAGCACAGGGCACCCACCAGTGCTCTCGCCCACCAGCTGGAGACCCCCACCATGCATGTGCTTAGTCCCAGGCAGGCAGAGCTGCTGACAACCTTGGGAAGGATTGGGGGCAAAGCTAGAGATAAAGATGGGGAAGAGCAGAGGAGAGAGGAAGGAAGATTTTTATGTGGGAATATGGGAAAAGGCCAGAAAGGACAGCAGTGGCCCGACACAGCACTGGGGTGGGACATCTCCGACCAACAGCCACATCCTGTCCATTCAGCTAAAAGGAAGATGTGAAAGGGAAGAAGATGGGGGGGTTGAGGTATCACAGCAGAAGACACAAAGTAAAAGAGATCAGAAGGGAAACAGGGAGAGGAGGAAGGCAGCTTTGCTGCTGCATGCAGAGAGGGTTCCTATCTCATAGCAGCTCCTGTGTCCAGAGGATACTGGCTCCAGAGAGAAGGGATGCATGTAAACCCAAAGGAGGAAAAAAATAAAGAAAATGAAGAGAAACATTGTGCTGGGAGGGAATTTCATTTTACTAAAACAAAAGTGAAACTACGCAAGCACCCAGCCCCATAAGCATAGCCAAATCTCACCTTTAAGAGCATGTGTTTCTCACTGGGAGTGAGATACATCTTGTTTTCATAGTAATCCACACAGATGTTGACAATATCAGCCAGCAATTCCTCATAGCCAGGGATAACCTCTAGTTGTTGGTGCAGACACTGAAATATCAACAGGGGCCACATTATCCACATGGACAGAGGAACAGCAGAAACCAGGGGAGAAACATATTTGAAGGATTAAGAGTAGAATCATAAGAGTTTTCTTCAAACTTCATCCGTGTGCTTTTCTTAAGTTACCTGCAGAAGACTGATCTCATGGTACCACCTGTAAGGAACAACCTTCCTTCTGCAGGACAGCTCTCCCCTTCAGACTGATTACAACAGCCAAACATCAGACAGTGAGATGTAAAGAAAGATGCCTCAGAAGCACACTTTCTGACTCTCTCCTGTCTCTGTGCAATATTTTACCTAATTAGCAGAAGCTAGAGCCTGTGGAGTGTGGAGGGCCATGGGGTCTGATCTGCAGTCCCCACGCAGTTGCAGAGATGGACTGGATGGATTTCCTGGGGAAAACAGGGAAGAGGTTCTGGCAGAACCTCCGCCTCCAAGAGCTCTTTTAGACCTTCATCTTTGCCTTGACATAGAGACCTTCAAAGCCACCCAGGATGACCCATGAGAAGGAGATATTGCTAGAATTATACAGCCTGACCAAAGGACCATCAGTCAGCAGCAAAGACCCAACAACTATTGATTCTGAACAGTCTGATCTGAAGTGCTATCAGCCTTGGCAAGATCGTTGCCTCCCTCTATTCACAGAAAGGGTAGGTGGTTCAAGAAAAGGGACCTGCCTGTGTGATGCGGTTGTGGTTTGCCAGGAACATGGAGAGATTCTGGGACTCCTGGATGGACTGGGGGTCTGCCATCTTCCGCAGAAACTGGGCAGCTCTGGAAGGAAGAAATTCAGCATCACCAAGGATCACTCACCCAATGTGAGACTCTCACCACCCATCTTCCCTGTTTGACCTGCAGCTGCAACGCAGCAGCCTCAGACCCGCCTGCAGCACAGCTCTGCCCTTTCCTTGTTTTACCAAGAGGGAACTGAAACAGCAGGGCTCAGAGATTTGCCTAAACTCACACAGTGAGCCTACGACAGTGCAGAAACCCAGCCTCCAGCCTCCTGATGTCCACCTGATCTCACTGCTGGGCAGAGCAGGCGCTCCCTTGCAGACCAGGTACAGTCCTGTCCCCGCTCCCACTGCTTCACCCCCTCTCACCTTTTGTAGGCAGAATGGTCATTTTTGACACTGCACTTCATGTTCTTCAGCTCATCCAGGACAGCAAACATGTTAATGAACTTGCCCAGCGTGAGGAGATAGGCCTCGGAGACGAAGTCCTTCCTCCGCTCAGCGTGGCACAGGCGCTTAACCTCACTGCAGAACCGCTCGATAGCCTTGCGCTGGAAAACAGCGGGACAGGGTTATCCCAGCAATGGCTCATGCATGGTCATTGCACCACCGTTGGGACCTCCTTCCACCTACCCACTGCCTCCTTCCTTTAACCAAAGCATTTTTCTGCTGGGGATGGAGTCTCCAGGGTCCCTCTCCACTGCCACCATGAAACGAAGCAGCGTTACAAACCACTGTAGACAAACATCCTCAGTGCTGGAGGGATGAAGGAAGCTCAAACCCTCCATTCGTGCCTGCCCCAAGTGCAGCGTGGTCTGCAAAATCAGACTTCAGTTTTTTAGGCGGGGCATGAAGACCTCATAGGACATAAAACCTAAAAATGATGGTGAAACCCAGCTGCAGCCAGTTATAAACACAGGCGGTGACGGGGAGAGGTCCCTGGAGCCCAAAGCAGCTCTGTGTTTGCCATGTGGTCATTGCTCTGTTGGGATCTAAGCTTATTATTTTGTCAAGTGCCTCAAGTGTAGCAACTGCTAAATATAAGCTTTGGTGCTCTTTGCCAGCTGACCCCCGAGTTCAGGGGGCTGTGAGCACATCCCTGTTCCTGCTGGCACAGCAGGAGGGTGTCCAGCTGCGTGGTTGCATCCCACCCCAGGCACCAGCCACACCACCAGCCCTCAGCTCTTCCTGGCTTTGCTTCAGAGGGAAGAGCAGAAGAGCAAGCTGTGCTGGTGGAGAAACAGCTCTTCACATCCACCAGCCAACACCCCAGAAAAACAGGAGCCTGTGACACCCATTAGCATAGTGAAGGCTCTGGTCCCCCATGAACTTCAGCGGCTGAGGTGTGCTCATGCCCTACTTGTATACAAGATTTCGGGGCTGAACAACAGACACACAGGTTCTCCTTTAGACAGGTCTCAGGTATCTGCTGATGGCTGCAAGGAAGAGACATATCAGGGGGCTCAGGGGCTCTCCAAGATAGCCTGGCAGGCAAGGAGAGCACAGCCCTGCTTAGGATAAGTTAACACCAAATTATTTTTGCCTCTTTCCTTGACCACTTACCTGAAAATACATGAACTTCATAAGCTTGGTGACTTCTGGCTCCAGGACTTCCACTGTCTTCTCATAAATCTCCACTCGGTTTGGCTGTTCATTACATTTCACCTGCGTTGCAAAGACATATCATCCTTGTCACCATCAGAGTTTCTAACACAGCTGTGGACTGTAACAGCCACCATCTTCTGCTTGTTTCACAGTGAATCTTGTCACCATCTAAGGACAATGGAGGGACCTGAGAGGGAGCTTGTTCTCAACACAATAGGTTACAGCAGAAGGGGCTATTTCTTAGATATGAAATTCTCTCCATGCATTATAAACAGGCACAATCCTGACTCTGACAAACGAAAGTCTTCTACTGCATTTGTCTGGGGTAGAACACATGCAACATGGAGTCTGGACTTGCTACACAACATGGGAATGTTATATCATAAAGTTATCTGAGACTTTGTGTTGCAAACTCCCATGGACACATAAGGCATCTGCTATAGCCTTGCTGGGATAATCTTGGTTCTATTGTCAATCCATTAAAAATCACTGGGCTTGTATGTGGCTAGCAGCAATGAAGTGAGCCACCTTCATTGGAATCCTAGGAAGCTAAATTTAAGTACTTAAATGTCCTTACATTTAAGGATGTAAGGATGACTCAGTTGTCATCCATCTCATTTCCAGTTACTTGGAGTCACTACCAAACTGTTAGGGAAACCCCCCAACTACACAAGGCAATGGATCCTGCTGTCTTCCTCTGGTTTTCTTTCCAGCTGTTGCTGACACAAGGCTGTGATGGGGCTGACAGCTCTGGTGCAAATTTAGTAGCCCAGCAGCTGATGCATGGGGTGCAAGGGGACAAATCAGCCGGCTTGACATATGGGAAGATGCCAAAGTAGCTTTGCCCTCTCTATCATGGTGAATCTAATGTTCCTGCCCTGGTGTTTCATACTGCAGTCAGGCAATATTGATGGCCACGAGGATGCAGCTGGCCATAGGGAGGAGTGGTACACATTTAGGTGTAGGCTCTGTTCTTCACCTTTAAAACCACGGTCTCTGATGGAGCACAGGGATGTGTACGTGACCGAGCACCCAGGCTGGGGGGCTGAGAACAGGACTCCCCCAGGCACAGCCATGTGCCCCATGGTAAAGCGCAGGGGTCATTGCAAGATCAAATCTGGTGAATCTATAAATGAACCCTCTGCCGGGTGTTGCCTGCTCCTCCATCACATGTGGCACTGACTGCAGCCCCGGTAGGGAGGATGGGGCAGAGAGCAGGGACCCCAAAGCTACGCTCGGAGAGGCACAAACATCGCGGGGGCGACCGGGATGGGAGGACACTAAAATGCCAAAACAGATTATCTGTAGCACTGTCTTGCCATCAGCTCAGCCACAGCCTGCCTTCTGTTAGCGTAGTCAGGAGAGACAATAGTAGCTCAGCATCAAATATAAATGGGAGATAAGCAAATATCCATCAGCAGCAGAAACCTCCCCATGGCTGGGTCTCATGAGACCATCAGCAGAGTATAACCCAAGGGGAACTGAGGTTTGACCTTTCCCAGGGAATCACAAACATGGACATTGCCAGCCATGTGGAAATATTTTTTCCTGGCTCCACAGAAGCACTGCAAACCCTTTTATCCGTAGGGTTAATGGAAATGCACTGCACCCACCCCAAAGCATTGTCAGTCAGCATTTTTACAGTGATCCAGCATGTGTTCATGTTGCAGAAGATGAGCTCTAAGCTGGAGTCTGAATCATGATCAGTGGGCCATGTAGGCAATCTTACTCATGCCTGTAGGTGCTTGCAGGATGAAGCCACCAAAATTCAGGTCGGAGAGAGAATGACTAGAAAACAGTTGAAGCAGAACTAGCAGCAGAGGAGGAGAATGATTAAACGTGGGGGGAGATCAGGATCCTCAGGTATATCAGCAGCAAAAAAGGGCATTTGGGGAAATGTTTCTGGCATATTGAAGTGCTCCTTCATGCATCCTCGCACAACACCCACAATTCTGGGGCGCCCACAGGGGCAGAGAGAGCACCACAGGGTCTGGGCAGCAGTCTGGGATGCTGAAACATGCCCCAGCTGCCTAATCTGCTCAGTGCAAGTCAGGGAGAGCCTGAATCTGCCATATCTTGAGAGGAACCACTGTTTTCATCCCAGGCTTCCTGGGCTCCCTTCTTCACGCAACACAAGAGTCCCACTTGGCACTGGTACAATTTTTAACTGAAGCTGAAGTTCCTGATACCATGTAACAGTATGATACCATACAATGGTATCAGGAAAGTGTGATATAAACTAGATCTGATGATTTTACTCTCAACTTCCAAAAACTAACTGCCTTTGCCTGAAGCAAACTCTGTCTCCCCACAACATGAGAGAGGAAAATATACAAGCAGTGCACCAGGAAGGAAATAATCACACTGCTTTAATTAAAGCAAAGGTTACCCATTCTCCAGACGAAGAAGTGGATAAAGACCCAAGTGCCAAAACACAGCACAATCCCAAGTACGGTGCTGTACTAGAGCTGTGCTCAGCTGAGTCCTGTTAGCAGCTGTAGGACAAACAAGCTGGTTCTGCAGGGATGAAATAACATCAGGTGCAACTGCTTTGGGGAGTGGGAGGGGCTTATGAAATCAGGAAATGTATATAAGGCAGATGGCTTGTGGTGAGCATGATTGAGCTGAGAGGCACTACTAGGAGGTGTCAGGGATGGAGCTGCTATATACATGAGGGTGCAGAGCAGATGCCCTTTGCTAGGGCAGCAGTGTAGATCTGCTGCTGAAATTGGTGGCTGAAACTTTGGTGGGGAGAAGACAATTTGAAGAGTCAGTGGTCTCTCTTTTCAACTTTTAAATCTGCTTCAGTCTTCTCTGCTTTTTTTGTTCTTCTGTCTCCAGTCCAAACTAACCCACACTGAAGACAAAACCAGCTAGGTGCTCTGGGAACATTCCTGCCTGGGAAGGGCTTGAGTACCTGGGGGATGGCTCGTGAGCAGCTCCTCCATGTATAAAGCATCACAGCGTACTCGTGGCCTTCTTCCAGCATTTCATTCTGAAAGAAAGAGAGGCATTGCTGGGGTAGGGCACACACCAAAGGTTCAGCGTCGCTGAGGCAGCGCCTGGGAGACTCACCATGCTGGAGTGCACTGTTGCTTGTTCAATGTACCTGGCAATGCCGGTCACAAAGGCATTTCTGTCTTCAAAGTTTGTGTCAAAATTAGCCTATGGTTGAAACGGAGAGATGGGGATTAAAATACAGCTAGTTGTTTGCTCACCTGATACAGTCCAGCGTGGGATGTGTTGGCAAAAAGCAGAATCAGTAAGGCTCCTGGGGCATGGGAGCAGCTTATGAACAATTTGAGGTGCTGCACCTCTAGGTCTGAAGTAGTTTCATACATGCAGCCTGAGATGCTTCTGAATCACGCATGTTCATTAGAGGAAACCCTGCAGGTTATATGTGTGAAAACAGGGCAATCAAGACAAACGAGGTGGGGATCAGTTACATAGAATTGCAGCCACACCAGAGAGCAAACCTACAGCAATTATTCTAAGGATTTTAGCTTGGTAACTTGAAGACAGATGCAGCCTCATTAATTTCTATTTGTGCCCTTGCTGCTAGGGGAAGACCACATCCTGTCAGCAGGAATCGCAAAGAATAAACACACAGAAAGGGCAGGGAACGAGATGTCTGGAAAACATAAATATGGAAGTCAGCACTCATCCAGACGCTATTATCAGCACTAGTGTTGCTCTTGCAAGCAGATGCTTTGGAATGAACAGTTGTTTTGGAAGTTGAGCTACTGCTTTGGGTTGGGACAGGGGAGCAAGAAAGTGCAGAGCAGGGCAGGGGATGAAAAAGCAGCTCCTCAGCCTCTCTGCACCGAGTGCCCATTCACATGCTCTGTGCCGGGGTAATTTCCTCTGCGGAGGCTGGCTGATGGTATCTGCTGGAGGGCAGAGCGTACAGAAGTCCCAGGCGCCCAGAGCTGCTCCTTGCAACGACATTAGCATTGCAGTGACCACGCTCACCTCAATAACTGATTTCCTGAGTAGGAAAGCCGGGAGCACAGATCTGTGGCCACAGGGCTACTCTTCTTCGTGCCTCCAGGACATCGCATGTGACAAGAAAAGCTGAGGCTGCATATGCATTTCTGGCTAGCAGGGGAGAGAGCTACATACAAACCAAGTATGATGATGTAACAGGCTTGGCCAGTATCTCTAGATCTAGTTTAGATGAGGTTTTTTAGGCCCGGCAGTGTGCACACACTCATGGCCCTGAAAGGAGGCTGTGCCATAAGGCTGGACCTTGAGCCCCTCCCAGGACACAAGCCAGCGAAGAGTAAAAATGATTTAAAGAAGAGATAAACAAAAGCGACATGAAGATTTGCCGGAGAGAGTTGAAATTTGAACAGCCGAGAACTGCCTTTGGGTCTGATAACCCACAGAGATACTAACACTACTGAATGAGCCCGCAGCCTGACCTGCTGAAAGAGATACTGTAACTTCAGACCCCTGCATACACGGCACGGCAATCACTGTACGGGTGTATTTATACCCTGCCACGGGTAAGTCACGAATTCAGGAGTGGCAGGATGGAGAAAGTAACCCCATATTATATTTAACCCTGGGTGTGTGCTATAGGGCAGGGTGTGGCGTGGTGGCCAAGCAGCCGAGGCATCCCGCTGCGGATCCAAAAGCAGGAGTTTGAGCCTTGCCCTGGGCTCATGCCAAGCTTCGCTTGGTCGGTGCAGCTGCAGCTAAATCTGTGGTTGTTGAAGGCAGAGAAGCGATTGTAGCGACTGTCCTCCCTTGCATGCCATCAGCTCCCCAGACCGGCAGCTCCAGCTGTGCTAGCAGCACAGGCCAGCCAAAGTCAGGCAGAACTTTGGTTTTGACCTACTTAGATGCGTGTACTACCATAAAAAGGAAGCACAGAAATATGTGCATAATAAAACATTGCTGAGAACTTTCTGCTGTTATCACAAATCTTATCTCCTGCTTCTTACCCGTTCATGCACTCTGGTCCTCATTTTTTAACTTTCCTGTGTCTTGCACATTCTTAAAGATCCCTTTCAGCAATCTCTAGTGCTTTCCTTTTAAAGCCTTTGGGAACAGACTTGTGGCTGGATCTGTTCTGAACATTTCCTTAAACATGGTGAACCCAGGATGTTTTCAGCTCGTTCTCACAGCACCATGTGCCCCTGTGCTTTGCATGAGCTACTGGAACAACCCTCCCTGCCCCACCACCTCTGGGAGCTGAAGGTACCTGGTACATGATGGAGGACGGAGGCGGTTCGATGCATGGCTGCTGGTCTGGAAGAGGCAGCTCCTCCAGTAAGTCCACGTTGGACAAGGCATCCTCTAGCGTGACGTGAGTGGTCATGGTTCTGGATGTTCAGTTTCTGCACTAAATCCAAAGGAAAAGAGCGGGTGATAGACAGACAGACGGCAGCCAGAAGACTGAGCGGGAAAGCACCAAAGGACAAAACCGGAACCACGACTGGCTGGCACTGCAGGAGACATGATCCCGGTTTATCTCGTTTTCCTTTTCTTGTGTATTTAACCTACATCTCTATGTCATCTCTCCTTCCATCATTCAACATCAGAGTAGATATGCAGAATAAGAGGAACACAACTACCCACCCATGCCCTTCTCTGCTTAACTCTATGCAAAACTCTTTAAGACAGAGAACAGCTGGGTGCTGCAGTGCAGCTTTAGCAGCCCCAAGTGAAAGCATGTGCTTCGAAATGCAAAGCAGAGCTATCAAAAATATCTCTTAAAACAGCACGATTAGAAAAGCATGACCGATGCTGACACTCACATGCTCTCCTTCTCACACACACGAATGGCGCTGGAAACTGTAAACAACAAATTGCATTCTCAAAGGTGAACCGGAAAGGAACGAGTGCTGCGCAGGCAGGCTGTGGCACTGCAAGCAGCAAAAAAAGAAGTTGCTGTGAAATTTTTTCCCCTCTTTTTACCACACACATGGTGTGTCTTGCCCAGTCATGGCCTGCTGTGGAGTTGCCAACAGTGCCACTTGCACAAGAAATAAAAAGCAAAGGGAAACATTTCTGAAAGCTCACTGGCACTTACCCTAATGTGAACCTCAGGACAGATCTCTATGTCCTTTAGCTCCTTTGCTATTTACCTTTGCTGTAAGAGCACAAGCATAAAGGGACAGCTGCTGTCACCCAGGCTGAGCACTTGTATAATCACAGCCACAGGGCTTCCCCAGTTAATACCTAATCCACGTGCAACAGCGGTGGCCGACCTAAAACTTGTGTCTCCTAGAAAAACACCCCATTGCATTCAAACATTTGCAGTCAGAGAACTCGCTTTGAATATTGACATGTCGTTCGATTAGCAAATCACCCCCACCAGTGCTTTTTTTCCCCACTCAGAGCCTGATTTTGAATGTGAGCCATCAGAGTTTTATCACTGTAATCTGCAAGACAGTAGAGCTCTTTATTATAAGTTGCCATCAAGATACTCACACATTTCAATAAAACACCCTGCAACCTTTGCTTTGGTTCAGACAAGTGGACTGAGCTCTTTGCCTGCCTTGTTACAAAGCGTATTTTCCAATCCTTTAATCATCTCTTTGGCTTTTCTCTAAGCTTGATCCAATTTTGCAACTTTTTTGCTAAAGTGTGGACACCATAGCAGGACACAAGGCTCCAGTGGTGTCTGCACAAGTGCCAGATACAACAGCAATGTAACCTCTCTCCTTGCGTACAATCACGCCAGTTCCTTCGGTCACAACAGCAGCTCCATAGACGCTCAGACTCAAGCAATTATCTGCTACAAATCCCTTAGGTCCTTTTTTTCTTTTTGTGAGTCACTATCTCCAAGAATATAAGTTTGCTTTTTATTTCCAGCACTGGGAGCATGGAAGGACAATGGCTTTGGGATGTCCATAGATCAGACACACAGGCACCCAGCAAGGACCACGGCCAAGGGGAATGCACGCTGTGTGCAGTCCTGGGGCGGCTTCATGTTGGGTGACGAAGGACTAGTCTGCTGCTGTGCCTCTTGTCATTGTTGCTGCCTGCATGCATAGGCTGTGAGAACATGTATGAGCCTGGTAAAACCCATTCCACCTCCACAAATGCTTCCCCAAGGTACCAGGCAGCTGAGAAACAGGCTTGGTTATACCCGCAGCTGAAGCACCATGAAATAAGTGCCTGGGAAAAAAAAATAAATCTCAAGCAGCCCTTTCCCTACACACTCAAATTTCTGCTTCCTTCTTCACCTCTCTTTGCGAAAATGGTTTCCTGTTACAAATGGTAGAAACTGTCAAAGCCAGACATTACGCCCTGGCACACCGCAGGCAGAAGCAGCTTCCTCCCTGCCTGCGAGCACGCTGTGCTGCTCCGCACCAGGTGGGTGGCTCCACTCGCCCAGCCCCACGGACCTCCTCGGCTGCCCACCGCTCTCCACCATCCGCCAGTGCCTCAAGACTCGCTTCTGGGCTCCCAGAGCAACACCCCTGGTACTCGCACATGCTTCAATACATACTTCAGGCTTGGGAAGACAAAACCCTTCCATTTTATAGCTTCGAGGATGGTGGCTGTTTATTTGGTCTCTTTTCTCATTTTTCCATAAGCGAAATTCTGTGGCCATTTGTGCAATGTGTTGGCAGACTGCTGTAATCAAAGACGCTTCCCCAATTACCCTGTGACACCCAAATTGCTCAGAAACTCAAGGGACAAAATTGTTCCTGCTGTTTGGGCCATACCAGAAGATACTGTCCCAAATACAGCATCAGGGTCCTGCTGTGCCGGGCAGTGCACAAAACCTGCAAGACTAAGTCAGTCCCTGCCCCAAAGATCTTGCACTCAAACAGAGCAAGAGAGGCAGTGTGTAGAAATATATGAACAGAAAAGGAAGTGTCAAGCCATAGTGAGCTAGCAGTGCAATCGGCCGTCGGCCCACCCCGTGCGTTGCCATGGCTGAGCAGAGTGCAAGAATCTGGATGCAGATAGAAAAACTACACAGACTTTGTGGGTTTAACAGATGAGTCCTCACGGGGACTCCCAATTTCAGTTCTATGCTTTCTTAAGCCCAACAGCAAAACCAACGGAGGCTACGGGGAAAAGTGTGGTCTGCCAGGATTTCCCCTGGGTCTCATGCCTGTACCACACTGTGACAGACAGCAACCTTGCAGCTGGAGCGCGTGACGGAGGGGTCATTGGTCCAGGGCTGGCACATCTGGATCCTTACCCCAGATCATCCATGGAGGAGCAGCCTCGAGCGATCCCCCATCTGCCTGTGCCATGGCCCCTCGCCTGCTCCTTGGGGTGGCTGTAGGGCTCTGCTCTTGGATGGGGTCCACTGCCCATCTAGCAGTTAGAGGGGTTGTGCAGTGGTATAAAGGCTGGGGAAGGCTCCGAAGGCATCAGCGATTGCTTGGCCCCGTCCATGGGGTGCTGCGTGATGTCTCCCCACCATGGGGGCTGCCCAGGAGAGCCAAATGGGGAAGTCCCACTGCCACAGACCCACGCCGCCCCCCCTCACCTTCCCACAAAAAGGTTTCTAACACATATGTGCTTGGGCTGCCCCAGCAAATCCAGCTTCATCCTCTCGGTCCATCGACAAGGGGGGCAGCTGTCAGGTAACGTGGCAGCGACCGAGCGGCTCCAGCCCAGAGAAGATGGGATCCCTGGGGATGCTCATCAAAAAATCCTCATTAAGCCTTAACTGCCATCCACCACCTGGGCCTCAAGGCAGGGGCGGCCGTGCTGGGAAGAGGAGAGTCAGCCCATGCTGGTGGTTTTCCGACGGACGTGGCCGTGGGGCTGGGGGCCGCACCACCCAAAAAGCAGCATGGCAACCTGCCCAGGAACGGGGCTTTTCTGCTGCTGTAACATGTGCACAGCAGGGTGACGCCTTCCCTCGCACAGAGGAAGCATATCCTGCCTGCGTGAACTCAAACACAGCCCGTCTCACAAAACTTTCTTCTCCGTATCCCGCGGCTGGTCAGAGAAGCCAAGGTCCCTCCGGTCCTACATATTTTGGCAAAATCGAACGTGAGCCTGGCAGAAGGCAACCCCAGCCCAGTGAAACCCCGGAGAGGGATGCAGCCACCGGGCTGATTACCTCTTCTGATAATGAGCGTCGGTGCTAACGAGTGCAGTGCTGCTCACACTCTCTGTCCATCTGCTGCAAAAACTTCCCCTCCCCACCCCACATCTCAGCTGCAACCCCTCTGGCCATCTCTTACACCTTCTAAAGCCAAATGGTCACACAGAGGTACCGAGGCTTCTAGACACCGCAGGGAGCTGGCCACGTGGGGCTCCCCACCACCCTGAAATGGAAATTAAAGAGTTCCTGAAATGGTGACTCTGTTGTGGTAACATCCTGGGGGCCAGATTTAACAGACAGTGTAGGAAGGCTTTGAGGAGGAGCAAGGATGGACATCCCAGATGCCTGAACTTGGAGGGCAGGTCCTACCTTCCCCACCAAAATGCTTGCCCAGAAGTATCGGTGCAGTATCATCCTCTTCGCAGCGAGAGGAACAAAGACGACTTTATTGTTAGAGCAGCTTGGGGGAACAAAGAAAGACTTTTAAAAGCAGGGCCATAATGAATATGTTGCATGCATGTGCGCTTGGCTTTGGAGCTGCACAGCTGAGAGCTCTGGGGAAGTGGCACGGGCTGTTTCAGTTTTTCAGCTCGCCTGCTCCTACAGCAGACATTCACGCTGGAGCTGCAGTAGCTACCAAGAGCAGGAAAGGAGGCAAGAAAAAACAGGAGTTGCCCCAGAGATTGGCAGTAAGACAGGGTCCAAGCACTGCAAGCCTGGGGTGAGATGAGCAGCAAAATTACTTTTGCTGGGGACATGGCAAGGTAGAGAAGGAGGACAAGCTTCTGGTCACCTACTCAGGATCTGGGATTCTTCTCCAGCTCTGACACCCAGTCCCTGAGTAACCTGGGAAAGTCACTCTATTTATTTTTGCCCCTGTGATAATGCTTCTCCCTCTTACTCCAAAATAGCATCTAACCAGTGCTCAGGAACCATCCTGGCCTGACAGGTACCCCAGCAGACTGATGTCTCGGGTGCATAAAAGCAGAGTGTTTCTGATACCCACTGCCTCACAGCAAGACAAAGATAAATGCTCCTGGCCACCAACATATTTTTAGTCAAGAGAAGTAACTTCAGGGTGCAAAAGTTTAGTTTGACCCTTGCCTAAAACACACGGGATTAAAGTCCCCTGTGTTTTAGGATGCATGTCATCAACCTCTTCTCTCATGCTGCAAGACTTACTTGTAATTGCAACCACCACAGTCAGGAGGTTCTTTGCAGAAGCAAATAAATGCAGCCAGAGTGAGCGAGGCTGGCAGAGCTGGGCTTCTGCCCTACATAGACACAGATGTTAATAACCATGAAATTACCCTTCCCATTAAAAAAGAAAGCCAAAGTGCATGACTCCTGAAGCTGTTTTTCTGCATCTCTACTTTACTTTTTCTGCCGTTCCATTAGGGCTGAGTTCCAGGCATTTACGTTGCCCTTGTCTCTCAACAACACAATTATTTTGGAGTTTATTTCTTTTAGAACAACTTCATAATTTTTTTTCTGGTGCCAAAGAAAAGAGGGTCAGGGAAGGAGGCAGGTATAGGAAGCTACATTTCCAATATAGTGGAGAAATTTAGAGCAAGTTTACAAGCAACCCCCCTGCTGACAGCTAAAGCACTTCTTGCGAAATTAAATCATACAAGACAGCATTGTTACTAGTTGGCCAATTACTGATCTTCCAAACCCAACCTTCCTATTTTTCATGCAAAGATGATAATTGTTAGTAACATTATTATCGTGAAATCAGCATTCTGCTTAGCTCAGGAGACCCTGGTCAGAAAATGGAAGATTTTTTTCCATGTTCCTCAGGCTTCATTAATAACAATTAACTGTACAGAGAAAAGGAGAAAAGAATTGTCCTTTGCAGAGAATTACCCTAGAATTATATGGCTGTGACAGACACCAAAATACCAGGCTAGTCACCCATCTCAGTGACTAACCCCAGGCAACTGTCATCACACAAAACACGAGGGCGCTTTTTCTTTTGGTACCTGTGCAGGGCAGGAGGGGTGCGGAGGGTTCAGCGACTCAGCCTAATTCTACGAGATCTTTGTGGCCAGGAACCCCCCGTGGAAAGCGGCAGATGGCGAAGGGGGACAAGCTCCGCTGCTGGCAGCGTCCTCTGACAGCACACACCACCATCACCCTTCCCCCTTCTCCAAAACAACCCCGAGCACGCAGGAAGGTTTTAGTATGTGCTTCTTCTTCTTCTCCTTAATTCCTTCCCGGTCCTTCCAACCCACGGAAATTTCCGGCAGAACCCATCCGTTCCTCCCCAGGTGGGATGCGGCTGGCACCACGCATTTCCAGGAAAATGGAAAAATTCAATACAGAGACGCTCCCCGGGGCGCACCTTGCTCCCGAAACGGGTCTCACGCACGGGGAAACCCGGCGGTTTTGGACGGGAAAGGTTTCTCCGACTCCGACCGCCGCCAAAGCCCGAAACCCGCGGGCGCAGCCCCAGCCCATCGCTCCCGACCCTGCCTCGGACCCCGGCGCTTCCTCCTCCCCCGGGGACACCATATTTTCACGCCACGGCTGATCGGGGCCGCCGGTCGGGAGCCCCCACCGGGACCACCTTCAAGCCCTCGCCTCCTCCATCCCATCTCCTCCATCCCCCTTCCTCCAAACATCCCCACGACCCCCCCCCCCCCCCCCCGGCTCAGCCTCTACCCCCCGCAGCGGGGCCTGCAGCGCCCGCCGGGCCCGGGGCTCGGCCCCTTCCCCCCGCCGTCCTGGGGGGCCTCGGAGCCGCGATGCCGGCTGGGAGGGGGGGAGAAGGAAGAGAAGGGGATCTGCGCTATTTCCAGCCCCCCCCCCGCCTTGCAGTGGCTGCGGGGAGGCTGAATGCCGCAGGTAGCTCTAAGCATTATGGGATACATCCCCGCACATCCCGGCCCGCCCGGGCCTCCCGCCCTCCCTCTGTCCCCGGGGCGGCGGCACCTGCCCCGCCGCTACCCCCCCTTCCTCCTCCTCCTCCTCCTCCTCACCGCCTTCCCCATCCCGCCGCCCCCGCTGAGCCCGGCTGGGGGACCCCCCACCCCGGGCTCGGCGGCGGGCGCAGCTCCGCTCAACCCGGGGGAGAAGGACGGGGTGTGTGTGAGGAGAAGGAGGGGGGGGGGGGTTTAGGATGAGGCCGCGCAGCCCTCACCCCCCGCCCCGCTCACCTGGCGCTCGGCGGGGTGGGATGCTCGGCTCGGCTCCGCGCCGCCCGCACAAAGAGCAGGAAATGGCTGCAGCAAGTGCACTTCCGCGGCTCTCCGGCGGGCCCTCCGCACCGTGGTGGTGGCGGCGGCGGCGGCGGCGGTGGCGGGGGGGAGCCCCGGCCCCCGCCGCGGGAAGGGGCTGGAGCCGGGCGGGCGGCTCCTCCCCCGGAGCAGCGGCGGAGGGGGCGGGGGGGGGCCGGGGGTTACATCCTCCCACCGACCGTATCCCCCCCCCCCCCCCGGTGAACCCCCCGCTCCGCTGAGGGAAGGTTGGGCTGGCGGCAGAGCGGCGATGGTGGGGAGGGGGAAGGCCACCGACCACCCCCCCACACAGACCACCCGGCTCGGTAGCCGGAGGGGAGAGGGCAGGGGGTGGCTGCCGGAGCCCCCCCCCCCCCCCCCCGGAGGCCTGATGCTGGGTGAGAGCGTTGGGGTCCATGAGAAGGGGGGACCCGGCTGGGATTCTCCGTCTCCCCGCTGCTGAGCTCGGTGGGTCTCGGGAATTCAGCCGCTCTTCCCCTCGGAGGACCTGTGCCACCCGTCATTAGGTTTTACCTACCATTTTAAGGAAAGCCCTGTTTGCAGAATGCATAGAAAAGCCTTGGCTCACTGAGCGTGTTAGGGACCAAAACCACAAGGCAATGCCTTTGCTCAGAGCTCCAAGCCTCTTCTGAGTCAGCGCCGCATCCAAAAGATCTTCCTTTTGGCATTTTTGGCATCTGGCATTTCTTCAGGGACGAGCTTCCAGTCCTTCTGCTCGTGCTTCCTTTTAAAGCTCCAATACAGCTCTTCAGATCTACTGTGAAATCCAAACTGGACCTCTTAACAGCTTTCAGCAGAACATCGCCTCATGGTGATTGATGGCAACCCTGGATGGGGCCTTCGTTCATTTTTCTGCAGCCCTCAGCTTCTGATGCTGCTGCCTGTTTGTTTGTTGAAGGCATTGGTGGATACCCAAGGACTGTTGAAAGTCTAGATACGGGCCTAAATATGTTTCCTTGGTGGCCCTGGCAGTGTCCCTTTCCTGAGCATCAGCCTATGCAAAAAAGGGACTGCCGTCTGGTCCCTCCTGGATTAGAGTGACAGCTCCTGATTCCTTAGGGACTGCTGCTCGGTTGTCCGTGCCAGTGTGAGGCTGACCTTCCTCCCCATGGGTGTCTGTTGGCTCTGCAGGGAAGCTTGGACACCAGGTTTACACCGTAGCTCTGTGGCTATAAGTTGAATGGATGCCATGGGATGAAGACACCGGGGGCTGCAAACTATAAAAGCAGCAAGAGGGTCTTAGGAACTATCTTTGTGTGAATAAACAGGACCACACCTGAAAAAATGTATTAATAGCATCTCTGGGAGTAGACTCTTCTCCTTCCCCTGCATAGTATTTCTTGTATCTCACCTTTGACGGAAACATTTTGTAGCCATCGTTCCTCTTTTTACTATGTATTACTTGTCAGAAAAATTCAGTAAGTGAGCATTGTTACTGCAGATCCAAAAGATTTAACAGCTAATATTGCTCTGAGGCGGTGGGTGAAACAGGGTCAGTTCAAGAAAACTGTGGCAGTAAAAACGGCTGTGGACTTTTTTCTGCACAGTTTAATCTGCTCCCATTATCAGCCAGGCTCAGGGGAATGGGAATTCCACGAATGTTATGATATTATTTTAATTTTCTACTCTGTGTTGTCTCCGCTCGTAGAATAATAGAATGAGCTTCCCTGCATTTGTCCTGCAGATCTCTCTGCAGGCTGGGAAGAACAGCAGTGCAGGGCAGGCCCCATACAGCTACAGGCGCAAGAGTGTGCGCATCAGCTGGTTATGCGTGGAGGGGAGAGATAACGTGGTAGTGGGATGAGCTGAACAGAAGAATACACACGAATTTGAAGTGGCTGCCAAGTGAGATTTAGCCGAGCCATTCACCTGAATCCTGCCGTGCTGACGAGCGCAGCGTTCAGAGAGGACAAAACCAAACATCGCATAGAAACATGTTCATTAGAAAAGGTTTCAGGAAATTCTAGATTTTTTTCAGGCCTGATTTTAAGGCAGTTATCCACTGGAACAAGTACCAACAACCCTCACTTCCCCAGGGTGACCAACACATGCCCAGGAAGGAGATTTTCATGGCTAATGTTGCTGCACTCCATCCCCTGCTCTCCACTGAGAAGCATCAGCTGCTCTTTCGAGATGAGGTTACTGCTTGACTGCCTTTTCCTCGCTGGGATGCCAGCCTGGCTGTGCCAGTGCCCGGCCGTAGCAGCAGCAGGTCGGGGACACGCTGGGACAGTGCTCTGGGCCTCGGCTCCGGCCAAATGTGCAACGTAGGCAGAGCCGTGCACCCACTGCCTCTGCTAACCAGCAGGCAAAAGCAGGGACAAGCACGGTCTCCCACCTTCCTGAAATACAGCCAAGCGAAGAGGGTCGAACTGGCAAAGGGATTCCCAATACTTCCTACCCCCATAAACCCAGCGCATAATCCAACCCCAGAACACAGCCATAGTTCTGGGGAACAGAGATATTTCAGAAAGCCAGAAGAAGCCTATTTGCTTCTTGGTGGGGAGGATTTGGAGGAAGAGCAAGCTGTATGATTCTAAGTGCGTGAGGATGTTTTTTGCATTTTTGCTAACATATAGTGAAAGCCATGGTTGGGACTCAGCAATTTTATTATTTGTAAAAATACGTATCGCGTACATAGAAATACTGCAAAAGAAAACTGAACATAAAACATCACAATATTATTTTGTGCAACACCCGGTAGCTAATAAATATTACACTTATTCAAATATAAATATAATCTCAGAAACATTATTTGGTGGAGCAATAATGCTGCTACTTAATAGCAACCTCCTCAAACTTGACAGACCCCTGGTTCCTCCAAGGATGGAGGGGGCAGCAAGCCAGAAGCTCAACTTTGTGAGCCTGCAGATACCCCTGCCACAGAGTGTCTGTGCTCAGGGAAGAATAATTTCAGAGTATCCTGTGGTTGTATGGATTGTCTAAGTGCAATCGAGAGGGGGAGGAAATAGGGTTATGGCCAGCTGTCCTCAAATTTAGCTGTAGATGTGCAGTTTAACGTGGTTAGGGCTACTGAAAACTTCACTGGCTAAATGCCAAGTTTAGCATCACCACAATGTGACAACAGGCTAAGTCAGACTAAAGAATGAGAAGGACAAAGAGAAACTTAGCTTAAATTAACTGCAGGCAAGAATTCAAAATCTGTTTATAGATGATCATATTCCACATATTAGTTCAGACTACCGAGAGATTTTGGCAGCAATCCTGATTTGAAGGTAGCACTCTGATCCTGCATTTAGGATTGACAACCTCCAGTCTGAATGTTAGGATTCCGCTTGCCTGGGAGAGTCATTCTGCATGATATTTGTAGGACTAAACCAAAGAAAATAATGTGGAATCAAAGCAAAGTGGGAAGATGTATAAGGCAGGAACTAATGCCTTGCCCTTATCCATATACCTGAAAAGATATTCTGGCTCCTAAAAGCTGCCCTAGAACTATGGGTCTGAAAAATACCAAAAATTAAGCCTCCTTCTATGAAGAAATAGTTTGACACAGGATATGTGAGATCATGGGATTACATTATTTCCTTGTTCCATTTTTGTTGGCAGACATATTTGAACCTGACTTCTGTAATGACAGGAGAGAGTGCTGCTGGAAGTTTGCACCTCAGAGTTTTTGTAAACTGCTGTCACGTAAGGCTTACTCATGTTGTCACCTGCCCAAACAGAGAAGTATGAAAAATACATACTGCATATATGCACATAACATCTGTGAGTTCCCTTGACATCTCTACTTATTGTTAATGCTTAGCAGAAAACCCTAATCTTATTTACAAGTTCTGCAGGACACCAACACCCACACCTTTGGTTTTGAGGTCAGTTATGTCAAAACAGTGTCTCTGTCTTGTGGTGAAAATATATATTTTAATTGAAATACCAGGAGATGGATGTTGTTTGTACCTTCTTCTGCTGTCATCGCGCAATGTGGAACTCCTTGTGGAGTAAGTACCCAGGCAGTCTGTCCATTCACATAGAACTTTTTCTTTGATCAGTCCCTTCGTTCACAGAAGAGATGGCAAAGTCTTTACTTGTGATGATTCAGTTACTCTTTGAAGTAGGAGAAAACTCTTCTCATTATCACTGATGCACTAATCACATACTCTGCATGTTTTCTTCCAGTGGCTACCTTTCTGAGCCCTCTGGCTCCTTCCTTCCAAACACACCACTTCAGGAGTAGGTTCCTGTACCTTTCACAGATAATCAGATCCTGGGATCCCATCTTGTCCTAGGCTGAAAACACATAGCACTCTGCACTGCTCAGTCCTCCACACTCCATTCAAAGAAATTGGATGGAGATCATGTATTTATCTTCTGATGTAGAAAGACTGAAGAAAAAAACAATATAAACTTTCAGCTTTGACTTCCTCCCTCCAAGAATGTCTCCATTTGCATCAGAGTCCCATTTTCCCACTTGCTACACAATGCAATTTGAGAATTTCAAGACTCTTCAACACGTTGCTTTTTCTCTTACTTCCTTACAAATTCTCATGCACATACAGACACCTCTTCAGTTTACCAGGTACCAGAATCCTGTTCCTGTTATGCCACAGTTTCAGAGAAAATCATGCAAAGGGAGAACAAAACCACTTTGAAATATCAGCATCAGAAATACAGTCACTTAATCCAGTGTGTTCCTGTGTGTTTTAGGCTTATTCCTGTTCAGAGCTTTCAGGTCCAGCCCACTCTGAATTAGAAAGCCACAGAAATGTCTAAATGTTCCTCCTCAGTTAAAGACAGGGTTTTTTTTCCCCAGGGAAGACCTTCATTTGGGTGTTCACAGAACTGGAATAGCAATGTCAGATCTCTTCGTTTTGAGGCTGTATCTTTAGGAGAAACACACTCGCTGGATTGTGTGGTTCAGGACTCTGTGCTCAATTGCTGCTTATGCTTGTAAGATGCAAACCATGCTCTTGGCCAAACCAAAGCCTGTGTCTGTCTAGGCTCTGGAACACCTGGGGATATCTTGTCTGTCTGGAAGTACCAGCCTCTACCCTCTCCTTCTCCCCAGGCATATGGCAAGTGTCTATGGTGAGAGGATTCCTGTTAATGCTTTGTGTGGGGAAAATCCAGCCACCTGACCTCTCTGGACTCTCTTGGCTTCGCTTAGCAGCTGGTACCATGATTACAGATCAAACTCAGAGATTTCACTCAGGTGATATAGAAGAACAGAAAAGGATGGCCGGTCATCTTTCCTCTAAGGAGGGAGAGAAGAGAGAGGGAGAACATTAATGTCAGCTTGAGAGGAATGGCAAGGTTAGGAAGGAAAACCTCGTGAAGAATCTGAGCATTAACAAAAATACAATCTATTGTATAGAGAAAATGCCAATGGAAGAATGAGCTTCCTTCTGTGCAATGTTTCTTTTCTACTAGCAGTGAATTTTGCCTAGTGGACACTAAGTACCTTTACAAGGTTGGCTGTCATTTTTACCATCACTATTAAAATCAACAGATCTACAGCTTTCTTAGGAAGCAAACTGTTGAATTGACTTGAGTCAGGTGCACTACATAGACTTTTCAGTGAAGTCAACACACTCTACAGAAACAGCACCTTAAAGAAAAGTGAAGAGCCCAGAGTTTGCTCACTAGTGCAGATGAAAGCTACAGAGTGCTTCATCTCCAGGATTTTATCTTGTGTTAGCATGTGAAGTATATACCTCTCTCTCCTCCTACAAGCCAAGGGGGAGAGAGCTCTTGTCTTTGGGAACTAGGGCTTTCCCATTACAATACTAACCATCCTCCAGCAGTGGCTCATGACCTCATAAATCGCCTTGGAGGCCAGCTTGGGTTTGTAGAGCCGAAATCCTGCATTGATTTCTTCCACCACTTCTCCATTGGTGCGATTCTCATAGGGGATTTTACCTTCACTGAAGACCTCCCACATCAGCACTCCTAAAGCAAGCAAATGAGAAAAATTACGAAGAAGCAAATAAAATGCTCAGTAGGCCCATGGCCACCTTCCACCTGCTCTTCTCTGCAGCTCAGCATTGATGTCTGTTACTCAGAAAAGCATTTTCACTTGGATTCTCAGTACAGATCTGAAAAGTCATGCCCTAACACAGCTGTACAGTTTGAGGATGCCAACTAGGATCTCTGCTGGGCACCGGATTGTGTGGAAGTACCAGTCTGGTCACTGCAAGTTTGACTTCTCTGCATCCTGATAGTGTAGCATGACAGGGATGTCTTTCCCCATGAGTCAGATGAAGTCCAAGTGTGTTATGTGTCAGAAAGCAGCGTTGTATGTCTTCTCCCAAACTGTGAAGAAGAGGGAATGCTTGTGCATGTACTCTATCCAGATGTGCAGTCTGGGAAAGAAAACCCGCTTTTTGTCACTCATTCAATTTATCTGTTTTTGCTTCCAATTAAACACATACAAGAGAAATGTCACTGATGTTCCCATCTGCAGTGTGTCCTACACCAGAATATGCTTATATTTTGGTGGGACTCAGGAGCAAGAAAGCAATATGAACTGCTCCATTCCTGTTAGTCAGCTTAGCCTCAGTACTGGGAACTCCTCGCCTGCAAAACGTCCCAGGTGGTGTGATTTGCTGGGATGAATTCACATGCAGTGACAATGGAATTTCAAAGGATTGCAGCACATTTTTCCTCTTTTCCTAAACAGTCAAATGTTTTTCTATCATTACCGCTCAGAGCAGTACAGAAACTCGTGCTTCTCTAGTGTGGTGGGAAAGACAGGCAAAGACAAAAAGGCTGTGGAATACATCACGGTTGGCCACCACATCAGAGATGCTCTGCAAATGGAGTGAATACAAGGCATCTGTGTTATTATTAAGTTTAATTTCTTTTGTCGCCTAATATGACTGACTTGGTAAATTGTGTTCACATTGTGTTAGAAAAGGGAGACAGATGGATAGATAGAGTGATCTGAAATAAAGTTGTGTAACTCCACAGGCAACTTTGCTAAATAATGCCAACTTCCCAGCTTTGAATTCTTCAAAGAGGAAGATGCATAGAGATTGCAGCTCCTCACCAATGATATTGGCTCTACTGAAGAATAAGCAAAGCAGCTGTACTCCCGCAGTGTGCAGATTCCTGCACTGGGAATTTCTCATACCCATTTTGTTCTCCTGGACACAGCAGGATTTCAGGCCTGGCAGAAGAGATGAATGGGCTGCAGAGTAGCAGAGCAGAAAGCTTCTCACAGTCATGAGACCATGACATGACAGAGGAATCCTCTTACGCAAACCCCACTGGATGGGGAGATAACAAGTCTGACAGATGTACAACACTGCTGTCTGCACATTTCACAAAGAAGGACTGACCAACACAAACAAAACTCACCAATATTTCAGCCCTGAAACTGGAGTGAGCCAACTTTACCAGGCTTGGCTTGACTGTAAATCAAACTGAGCACCCTTTTTGGAAGCATCTGGCTCTCAGCGTACAGGCCAGTTTCCAATTTGTGAAGCAGATGAACATTCTCACCAAAGTAGCATCTCTCCCCATGTCACTGCCACTTTGCTGTGAGGTGTCAGAGATAGCTCCACTGGCAAATGTTGTCCCTTGTTATTACATGGTGAGTGCTGACAGCCTCTTCCACATGTCAGGGCACACGGAAAGAGGAATGGCGCTCTCGGAAGCACCTCCAGGTTAGGTTCTCGAAGGCAGTTTTTTGGGTCCAAGCACCCAGCTCCCACCGCGCTGCTGGTAACCCACCACAGGAATGCACAACTTCAACCACAGCAGAAGGCAGTAAAGGGAGAGGGAAGCAGAGAATTCACAAGCGCAGACTAGCAAAGGTCATAATCCTGCATTATTTACTGCTAGGCCCAGAGCTGAGTGGCACCCCATTGACTGTGTGCTGTGCACAGCACACTGCACCGATTCATTCTGCAGTACCGTGATTTGCATGCTAGCTGGAGATGGGCCAGATACATTAGCGTGCCAGATCAACAGGCCAGGGGATAGCCTTTGTTATCTCCAGTGGCAATGACTTTGGGGGAAAAAAATATACAACAGTTTTCTTATCTATGAGGGTCCAGAAGGGAGACCAAAGAACAGATGCAAATCATAAAACAATGCATTGGGGAGCAGGAAACGAGGTGAGAAAATGTGAGCAGTGAAATAATATTTGCAGATCAGCATAAAGCAAATGGAGTCAGCAGAGCAAACTTGGAAAGACAGAGGGTTTGAGTGAAGCATCAGTGCCTGGGACTGACATGCAGAGAGATGGAGTGCCTAAATGTCTTTCCATTCCTTTCCTTATACAATCTTGACAGTGACTCTCCAACTTTTTCTTGGGCACTCCTGCTATATCAGCATGAAATAGAGTTTATTATTTGGAATTATATAGCATTGCACAGGTATAATACATTAAATTGATGGTACTTGCACTGTTCCAAAGTATCTAGGTAGTTTACTACTCTTTCCTTTCTTTCACTTAAATGATTTAGGCTTGCTTTCCTAAGCCATTATTCAGGCAAAACATCCTTGGAGCCCAGAGGATGTAGTGTTTAGGAGAGTTTACTTGAGAACTGAGCCCCTAGGTTTTCTGAGTGGTGTTTGTTGAATTTTTTCCATTCTGACAAGAGGTTCTTACCAAATGACCAAACGTCAGATTTGGTGCTATAGTTGCTGTAGGAGAAAACCTCTGGAGCAGACCACTTGACTGGAAACTTGGTACCTGTGGAGCTGGTATACTGATCGTCAAGGACAATCCTGGAAAAGGAAAAGAAGGGAGCGTGCTGAGTAACCCTCCACATCCCATGACAGCCCCGCAGGGAGGGTGCGCAGCCTCGGTGGCATTACCTCGACATCCCGAAGTCAGACACTTTGACCACGTGGGATTCCCCCACCAGGCAGTTCCTAGCGGCCTGCAAGAAAAGAAGGTGCCAAGGCAGAAGGTCAGAGCTGAAGGACTATCACAGCCACTCAGTTGCTTTTCTCCTGGCAGAGCAGATAGTGCTTGAAAAAAGGAGAATCAAAGTGACATCGTACCATACAAAGAGGGCAAAAACTTCAGGTTCTCGTGCCTTCTGTACATTTTACAGCCAGCATGCTCCTGCTGCCACAAAAGCCGTTCAACCACCAGTCTGATTTGCAGGCCCTTGTTGCCCAGAAAGGGCAGAGAAAGACCCTGAAATACCCACAGGTCCTCACAGTCCTTGCTCCCCTAATGAAACAGCAGCAGTGACTGATGCAGCTTCATTGAACACCATGTAATTAAAAGTATTTTATCAGCAAGGCATGTTTATACCTATGTTAGAACAGGTCTTTTTGGCATCTTTGCTGATTTTAGACATGAAGAGTGGGCAGTACCCAGGAACTGTGGGAGCAGGGGTTCTTGGGGAGTGAAAGAGTCTGCTCAGAAAAAGAAACAAACTTTATGTCCTCGTTTCTTCTCTCCCAAACACAATTAAGGGAAATAGATTAATTAGCGCTCCGGGGGATGTTTTTTTTTTCCTAAAATATTAATGCTGCTTCTGCAATAAGGGGAGATACTGAATCCCCTGTCAACAGATGGGCAGGAGGAGTGTAAAAGCTGAAATTAAGGAAGGGAGAGAGCACAGGGAAAAGCCCAGCTGGAGCAGAGAAAAAGTCTATGTGGGACCAACATACCAGGTCTCTGTGGATGACAGAGTTTTGTTCCAAATAAGCCATTCCCTCGCACACATCTTGGCACATCCCCAGCAGGGTTTCCTTTGAAAAACTGCCCCGCTGGCTCCTGAGGTAGTCGGACAAGCAGCCGTTCTCCATGAACTCAAACACCAGGCTTATGGGAGCATTCTCAAAGCACACGCCATAAAGCTGGACTAGCTTGGGGTGAGACAGCTTCCTGTGGGATAGGGAGGGAAGATGCAAAAGACGCTGAACTAGGCTCAGTGCCTTCTATCCTTATATATGGCCACCTATGTCACCCTGCTGCACCCCTCTCTCTGCAAAGGCCAACCATGAAAGCAGAAAGAAGAAAATGCGTAGACCAAGTCTAACGTCAAGTAGCACTAAGTATCATCCCATTTTAATGGTAATGGTCACCAAAAGACTCTTCTGCATGGAAAATCATCCAATCAAACAAAAATAAAATCCATTTCTGTGTATTTTGAAGGGAGGCAAATGTAAAAAATACAAAGTCAATAAAACCAAAGAGAAATATTTTCAGTTGTGCAAAGCAAAAAAATTTTGCATGTAAGGTTTTTTCAATAAAATTTCCCTCAAATTTTAAGAGATTTCTCCATCTAATTACTTTTGACAAAAAACACTTTGCTCTCCAAAACACACCATCAACTAACCCTGCCTTCCAGAACAGCAGAGATCTGCAAGACCATTCTGGATATTGATAGAGTTAGAAGCACACCTACACTTTGAATTGCCTTCTTTTGTAACCACCAGAGCTCACTGGTCTCTCTACACACTATTTAGATACATAGTAGATAATCCAAGTTTTAATCCCCCATTCATAGTCCTGAACATTATCACAACACTTTGGTTCAGTCTTATGGATCCTACAGTGTCTGATTTTCTTGGTGAATCTACTACTTACATCAAGACTTTAGCTTCCTCGATGAAATCCTCTTCTGACATTGCTCCTTCACGAATGGTCTTTATGGCTACTTTTGTCTTCTCCAGCAAGTAGCCAAGGTAGACCACCCCAAACTGACCACTGCCGATTTCCTGTACACGGGTGAGCTCAGAGTGGTTAATGACCAATTTTCCTGTTGATTGTAAGGGAGAAAGAGTGAGGATCTAGCAGTAGAGTGTCAAACAAAAAGCTTTTGTGGGTTAAACATTGAGACAGGACTTGAAGTGAGACTTTCTGGCTCTCCCTCAAATTGTCTGTCTGACCTTTGGTAGCTCATTTGACTAGTCCATGCTGCAGGTCATGTTCAAGAGTAGGAACAACAACATCCCCTTTCTTTCCCCATTTGTCTTGTCTATCCAGTTCTTCAGGGAGGATTGTTTCTACCATGCATATGTACACTACCGAGCACAACATGGTTCTGAGTTTCTTTGATGTCTCCAAGAGTTATGACAAAGATGATGATACGAGAAAAATTCTGTAGAGAGCAATACGCAGATGGAGGCATCTTTCAGGAGGGACTCAGCTTTCATAAACTTATGCTATGCTTCCACTCCCATCACCTTTTTTCAGCATTCGTTCCAGTATTTAATGTTGACTTCATTGAGACCCTGGGGTTCTCATCACCTCCCTCAAGGCACTACATGATCAGTTCATTCAGTTATTAACGGTAATGACAAAGATGATAATCTAGTGAATAGTGCAGTGTAGAGATCTGAAGAAAGCTATTTATTGTGGTGATAGTGACATGAATATTCATCAACATCCATGGGGATATCAAGATCACCCAGCTAACCAGTGAGGAGTGTGATTCCCATACAGTCATGAGAGTACCGTACCATAGCTCAGCCCTGCAGTGATTGGGGCCTTTTTTCTCCACGAAGAGACTGCATACCGCAAACGAGTGACAAGACCTGAATAACAGAGGAAGACGATGGGTTCCAGTTACTGTCACAGTCATGGGAAGTGTGGGTATCGCTACCCCAGAAGGCAGTCTGGATACTAGAAGCAGATTTATTGTACTGAGTTCTCAGCTCCACTTGAGGGCATCTGAACCTCTATTCAGACTGATTTCCTGGCTGCTAGAAGGAAGCCAATTCTAAGCAGTTTCAGCTTATTTCCTATTTTCACTCTGTCAGCAAATGTGAGCTGTGAGTCTCTGTTAACTTAGATGAAATTCCAAATTATACCTTTTATTTGTAGGGTTTTTTTGAAGCCCGGGGTTTCCCTCGGTACTCCTGGACTCTAGGGTTGGGAGTCTTTGGTGACTCCCATGTCTGGCTAGGGTTCCTGGCCATGTCCCTAACTTTGTGTCAAATCAAGTCCCAGGGATATATTGCCTCCTGGGCAAGAAGGCCCTGCAGTGTAATTCAAACAGGTAGCTTGGTCTGGCAGTGGTGACACACTCCCATGGGCTCCCAGGAATGAAAGTGCTCTCTGTAGTATGTCATTACGACATCTGTGTTGATCATAGTCAGCCTTAGAAGGACAACCAGAATGAAGATGTAAAGCTGGAAGGGGGCCTGAGGTGGTTGTTTTCCTGCCATCCAAGTGCCAGGATAAGTGGAAGAAAAGGTGATGCCATTTAACATTTCGTTGTAAGGACAGAGGGCTTGGAAGCCTGCCTTCATTCAAAACAGTCACCTGCCTGCACGGTAAAACAGCAGCTTCCCTGGTCAGCATTGGCCTTCACTCACCTCCTGCATTGTGCTGGTGATAGTTGATGAGTTCAGGGATGCAGTCAAACACATGCTTTTCTGCCAAGTAATAGCGCTTGGGAAAGTCAGTTGTCTCATTGATGTGATAATGCTTTATAACAGGATTGTTATCCGTGCTGAAAAAGAGGAGGTTTTCTTTGAGGAAAACTAGGTTGCAGCAAAAAGACAGGAATTTGGGGTATAAATGGAAGAGTAGCAAGCGAGCAAAAAGGAGAACCTTCCCTGTGCAGAACAAATGGGAGAGGAGCAAGGAGTGAGCTGCAACTGCTAACGAAAGCTGTGTATGTGTATGTTCTTCCTCTCACTCATAGATGGTCTCATCTCTAGAAAGGTTGAGGTTTCCCGATAAGGTTGGGTACCAAGTTTCTCTGCCTCTTCTTTCTGAAACAAAACTTTCTGCCCCAGCACTGAAACCCTTTCACTAGTCTTGTATTACCCACCTCTGATGGGTCCAGAATATAGTCCATGTTCATCCTACTGACACTTCAGTTGAGGGGACAATTTCATTAAATTTCAACCCCAGCTAAGGGACTATTTATAGGCATATATTTAGATGCAGAGAGAAGTGGAGCATTTAATATGCTTTGCGAATGGCAGCTAACTCTTCTGCCTTTTTTGGAAGTGTTTTCCTCTATCATTTTGATGAGCCTTCTGCTCTGTCTTTATAATGCCAAAACAGCTACAGAGATTACACTCTCATAGAAGCCATTTCACTGATGTAATTGATGTGAAAAGCTGCTGAGCTCAGCTGTACCTTAATGCTTTGGTGAAAACGGAGACTGTGTACATGCCAGGCTGCCTCGAATCTCTCACCATGAAGGCACCTTCCCTACCCTGTAACAGGAGCAAAGGAGAGAAAACTCGTTAGAGACATAATGGAAAAAAAGAAGTGGGCTGGGGGCAAACCTCTGCTTGTTTCAGCCCTGTCTATGCTCAGTCACGAGGATGTGCTAAACATGTAGGAGAAAAAAGAGCCATCAGCCAACTGACAGAACTTGGTCTGTTCCATGCACAGCTCCGATGGCTGCCCAGGGACTGCAGGTACACCCAGCTGGTCTCTCTTGTGTGCTATGTATTTTTAGTTCAGTTTCCTGAGGAAATGAGACTTATGTGCTCGTACTGAGTATGTGTGGGTGTGGGTACACGAGCATGTGTCTGTCTGTCCCTACAAGCCTCTCCTCTAGAAATTCTGAACCCATTGATTGCTTTCAACCCTATCTGACAGAATACTGGTGGTACCAATTTCCAACAAGTTCAATGAAATGGGCAGCTGTTGAAAGGCAAACCACTTTGAGTGCCCTCCATCAAGAAAGCAGCTACAGAACAAGAGTACCATTTACTTAACACCAGAGACTCCATATGGGAGTGTATGAAAGATAATTTACCAATGTACCACTCATGCGAAAAGCTTGGCCCAGATCCTGCCCTTTCATAGGTACTCCAGTCGTCTAGTATCTAAACATAAATGTGTGGGAAAGCAGGCTTCCTCCACGCTGGCACTCACAAAACAATTTCCCTTTCTAATTTTTCACTGTAATTGTTTTCTACTCATCTGAATGCTAAAATGTGTCATAGGCCATAATCCTGAAGGGCCAGGCACTAATGGATCAGATGGCAGAGGAGAAGATTTAACATCACAGTTTGGATGTAATATGCTGTGCTGACCTATATATTGATAATAAAAATGGCATTTTTCTTCTGTTTGCAGATAAAGATGCTTTTCATCTGGCATCTCAAGTGCCTGATTATTTTATTCCTTGCTTTGCTTCACATGGTAGATTTCCTCCATTTTATATGACGTCCTCTATCCACCCCACAACACTTGGTACAAACCTAATCCACCAAGTGTGCTCTGCCTCGGCCTCCTTCCCACCTCCCCTGCGGACTGATTCAGCTCCAGCTCAACACAGAGGCTGAGACTGCTACTGCATCCCCTGCGTATGAACCGCTGGCTTTCAGAATGCATCTCTGCCCAGGTGAGACCAGGCCACTGAGCTATAAACCTTCCAGGGCTGTCTCTTCAATGTGTGTCTGTACAACATCTACCACATCCGCAGTATACAATATCTAGCACAGGGAAGCCTAAAAAGGGTCTCCAGATGCTGCTGTAGAAGCATCTATATCATGCACAGCGAGGGCTTTCATCTCCTTGGCAGTGTGGGTTTGCTTGCACAGGTGGGCAAGTATTGGAGACAGCAACCTGCCTGAGTTACTTTAAGCTCTGTTCTTGCCCTTCCCTCCCACTTGACAGCAAACCTCCCCAAAGATCATTCGTGAGCTTGGCCACATGTTTTGGGGGAGCTTTGGGGGCTGTGAGGTTTTGAACCAGAAGGCTCTGCAGCCACAAAGGGGTAGTTCCCATAGAAAAGTTGCATTGGTAGGACCAAAAGGAAAAATAAGATCACTAAACCATGCGTGGACACATCCCGTAGGAGTTTATAGGAACTAAAAGAATTTTTAAAGCTGCACAACAATGCTTTTATTTCCATAAAATACTATCATTCCAAGAAACAACACTTTATTCGGGTGTCCTCTTAGTGTAAGAGCTGATTTTAAAACTAAGGTTGTGTTTGTGTGGAAAATTTGAACAAGAGGTGTATTCTTTTTATTTTCACTACAGTCTTCACTGGAAAAGTCTGGCTCAACTGAAAAATTAAAGATGCATGCTGACATGCACACACACACACAAAACTAAAAAAAAAAACCACCTAAACTCATACTCCTGGCTTTCACCCAAAACATTTCATCACAAGATTGGTTAGATTTTCAGAGAACTACTGGCATCCGCAGGCCTCCTGCAGAGACAGAAAAGATAAGCTAAAATCACAGTTTTCAGTCAACAGTGTTTGAAACAGTGTTTTCCATCAGCCCCAGCTATTGGGTGTGTTTGTCCAAAGGATGGCACAGCTCTCTGCCCACGCTCAGCTACCATGGAGGTAAGGGGGGTTGCTAGTGGTCCTTTATCTTGCACCGCACACCAAGAGCAGCCAAGGACAGCAACACAGCAGGAACCCAGCGTTCAGCTCTCTCTTACACAAAGCAGCCCTTGCAGGCTTCTCCTCATTTGTTATTAATTAATTATTATTGCCCATCCATCCCACACGTAACACTGGTTTACCTCATCTCTGAGGAGTGTTTCTGCTTTGCTTCTGCTGATGTTCTTATTGTACCATCTGAAAACATCAAAAGATTCCAAGTCAGCGTTTCTGCTGAAAAGCCTCTGAATTGAGTGTCCCCAGCACTAGCAATGACACATTATGTGGGGTAGGGACATTTGAGGCTTGTAGCTTCTAAAACAAATCTAAGGCACTTAGAGATACAAGAAAAACATAGGCAAAACTTACTCATATATTTGCAGATTCTCAGGTGATTTTTCCGCCAGGTAGCTACTTGGCACGTAGCCTTCATGCCTGTTAAAATGCGACATGGTGTGAGTGTGCTAGACAGACAGGATTTTCTCTGCATCTGTGGGAGTCAGGCCCGAAAGATTTGCCTGCTCTTTGCATGATAGAAATGTTGGTTGTTAAGTATTTAGTAGGGTTACTGAAGAAGGAAACAACTGATGGCACCTCTAAACTTGGAGAGTTTTGCAATTTTCATGATTTTTTTCTTCCATGTGTATGACAGCGAATATCAGCCCGAGTTAAGGACTGTTTATTTTTTTAAATTAACTTTCAGATCCTTTTTCTTAAGCTGCCTGGATACAAGCAATATCAAAGGGAAGAAAGTTACCGTAAATAACCTTCCATCACTCTTTTCCTGTATGTCAGAGGATGCTTCACAAAAGTTATATTAGAGGCCAGCATATATGTTAATGGAAAAACAAACTGGATTTAGAAAGGATTTGTAAATTGGCTGTTGAAAAGGGACTTACCCATTCTTATCTTGAATCAGCCACCAATGTTCCTCAGAGCTGTCAATCACATAATATTCCTCATTATATTGTAACGTCAGCTCTTGCGGATTCTGGGCTTCATAGTCATATATGGCCATGACTACGGCTTCCTTTGGGTCTAGCAACAATTTCTGCACAAATTAGGAAAAAGGCTCATCATATTCATATTCATAAAAACCAATGGCATGCTCTCTGAAATGATATTTCCCTGGCAGCACTGGTGTCCTCTGGGTTCAAAAGCCTCAAAGCTAGGAAAGCATCCCAACGTGTCTAGTGGGGTATGGCGGCAACATGAGAATTTTCAGCACTTTCAAACAATGAATTTCATATAAAAATTTTAGTTGCACAGAAAATACTTATCTACTCCTTCTTAGGGCAGGGTTTCTTCTGTCTGATCTCTTCTTCACAGATGTTTCCTAAACTCCTCTTAAATGATAAAATCTCCATGGCCTCCCTGAAGAGACTGTCCCAATGCCCTCCAGTAAGTCAGCCACCCTTAACAACCACCCTGCTTCTCCCTGCTTATTAAATAAACCAATGACATTTTGTCCCATCCACAAGTGGGTTTGGAAAATCACTTCTCTGTTCCTCTTCACAGCAGCTTTTCTCATATCCCTCCTACTCCCCCAGTTTCCCTTTCTGTAGATTGAAAAAACCCACAGTTGAAGCTTCACTCACCATTGGAAAGCTATTTGTGAAACCAAGCTGTCTTTGCAAGACTGAACCTAGCTCTAGTGGGATGCTGCTGATTTATAACTTATGAAAAAATATGGAAGAGGTAAGGGAAAAGCCTAGGGAATATTATCACAGGTGATATTCTAGGTCACTGCACCGTGGTGAACCTTAATGAGGATATATTCACCACTGCTAGTTAAACACACAGGACACTAGGGACAGCTTAGCATGCCTCACTGCACTCACCCAGTTATCTTCAGGAGTGGGAGGAAGAGGCTTCTTTGAGGCTGAAATGAAATCAAGAAAGATAATTTGAAGTAGATCTGGAGAAAACTAGGGGAGAAACCATCAAGGTAATGAACTGATAAAGGTGATACAAAAAACAGTGAGTAGCAAGCCTTGGTCTTTCAGAGTAAGACATGCCAACAGCCTGCACCTACACAGTGACCCTTAGCTGCACAGCATGGGTTTGAAATGGGGTACAGATTACTTAAGGCCATATATGGATGAATGCATATATCTCAAGAAAGTTGTTATTATGGCTTATTGACTGACCACAGCTGATCAAGTTCCTAGTTCGCCATCTCATTCCACAAACAGCACCAAGCATCACACAGAGGAAAGTGTTAATTCAAAACAAAGAATGCCATATACAGTAAAAGATAAGCCCGAATATACCAAGAAGGCAGCAACATGTCTCTTGATGGAAATGTAACATGATATTCTTTGATGTTCTGTATGAGACAGATTCAATCCTTTATTTTTGCTAGTAATAAATATTTTCAAGGCCAGAACGGTCTTAACAAATCCCATACCATTTTTGGTGGGGTCATACTCCACACAGCCAGGTGCCATCTTCTCTGTCTGAGCACAGCATCTCCACCTGCCATCTATCCAAAAATCTGGATGACACTTTGAAACCAAACTGTTGTTGCTTCTGGTTTCTGGAAAATGTTAGGGGAAGAAAAAGGAGGGGGAAAATGAATTTATTTGCATTCACATCAGCTCTGAAAGACATCTAGAACTGAATGGAAATAATCTGCACTTCAGAGAAGCTTCTTATTCTTTTCAAACCAAGCTTTGGTGAATATTATCAGCCCCCTCCATTAATGTTTTCCTTTCTCCCAAAAGGAGTGAATGCCAGCGTCAATATGGAGGAACAGCCTTCCTGCTGGTGATGGAGCCCGTACCTCTCTACTGCAGGAGAACAGAATCCTACCAAAGTGACTCTCTCTTTAAATTGATAAACACCAAAACCACAGAAGGAAGGTCTCATAAAAAGAAATAAAACCTGGCAGGCCATATACTGATGATTCCCATGAAAGGTTACAGCTCTACACTATGTATATATGTAGGACACAGACTCTTGCTGCTTTGGCTTGGTGTTCAAAAGGGGCTGTACAAGCTGGCATTCAGCAGCAATAAACATTTTTTGTACATGTAAATACCAGTCTTGAATGTCTGCGTGAGTGATTAAAGGTACTTCTTTTTGAAGCTCAGGCTCTCTATCTGTAATAATAATTTTCCTAAAAAGAACAAAAAATTTCTGCTGGCCGTTTTAAAGAGACTATTCAAATTGTCCAAGGGAGGGGACAGTCTCAAAAAGTTGAATGAGAAGAGGTGATAAAGTAGGAGCTTGGAGCAGGTGCACTCCAGAAGGAGAATAACTGGTTGCAAGAGTAAGTGCATGAACTTAATAGTATCTCTATCAGGCACAATGTTTTCAGAGTGAACAAGCAGGTTGTGTTATAAAACAGGAAAAAGCTATGATGGAAGCCTAGTATAATTTTCATGTAACTAAGTAACACCTTCCTTATGTCAAGTATTGTGCTTTGTTTCTGCCTGCAGTGGTTAGTTATTGTGCCTTTACTTCAGAATCATTGCAGCGAACCACAGCACAATTCAAGAGGTGAACAGGAAATGAAAGCTACCCACAAAAATGTTTCTTAATAGTCATGATTCTCTAACAAGGTTGTCATCTAAACAAAAAATCTATTAATAAGAGATGAAAAATCTTCTATGCAGAAAAGATTAATTTCTTAAAAAAATTAGCCATAGAAAAATCCCCATTTCTTCTGGAATAAGAAACTTCAAATTACAGTAACTTATTAACAGTTTATCCTAGAAAGAGGCAAATAAAGCATTCCATGTTCAAATTGTCCACTGCTGCTGAAACACACCCACCATATTTACAAGCAATTTGATTTTATAACCTCATTCCCCACTACCACTTTGCATGCTTAGATATAAGACATTGACTCCTCTTGCATATTTTCTCTGCATTATAGCTTGTGAGAAAACTGGTTCGGGATAAGTAACTTCAACAATTACGTGGACACAGGGGTTTTATTACCTTCCTTCAGCGTAAAGACCCATCTCTGCCGGCTCTCACGATTGGGTGCAAACACGTAGAGTATGTAGTTATCGTGGACAATCTGGAGAGGGGAGTAAAGAAGGGAGCCAGCCGTTAGAAGCAATCCCAGATAGGCTGGGCACGATGAAGTCACTGAAGAAAACACGAAGCAGCTCTCATACCAACAAGTTATATGCAAAATGATGATTTGGGGAAGCGGAGTAACAGGGTCTGTTCAGAAGCATCTCTTAACCGCATTGACTTTTGATTATTTAAAACAGAGCAGAAATCCTGACCAAGAAAGTATTCTAGACAAGCAGTGTTTTAGATCAATTTTATGCTGTTAAGAAATGCCCATGAAATCAACAGAGATGTAGCAATTTCAATCTGCAGAGGATTCAGGCTGTTACTCACTGAGTGCACTTTATCCTTCTAAAGCATCTCTGGGGAAATAGCATCTGTTTCTTAGCAGTTTCTTGCAAGATACCTTCACTTGAGATCTAAGAGCCAAACTTAGCTTTTCTCGTGTCAGTATAAATCTCGGGCAACTTCCTGGAGATTATTTGGATTACTATTATTCTTCAAAGTTTTTAATAGTTTTCAATAGGATTATAGAGGGGAAATAAGAAGCTGGAGCAGATGAACAATGAGCAATCAAGATGCTGTTTTCATCAACTTGGCCTTAATGACAAACAAACAAAGGAAGAGAAATACAGAATATTTGTGAAGTTTCAGAGCAGGGAGTAGAATCATCACAAGAACCAAAATGACGCAGAAACTGAATCGGATGACTACATTTGGGCCTAAAATTTGATGCAATGCATAATCTGTATTTCTCTTCCAATATTTATCTCAACAACTTAATTCCAAATGGGACCTGGTTTCTTTGATGCACAGGTGCTTTGAAAAACTTTGACCACTGTCTTTAAACAGAGGTTTCTACAAGAGAGCAGCTGTTTTTATAAGTTTCTCCAGGGGTGTAGATGAGGCAATGTTGATTATTGTTTAAAGAACAGGAAATATTTGCTATCTCTTGGCCTGAAGCCCTTGCAGGCACACACAGACAACCGTGTGACTCAGTTGCTTTGCATGCTATGGAGAGATAAATTATAACCTCTTTTACAAAAAAATAGAAATAGGGGAGGAATAATTCCCTCTTATTTAAAGCCACTCCTGTTGATATTATTGTTATGTCTGTATAATGTTTTGACAATCTAAGGCAGATTTTGAAATATGCAGTAAGGAGATCTCCAGAGGATGTAGCCATGAGCATGCACAACTGCACAAAATCACTCATTTTATGCCTCTCTGCAAGGGGCTCACTTGCCAGATGACCCACACAAAACCAAAAAGCCACTGGTAGTTCCAGAGAAGATTTACAGCTGGGTGCAGCTGAGATATTTTTAGAAAAACCCAGACAATATCATTTTACAAAATACCACAAAACTGACCGTGGGACAAAATTCAGATGTGCTACAAGCAGGAGCGATTACCACAACCTTGGCGGAACACCGTGCGTCATGACTGGTCCCCTGTTACCATCCCACCAGTACTGGCCACTACCTTCACTTTATTTTGCTGTTCCTACAAGCATTGGAGATACGGAGATACAGATTTGAAAATTCAGACCAAAACCAAACAGATCTGAGTATTTGTTCCTTCTCTAGTCCATGTTCACTCAAGTTATGAGTAGCTGAACTTCCCCCAGTCAGGCAGCTCCTACCCAGCCCCAGTTAAGAGCTTTCCTGTCGGGCTGCTCATCGAGAGCTGTTTGCAGCATTCCACAGCATCTGCTCCTGCTCCCAAATGCCCATAAACAAGGCCGTAACACTCTGATCATCTGGTTTCTTGAGTGCTTATTATGCACCAACATAGCAACATTTTGTAATATTCCAGGACAATTTTTATGAGCCTGGCTGGGGACCACCCCAAGCTGGAGGGAGGGTTTCCTGACCCAACCTAGCTTGGGAAATTATTTCCTCTCCCTTCTCATATCTCTGCAAGGTAACATTTTCCAGGGCTCAGATCAGAGTTACTGTTGAAATGAAGATTTAGAGAAAACTCTGCAAGCTACTTCATGATTTGTCAGAATGACAGTACCAAGACAAGCCTCCAAATCGATGCTGGTTTTGAGATAACAAGAACAGGAAAAAAAAAAAAAAAAAAAGAAATCTTGTTTTCTGGTTGTCTTTTTTCTTTTTATAAAGTTATCTTCTTTAACATTATTGTGTACATGGGTCACAATCATTAGCTTTGATCTGCAAATCTGAGTCCAGGTGATTCACTCTTTTAAAGCCATCTGTGAACAAAGCTGGCCCTGTATTCACTGAAATCCATACACCACAAATATTAAGAAAAGTACTGTCACCAATATGATAAAATTCCGACAAATGCCAGCACAGGGAATAACATAATAAAGTGGGAATTTTTGTTGCAATAACTGAGCAAATATTCTGTGGCATTTATGTTTACATGGCAATGTAAATATATCCTGTATATATTAATAATTAACACTAGACAATGTGTTCCTCATCCTAGAGCTACCACTGTCTACCTCTTGGTCGTTAAGCCATCTCATCACTAAAAGCCCTCTCTGCTCTCGTCTGGAGCAGTCTCCCTAAAGCATCACATTCACTCACCAGTTTCTGGTGCAAAGGTCACTGAATGTATTTAGTTTCAGCATCACACAGGTAAATTGGCCAAAACCCTGGGTGGATTCCCCGTGTGACAGATGGGCTTTCTTTGACTATGAATTAGTGCGATAGCTGAATATTGTGTTAAACATGGGATAGGACTAGAAGAGCTAATGATCCTTTCCAGTTTAAAACCAATGAGTGGAAGAGTTTATGGATCTTATAATAACACTCAGCCTCTGATTCCCCAGTTCATTTCAAACCTCGATCTGCTTTTTCTTCCTTTGTTGTTATTCACCCTGGTGTTGGGTTCATTAACGACTGCACTGTGAGGGAGGATTTTCTTGAAATACAAAATTAAGTGACATCTGTATCAGTATGGTCAACAGACAGACTCACCTGGAAAGGATATTTATACTGACAGGGAATGATGATGTCACTTTTCACAATTTCCACACATTTAATCCTGGAAAGTTCCACAGAACCCTTCAAAGTCCTTTTTTTCTAAAAGACAGAGAAAAGCACTTGGTAAATGCTAATGATTGTAGATTAAATGAATAATTAGACAAGATTGTCGAGTCCATGGGAGATTTAATTTTAATGGAACAGAAGCAAATTAACTGATTATGTAAGACATTTGAAAGTATAAAGAATCATTCTCATATATGGCAGCTTTATATGGATTGCACATACACATACACATATTTCAACTCAGCACATGGATTCTTAGAGAAGCAGACAAAATGTTTCATTGAAATTCAGGTGTTACTTTTTTCTTCCAACAAAATGAAATGCTCTTTTAACCAAAAAGAACTATCTTCATGAAGCATTCAGTTTACTAACACTCCTGCTTCATACTGAAAACCTATAAAACAATAAGTATTTTATTAAAAAATAGGTGGGTACTGAGAATTTCAAAACTATGCATTTTATCTAAAATGTAACATTTTTACTGCATCTATTTTCTAAGAAAAAACTCACTTCTCTGGTTTTGTTCCGTCTGGGTTTTTAGCTAAGAAAAAATAACAGGAAATTTTGAAACAAATAATATCCTCAAAAACTTGCCGACAAAACTTTTTTCTGGCAGCTTCTGCTGCGTTATTATTCATCATATACCAGATACCTAGATAACAGTATGAGCAGTTAGGAAAAGGTAGGAAGAGAACAGACATCCAAGTATCCCAACTGCCTCGGCGTACCCTATTTGCTACCAAATCCTCGCCCCGTAGCTCCTTGTTGAGTGGCACTCAGCTTTTGCAAGAGACGGGTGAGGCGGACGCTGGCTCAGGGCAGGTGGGAGCTAAATGAAGGCTTGGTATCTGGTGCACGCTTCTGAAGGATTCACTACAAATGCATTCGCCCTTTGGAGGCAAACTGGTTTCCTGTTTTGATTCGTTTCAGTAGGGATTAAACGCTAGCCGTCTCCTAGCTCAGCTTTGTGACAACGTGACGGAAATTGGTGAGATTTAAGAACCCCCCAAAACACTGCAAAAGCTTCTGTTTTTCAAACACAAGCGCCTGTCAACGGGAGAAAGCATGAACTTCAGCGACTGTGTCATACCTGTCAAGGGCTATCACTCGGAGACACAAGCAAGACTTTGGCAACCTTCTCGCCCTCCCTCAGACCCCAACCCTTCGTGTCCTTCACCCTCCAGCTCCCTCTTGCCCCTTGCTCCCTACATCACCGTGACCCTGCAGCTCTGTCCTGCCGGCAGCGCCATCCCTGCTGCCGTGCTGACCCTCACTCCTGCTCTGTTTCTACCTTTCATCATCACATTTAGCCTAAACCAGGGAAGCAGCTGATGCCACTGGAGGTGGGGTGAGGTTTGCCACAGCATACTGTCAAACAGCCTCAAACAGAGAGGCCCCAAGGCTCCTCGAACCTCATTCTTGCACAACTGGCTATTTTGCCTTTGTATACTTGGACTTGAGGAAAGAAAGGGAAATTATTACAGTGTGGTCTCACATTGCTCCTGCTGGACTTTGCTGGTGTATTTAACTTTTGCATTTTTATTTGCTTGCACTTTAACCAGCGCCTCTGGATTTACTGCCAGGACTGTCTCCTGTAGACAACATCTGCCTATGTAGCTCTATGAGGTGGACTGGGATTTTTGTGTATCAATAAACCCAAGGCCGTAAAGCATCCCCAGATGTAAATACCAATTAACTATTGAGAGTATTGCCAAGCCTTAGAAGGCCTTACTGCACCCCATTTTCACCATCTATTTTCTCTCATTCTTGTCTATTCAATTCTTTCTTCCAGACTTGGCTTCCTCTGTCTCTTCTCCACAACCTCCTCTATCATTTGTTTTGCCCCTGGGACCTCTACCCTTTTGAAGAGACACAAAGCCATTTATTTCCTACAAAAACCTTCAATTTTGCTAGCATTGAACCCTCCTTCATCTTATTCCTTTGAAGTCCCAGGGCTTAACCACATGCACTCCTCCTCTGAGGCTTCAGGAAGCAATGCCGTGCCAGTCGCACGCTCTGCTCTTTCACTGCAGACTGGTTTTTGTTGATACCTTTCTGGACTCTGCTGAAAGACAAGGTCCAGCCTTCTCAAGGAGCTTTGTGCAGCGATTCTGCAGCTCTCATCACCTACTGTGCTCCTTTTAATCACATAATTCAGCAGCGGAAGCTCCTCATAATCTCACGTTGCAGTGCAACGTCAGGGTGCATCTCACAGCCAGTGCATTGCCCTGCAGATCCTCCGCAGATGGGACTTTGTTGATAGAAAGCAATTACAGTCCTGTAGCAGCACAAACAACTGGAATTACCACTCACAACCCAGGCATTACCCAGAAACTGGGCTGGAAACTAAATATATCCCTGCTTTTGTGATGCTTGACTGCACTTTAATCCAACAAAAGCAACTGGGCCATTTGGAAGGGAGTGGAGAGGAAAAGCCTCTTAAAAATGGTCTCCAAAAAACCTCAGAGACTTGTTCCTAAAAGGGCGAGACAAAATATGCTGACAGATCTCCATTTGTTGTTTTCAGTCTGCCCAGAGTATAGTTAAGTAGATGTTTTAGCTGGTTGGTCAGAAAAAACATCAGTGGTCTTACTGCATAATGTGTGTGGAAAGATAACCTAGGCATGCTGCTGTCCCACAAGGAGTACAGTGTGCTGCAGACCAGTCCGTCCTATTCTATTTCTTTTGGTCTGTTATTTGCAATATGGCAATTCCAGAAAGGAGAGCTAACAGCTCTGAACGGAGCCGGGTGCATCACAAGCCCAACACATTACTGTCTTCATCTTTGGTATTTCACCTCCTCTTGCTACACAGCTCCAGCAGCTTTTTCACTGATTAATCCTTTAGTTTGTGTCTACTGCATAAACCAGATGACCACAATGGTCCCCATTTGCCTTAGATACTAGGACAATCGACTACGGTATAATTGAGATAGCCCTGCCCTGCAACACAAGGCAGCATCTCACCATGCTTGCTTGGGGAATGAGCCACCCGGCATTTATCACGTGCTAAGACTACACAACCACCAACGCTCCTGTTCACCCACGCCACGGCAGCTTGGCCACCCAACAAAATGAATCACTTTTTGCCAGCCCATGGCCTGGGGCAGGGGAAGGAGCGGGGATGTGGAGCCCATGGCGAGCCGGCAGCAGCGGCTGCAGGTGACAGATCTGCGCCGTGAGAGCATTTCCTGACCGTGGCTCTGCACCCTCAGCCTTTGCGAACGTCTAAGATCTTGTAAGATATGGGGCTGTGCAGTCTGAGGAATTTGCTACTTTCTGGCTAACACTTTGCTGGTGCTATTTGTGAAGCCCATTCATCAAATGCGCTGCCAAAGGTCCCTCGGTGGATGCTTAAAGGTTTTGCTGAACCCCACTGTATTTATCAAATGGACCTGGCAAAAAAAAGTAGCCACCAGTGCTGGAAGCAGAGGGAAGGGAGGGAGGCCAAATGCCAGGGAGAGGTAAGGCAGGGGTAGGCAGAGCCTTATCCCAGGGAGCACGGGAGGAGGGAGCAGGCAGCATTTTCTGGCAGGCAGAAAGGCAGCATGCCATGTTTCATAAAGCCAGCTCGGTTCAAAAGTTGTATATGAACTTGTTTCTTTTGTGCTGTGAGGGGAAAACCAAGCAATTAAGATTCATGTGGCCCCAAACTCCTTGTCAGCGGTCACTACCAAGGGCTCTCCATGCTGCAGCTGGGCTTTCCTTGCCCTGCGTCACCGGGCGTTTGCGCTCACCTCTCTGTCTCCCCGTACCTCATCCCCATCGCCTGCGCGTCCCTTCCTTTGCTATGCCGGCTGCTCCTCCCAGCCCAGCCAGGCACCTCACAGCAGAAAGGAGTAGAGACCCCCCTGTAGCCCCGCTGTGTCCCCCCTTGGATAGGGAGTCCTTCCTCCCACCACAAGGTCCATCCATGAGCCCATGTTTGCCCACCGCTCCCCAGTTGCAGCTGGATATTTTCTCTCGGTAGAAGGGTAGGGGAAAGCTAATTTATAGCTGCGGTGAAGCAAGGTAGGAAATTCCAGTCCTCTGTAAGCTCAGCCGCAAAAACGTTTCCATCAATAAAAGCGTTTAATGACCTTCTCTGTAGCATCAGGGGTTTTTTTTAAGAATCTGAGCCAAAGTTCATTCCCTGTTTTCACTTACTGTCTTGACTAGAAGGAACTATTCTTAATTGGTGGTTAAGTAGATGAGGGGTCTTTGCCTTGGCCGTTGGCATGACCCCTTGCTCCGTGTCACCTGCTCCGGCTGCGCTCAGTGTGCAGCCTGGACACAGGCAGAAGCTGATTTGAGGGTTTCTTACTCTGTGGGCTTGAGGTGGTGAAATTAAAGCAGGTTATTTTTTTTCAATGCTATATACAGTCTCTCAGGAACAGGCAGGGGGAAAAAAAAGCAAAAAAGCAAAAACTTTAACTTCTGCACACCACTAGAATAAAGTGCATGTAAGTGTGAAAAGAAGCTTGCATGCACACTGAAGTATTTTTAGAGTGGCAACGAGAGACTGCTGTGCTGGCGAGAGCAGTGGCTTCAACATCTGCTGCAGGCACTGGCCTTAAGAGGACTAACGTACCTCTGCAGAGGGCTTATACTTGCACGGCGAATGGTCTCGAGGCCCCTATCCACAGCTCTTACTAGTAACAACAAATTAGTAATGACAATAATAAGACTTAACCATATCATACTACTCTCACTTGTAGCTTTATCGTGCTGGTTTCTAAACCGTGGTACATGTGCACCATGGTGATGGGGAGGTCAAAACAGGCTCAGGTGAGGGCATGAGCTAGTTTCAGGGAGCAGAGGCAATGCAGCTGCCCTAGGGCAGTACTTGAATGCAGGCTGAACTTCACCTGTGCCTTTTAGTAGGGTTTTTTTCGTGAAAATCAATTCCCTTTCTAAAATTTGGAAACACGGTGCTCAGCTTCCATCTCTGTTGCTGTCCTTTGGCTGCACTTCCATATCGAAAAGTGGATTTATTGAACTTCAGTGCTGTAAATTCAACCTGGGGTCTTCACACTTTTTTGCCCTTCATGTATGTTATCACATCATGAAGACTATGGAGTCGAAGTTGGTCCATCAAGCATGCCTAATGCAACCCCGCTGCTTTTAAGAACAGAAACACCTGCGCTGTTGATACACAGGCACAAACAGGACAGAAAAAAAGAGCAGAAATCCTTTCCACTCAGCTGATTAGGGCTAAGAGTGAACAGAAGCAAAAACAGAGAGGGCTCTTGTGTTCCCAGAACCCACAGCTGCAGCTGAATGTCCACAGGGGTGGATGTCTTAAGTAACAAAGTGACAATTTTACGATGTTGCTATAAGAGCACAGTAATCAATTCTAAATATTCCCCCAGCTATGAAGAGCAAAGGGACACGGTTACAACTGGGTATCGGAGTGGGCTGCTCCTGGCTCAGCACACAGTCTTGGGTAGCACCTGAGAGGAATGAGCTCAGGCTGACACAAAATGGGAAAACCCCAACAAATCCTACCATAAAGATGCCCATCTTCAAAATAATTCAGGCTGATTTCAAAACGATTGAAAAAATTATTTAAAGCTGAAGAGTCTTTCTCTCATAGAGCTGTCTCTGAGATTAAAAAGGTTAAATAACCTTTAAGTTTGTATGGTCAGATCCTTCAAGATATTTCCTATTGGCTTCCAGGAAAACATTCGAGGCTGTTTTTGTAGTTTTACTCTAAATAGCAGGTACTGACCACTCCTAGAGACAGGCCACTTGGCTCACAGACCTCTGGTGTGATCTATGAGCACAGTTTCATACTCTCATGTGCTTAAATTAAGCTTTAGGAATAATATAGGAACACATATCCATTGCTTGCTCTGATTTCTCTCCACATAACTCCATAAGAAAATATTTACCATAGCCATACAGTGTTAAATCTCTACTTGAGCTATTAAAATGTCATTATATGGATGATATGAGTGCATGGCTTCAAGGCAAGAGGCACCATTACAGTTCTAACCACTGGTAGGAAATAAATGGGCCAACGAACAGACCACTCCAACAGACCTGTCTGTCTCTTTGCAGACAGATTAGTATCAACACGCAGCAGAACCGTTGTGCAAGGTGTAACACCTTCCAATGGCAGAGAGCTCAACTGGCTTGGTGAACTTCATCTTTTTAAATTAGTGACATGTTGCTGCCTTTCAAGTATGATTTTCTTCAGGCCTTGCTGAGCTTCTGAAGTAATCTGGACAGGAATTTCTTGGTTTGCTGAGCTGCCCAAATTCTGCTTATGCCTATGGTGTTGCAGTCTCCAGTTTATTTGCTACTTGGACTATGGGTCTCTCATAGTCATGTGTTGGTGCTGAGATAGCAATTAAGAAGAACACAGAAAAAAGTAACTAGGAGCTTATGAGATATCACTGGAACAACATGGACTTATTTTTAATGGCAATTCCCCCGCTACAGTAATTTTCCACTGACCAAAAGACTCGAGTACGAACTTGAACCTCCTTGAACACTGTGTTGATACAATTATTTTCTAGCCCTTATCATATCCCTTATCTATGCATTGCGTATGTGCTGTTTTTATCATTAATAGTTAGGATATTAAGAACTGTTGATTGACAGATTGATAGAAATTTTGCCTGAACCCTAGCATCATTAAGTATTTTGGGAGTTCTCTCTCTTATTAGGAACACTGATAGTTTGAGGTTTTATGGGAAATAAATCAATTTAAACAATTTTTAAATGAAACTTGAAACCTAAATTGAGCAATTTGAATTTTGAAAGAAAGTTGTAAGGGATTTTGCATTTCCTGCCAATACTAAGTATTCCAAAGGAGAATCAGAAAAAGGTGATTATTGATAATACTAGGATTTTCAGTAGAGCTCTGACTGTTGCATTATGCTTTAATACCTCCAATATACCCCATTATATTTGACATTTAAATTCCTAAAAGTAGCTGTTTGGTTTACATGTCTGTCATGACTATTTTGTCCTCCTTCTTGAATTAAAAAAAATAATAATTTGTTTTACAGTTTTTTTCACATCTAAAGAACATGAAGGTGTTCTAGAGGTGGGCATACCCTGGATGCAGACTGCACTGAACTGTGTTGGATGACAAAATCAGCTGCAATCAGTGCCTAAGATGCCTGCATTCATCTAAGCAGTAGAGACGGAGAAGCACAGCTAGGAGTCTGGGGAGGCAGCTGGAGGGCTGTGTCTGCTTCACTGCTGTAACTCATCCACGGTAACTCATCCACTGCAGACCTTGGTCACTGCCATACCTGACTAAAGCAGTTGCAGCCACTAACTTCTTTTTGCCATCCTTTTTCCTTCTTAAAGATATAAAAGAAAACATGGGTTGAAGATTTTGCTGCACTCTTAATGTTCTCTGACAAAAGAAAGATCTGAGCTTTGTAATTTGAAGAAAATGGAAGTATCTAACGTTTGCTGGGAAGACAGTACTCAGAAGTAATTTTTAAAAATTCTTGAAAGATTAAAGAACAATAAATACCTAGGCAAAGATCTAGTAGGAGCAGAACTGGTATGCGCAGAAAGTGTAAAAAGAAAATTATTATAATCAAATTCTGGAAGATAAAATTAGTTATTCCAGCAAAAAGGAGCTATTTTTATTACCAGACTCTACCACATATTTGTAGAGTTAGAAAGGCCATAGATACCAGACACAGAACAACACGCATTTTGCTTAAAGGAATCTTGTCTAGACAGTATCACCACCCTGAATCATGCCGCAGAAGTCATGAATGAGAACTACAATAGACAGGAACTTTGTAAGTATTCAGAAAAACATTCGATAAGATGCATCGGAACAGGTTGCCCAAAGATGTGAAATCTCTGTCCTTGGCTTTCAAGCAGTGGCTAGTCAATGCTACAGCTGACTTGTTCTAGTATTGGCGATAGTCCCGCTCCAGTGTTGATATAATGCTGGCCCTGTGCACGAAGTCCGACTAAATGAATTTAAGAAGTACCCTCTAGCCAGTATTACCATGATTCTGTGATTTCACAATAGAAATGAGGCTCATTGTGGCAAACAATATGAACTTAATCCTCTCTCAACTCCAATAATACAATCTGGATTATTAAAAAATCCATTTTAAATTTACAGAGGTGTACTAAAGGATTCATTTAATATTGGGCACAGGTTTGTACCTTGTCTCCATCTTACTTAAGGTTGTATTGATTTTATTACATAAAAATTCATTGAAACAGGTGTGAAGTAGACAGATGCCAAGCCTGATTTCTTTGTGGGAGATATGTGTATTATTAATAAATTAGTTGGAGATATGCATCAGAAGACAGATGGTATTGAAAATTCTGGCAAGCAAACAGAACTTGTTAATAAATATATGGCAAGTTATGAAGAATGACCTATCTACTCAGATATGCATTTATTTGGAAGGTAGTCTTTAAAATCATAATTAAATTCACTTTAGATGAGGATTATAGCTTCATGAATGTTAAAGTATTCAGAATACACAAAGCAATGAGAAATGGTATGAACGGTCACTAGTTAACAGGAACACCAAAACAGAGAAGAAAGAGTTTTAGTCTGTTTACATTAGAGTCTGGGGGGGGAAAAACAAGACTTTCCAGGGCAGGATGGATAAGTTGGATCCTGTGTAGAATAGTGAAGGTAAAATGGACTGCCAGACTGAGGAACAAAGTGCTGCTTTTGTTACTGTGGGTAGCTGGACTGCTGCAAGTAACCCAAAGTGTAGATAATGCATCAGAAGCAGCTAAAGCATTTTTAGGATGCTGATAAAAGGCTTTTCAGCCAAGTTTATTCCTTTGTTCTCCTGGAACAAGAGACTGAAAGCAAATTTCAAGACACACTAAAGTCCCATCTTTATATCTGAATATCAAAGATCTGAATGAAAGAGCCCAGGACAAGGCTGACTCATGCTATGTGACCTCTTGAGCATCTGACCAGTGTAGGAAGAACAGTGCTGATGTAAATGAAAAGGGAACTCGGTCCTTTTCTGTGTGCACCTTTCATTGCTGCCTTTAAAAGCTGGACTGGTAATAGCCCATGACTGCATGAAGGTATAAAATTTAAAAATATTTATGTGCCTGAACTTCCCAGGTGTTAGGTGCAACTTTCCCAGCCCTGAAATGATTCTCAGAATGCCTGTATAGGGCAAGATGCCTGTTTTTGAAGAGGGAAAACTGTGGCATAGGGACATGGAGTGCTTCTCCATAGTTGACACAGACAGACCCAAGCACTCTCCGCAGGTCTGAGCCATGCCAAGATGAGCAGCTCTGAAGCAGAGATCGTGTAATGGTAATGGTACCACATCAGTGTGGTACTAGTCTAGAAGATGGTGGCCTATTCACTAAGTGTGGTGTCAGCCTCAGGCATCCGTGCCACTTTTAGACTACAGCCAGCTTGAAATGCAGGGAAAGATGCTTGTTTCTGCTTGTCCCCATCTAGGTAGGGATGTGACATGCCGAAGACTATGCAAGAACCTCTACTTAGTATCTGAAATACTAAACTATCTCTCTTCACTCTCGTATCTGCTAACCTGAAGGATTTACCAAAGACCGCAAGCCATTAGGCGGATGGCGTATAGGTAACTCACCAGTTTAAGTCTGTTTGCTAAGTAAGGACACGTGAAACTCTGTCCTAGACACCTCTCCAAAGGGATTCACTTGTCTGTTTCTTTTGCAGTACTGCAGGTCTACTGGCACCCTGAGAGTATCACATAGTGTCTTCACTGTCAGTTATTCTGCTGAGGATCAAACTCATTGAAATAGTTAAAATGATGACTCCCATGTGCTCGTTTACTCACATGCACAGTAGCTATGAAATCAGACCCTGGAAATGAAGAATTTTTGCCCGTGGAATTGATTTGCATGTTATAATAAAGGCATTTCTGATGTATTTCAGTAGAGACGGGGGTTGAATACATGTGCCTGTTATCAGGGCTTTGCTTTATGTTAAGACAGCCCTGCATTGTGCACTGCGTAATGAATTCCAGAAAACACAGCTTCTTATTGTTGTCAGTTATTGGGGGCTCATTCTCCTAATGAGATATGTAAATATCTTTCATTAACATTAATAGCAAGTGTGTGCTTGGCCCCTGAGGAGAACAGTGCTTTCTGTCTAGCTGTGGCCATTACAATGAAAATGCTATTACAGTTATTGCAAAAATTTGCCTTCATGGTGTCGGTTGTCTGGACAGCTTTTGGTATCATTTACAGAATTATCCCTGTATCTCTTTGACCTGTTTATTTCCTTGCTTCGGACTGCTACAGTAAATGTTTAAACACCTTTTTATACCCACAGCATCAGAATGCAAAGAAAGGGCCTGGGTGTTAACTCTGTTAAAGACAGGCAAAACGTATAAGCCTGGGCTTAATGCCTAAGCGTATGCTTTACTTTAAGCCACCCAATTGAAATCTGTGGGACTTCTCAAACCATTAAGCAGTTCACTAATTGTTTTACCTGACTTTATGCACAAGCTGTTTTTACTGACTGACTGGGGACCAGAGAGGTGGATACTGTATAGTATTGAACGCCAAGTACAGTAAGCCACTGGACAGGTTGGTAAGGGCTTCTTAAAGAAACTCATTGAAAACTCTTATAGAAAACATCCACAGAGATTTCCCTTGAAAAATAGATACTTCAAAAGCCCAGACAGTTGCTGGCCCCATATATATGGTGCAATACAAATGCCTGAGGATACTCCCCATCACTGCAGCCAGCTGGCAGAGAACAGCGACGTCCCTACTGCTCTGCCCTAAACCTCCAGAACAGGGGCACCAAATGCAAACTGCCTGCTGGCAATGGGGACAGTCTGTGCTAACCCCTGCAAGTCCCACAAATTATCTAAGAGAGTCCCCGTAGAGCAGAGCCAAACCTGTGCCAGGACCTGCGCTCCAGAATGAGCACGACAGACCATCGATTTCAACGCCGGCGCACACTCCCTGGTCCTGGTTCAATCACGGTGACGGGCATAGCCCATGTGTTGGGCAGGTACCGTAATTTTCCCTCCACTAGCTGTGAACTCAATTTCTGGGGGTTCACTCCATTCTCAGTACAAAATAAGATGGTGCTTGCATGGGCTGCCCTAAGCTTTCCCCTCCAGACCAGCAATGGCCTGACCACGCAGAGGTCTCCTCGGTATGGTCTGTTTTGGGGGATGATTACTGAAGAGGCTGAGGATTGGTTCTGGGAGTATTTCACAGGACTAACTCTTTTCTCCCAATTTCATAAGAAGTTGTTCTATTCATGCAACAACCTGAGTTTGTGTCAGAAAAAAATCAGTGTTTCATGGAAAATGAGCCCTGTAATTACCCACTGTCCCTCAAATGTGTATAAGGGCCTGAAGTTACATGTGTGTTTACATATACATGTCTACACAGATATAATATGTGCATGTTTAAAATACATAATATATAACATAAAGTAGATAATATATCAAACCCTTCTCTCACCTAATTGACCTTTAGGAAGACTAGGGGAGAAAATTTCCAGGACACTCACATAGCATATGAAATCTATGCCCCACTGAAAGTCACCAAGTCAGATTTTCCAAACTATTTCAGTGTCTAAAGATGCTGACACAACAGACACCTACTGTCATTCCGCAAAAGTATCTAGGCAAAGTGTACGTTGAATTCATCTCAAGTCCACCAAGAGTCAAAAAGCACCAAAGAAAACTATTTGTGAAGATTTCTCTAAATACCTACAGCAGAATCACTTAGATGCTTTTGAAAATTTAACCCAGAATAATTAAGTGGGATAGTTATAATGGAATTTAAAATCTTTAAATAATGGCATTTGGAAGATAGTTTGGAGAGCAGACAAAGAGAGTCTCAACCCAAATATAGACACAGTATGCAGCAATAAATATTATCCTATTTAAATATGGAGGTAAGATAAACATGGACTATAAAATAAAAGCAAGAAAAACATTTTGGTGGGTATATTTGAGAGAAATAACTTGCAAGCAAAATTGACAACCCTTAAAACTGGTGTCCAACCTCAAGTAGGTTGTGATAAAATACAAGGGCACATCATACTTCGCTTTTCTTGTTGGGTTCAGTTTTAACTTAATTTCCTGCAACTGAGCAGATCAGATGGTCTGAAGTTGCCAGTGCTGGATAGCAAGGCAGCATGATCCCCAGTTCTGCTCTGCATACAGTAACAGTGCCTAAATATAATAGATTAACAGCATGTTTAGTGACTGTTGGAAAACAAGCAATATTATTTACAACTGTAATGAGGCTCAGCAAACATCCAGCTAAATAGAAGGAAATAATTCTCACTTCACTAGAACACTTAGCACAATGGGGTGCACATATTGACTTCTAATTTTTTTCATACTTAGCAAATCAGGGAAATGCAAGCTTGGAGAAACAATGCCTAGTCTGAGCATGGATCTCATCATCACATCCCTTCTGAAGCTAACTCCGAAGACTAGACATTTTACACATGGCAGCTGAATTTATTTTAAAATGCAAGACTGGTCTCCTACCAGCCATCGGTCTGCTGCCCTGAAGAAAAGAATGAGCAACTGAAGATCTGTGGATGACTTTTTTCACAGATGTAATTGAGGTACACTTGAGATCTTCACAATACGCCACTCCAGGCCACCCCTGCACTCATGTGAACTGCCAGGCATACGCTCACACAGCTGTTACACACACCCGTTATAACAGCCCATGCTAAATTCCTACAACAAAACTACATCCTTTCTGTAAAATAGCAGGGTGGTCTTATTCCTCCATGCACACCAAACGTCCACTGACCAGAGCTCTAAATGACCCGTTTGACCATTCTGCAATTTTCAGTGAATGGTGCTGTAGTAAGGACCAGAAATGTTAATAAAATTTAACAAAGATCATCTTTCCCTCCATTAGCATCCTTCCCTTCCTTTAACAAATTTCATCCTTGCCTCCATTACTCTATTATGAGAGAGAAAATGGCTGACGTACCCCATGGCGATGTTCATAGTAAGCCAACTTGGATTTGGTTAAGACGAAGAAGCGCACTTTAAAGTTGGAGGGTGAAGTCCTTCTCTTCTGCTGGGATTTTTTGATCAGCAGTTCCTCCAGGAGCACACAGTTATTCATGGCTGAGCCAAAAATGGTCCTCTCCCAGGACATGGGATGCCTGCCCTGAGCACTGAGTGCCTGTCCAAGAAAGAGACACAAGAAGGAAGACAGTTAATTTAAAAAAAAAAAAAAAAAGTTTGTTCAAAAGGCAGCGTAGGTGCTTTGAGCTTTATCTTCCCATCTACAGCAAAGCTTCCTTTCTGTCAAACCATAACCACATCCTCTCTGAAGTCATAAAACGAACAGCACATGTTGAAATATACGCTAAGGTAAATGTTGTGGAAAAAATAACACTTGAGGGGACATTCAGTAGATGTGAGTCAATGATTAAGGATTAATTAAAAAGAGGTGTGGCATGATTAAGCATCTGTCTCCTACTCGCCCATTTAGTAAATACAGTTACAAATGCACACACCGAACATGGATGTATAGGATGACTGTCTCTCCTGTCCTTCTAGAAATAGGTCATGCATCCATATTTCTTTCTCAAAGGAGTGGTGCTTTCCCATTTAGAGTATGTAACAGTTGATTGTGTGTCTCAGAGATTTCATAGAACTTATTTTGAGGAATTTTCCCACATAACATGAAAGTTCCTAGTATGTAAGCAAAGTAAATTATATCCAGGATATGCTTGTATAAGGAATGATAAATGTTTGCAGTCGTTAGATATTTAAACTGAAAACAAGTGGTTACAATAACTGATAACTAATTAATTATCATTGGTTACTATTTACTGATTACTGACTGCTTCAGGTGCAGTCTAATGAGTCTGTGGCTGGATGTTCCAGGAGGCGCAGGCACAACGCAATCAAGACCAGTGTAATCAGCAGTGAAGCGAGCACAAACATCAAACCAAGCACAACTGGTTTCCTCAGGACTTCAGGGCACCATTCAGGGAAGTCTGCACCAGGCTAAATATAGAAATTAAAAAAAATTACTATGTACCTAATGCACTCAGTACAACAGCACTGTTATATTTTAAAACAAATGCAATTTGTTTTTCTCAGCTTTTCCATTTTTAATATTTTGTTTATTTTTTATTAGTGTATGTATAAGTGTATTGCTGATGCTATTGAGGATTGGAGCGATGGAGTCTGGTAGAATGTGGGGAAACTGCAAGATAAGTATTTTTATTAATTAGGTATTTCTGAAAATTATTGCAATCTAAATAATTTACCAATGCTGACTTTTGGCTTTAGTTCAACGTAGCATTAGGGTATAAGGAGACAGGTCCCTATTGCTGATATATTTTTAGAGTTGTTTTCAAGCTCCAGTGAAGATGCTTCATTATTTTAAATTCAGTTCATGAGAAAAAAAAAGCTGAACAAATATCAAAATTGCAAACTCTGTTTAAATGAAGACTTGGATTTTATAGGGCAGTTCGTAGACAGACTTGTGAACTGTATTTCTCAACAGAATGTATTGGTTATCCCTCCCCAAAGAAGAGGTGGCATATCCCTTCCCTGCTCTTTTTTGTTATATTGTTTAGGCAGCATGTTCCAGGGATCATGAAATGTTCCTTACCAATTTTGTTCAATGCTAATTGAGAACCTGCTTTTGCCATAAAAATACAATTTAAAGATAGCACTTGACATACAGTTGTGTAAGAGAATTTGCTAAAGGCAATCCAGTATCATGGAACAGAAACAAGGACAAACAGAAGCTGTTGTGCAGTTGATTCCTACGTATATCTCTCTATATGTGGTGGTCTTGCTGAAGACGAGAAGCAGCATAAAGTGCGCAAGTCTAGCACAGCTGTGTTTCATTTCTTGGCAGAGTGACTGAGTTCCAAGGAACTCCTGTGGTTGAACAAGAAAGATAACACAAGCCTGTGATCTCCTGAAAAATACTTACTGCTACCAAGGGGGATTTCATATCTATTTGTAGACTAGAATCAATACTCGGGCCAAATTTCCCAATTCTTCTACAAAACAGTTTGTCTCATACAATGCACGTATATAAAAAATTCAGTCTGCTGTGAGTTTTCTAAAATCACAGTCTGTGTAAACAGCAGCTATTCGGATATTTCCAGACCTTGTTTAAGTGCTTGCACCTCTAAATTATAGGACCACTTTTGCGTGCATGTAACTTTCCTCATGCTTGAGAATTTGCTGGTTTAAACTATGCTCTGAGACCCTTTCTTGTAATTAATGAACCGGAACATAGGCAGTAGAGTGCCCCAACAAACTGTATGGACTTCACTCTGCTAGCACAGTGAATTCCCCCCCAAAAGCTGTTGATCTTAAAAACATTTTGCTTGATTTGTGTCAAACAAACCACAGTTTGTAATGTCATTGCATTTTTTGCTATGAACACTTATTTAGGACTATGTTATTCTTTCTAGTCTCTTCTTTGCACTAATTGTCATGTGTTAAGGACTTTCTGAAAAGTCTTTGTAGCTTGGGCCAAGGGGGGTTGCAGTCTGTTGGCAGAGATGTACATGTTGTCTTCTCAGAAAATTAAATATAAATAGAAATTCAAGGGTGTGACACTACAGCTCTGCAGAAAAAGCAAGGCATACAGGACAGCAAAGAGTTGAGACACCAACACGTAGACCTCTAAGGGCAGCAATGCTGCTGGAGATGAGAGGATGTGGGGGGAGAAGAAACTCGGCAAGGGTGGCAAGTAGTGGGGGGAGAGCTAAGAAATTCTTTGAATGTAGTGACTGGCAGCTTGATTTCTTCATGAGATAAGAGATGAGTTAGCGGAGGGACATGAAGAGGGGAGCAGTTTGATCAAATGTTCAGATAGGGGGCTTGGCAACTGCACTTCATTTGGCGTAATCGTGGCGTGATGCGATCCGTTGTAGGAGGTCTGACGGGAAGATGCTGTGAGGGTCAAGGCGAGAGGGAAACGTGGGAGAACTGCACAGGCTGAGCTGCTGTGAAAGAGAAGGTACCGATCTGATACAATGCACGTAGAAGGAAAGACGCACGTAGGTCTAAGAACATAATCACAGATTTTTGGCCTGGAGTAATAGAGAATCTGGTAGTTACATCAGAACTAGCAGGATTTAACAGGCGACATCAGCCATTCTGAGTTTTCCATGGCGAGTTCAAGCTGACGATGGGCCAGACATTAGACAGGGAAAAAAATAAGAATGACTGTAAGGAAGGAAACACGTCAACAGAGTCAGATTCAGGTATCACTGACATAGACACGGGAGCTGATTTCAGTGACAGCTGCTAACTATTCCTGTTTTACACTATCTTTATCAGCTGATAACTCTTCACTGCTGAACTGGAGAGGAAGGTAGGGACCGACATATTTTTGTATCCACTCTTGCCACAGATCTACCCCTTCATGTTCCTTTTTCACTTTAATCCCGAACTCCATGTGTAGCAAACACGCAAATATTTGAGTGTAGCAAGCCAAAACCAGAATATGAATGCTCTCTAACTCTAACGAGTATATAACCAGGTTGACATGTATATACAAAAACATATGGTCTAAGAATTGTATTTATATTTAATTATACATTTGTGAGACAGTAACCTGTTTATGTGTATTTGAATTTTATTTAATTTCAAAGATCATGATTTCTTGTCCATTTTTTAATTAAAATTCTATGTTGCTTTTAAGACATGAACTACAGATATAAATCATATGTCATCATCCACCTGGGTGACTAATAGGTTATAATCCTTTTAAATAAAGCCTCAGTCATTTAAGGGCTTCAGGACCCTTCTACAGTAGAGCATGATATATATATGTGTATAAATACAGTTAGGTAGAAATACACCAATTGTCCAGGGCCAGGTTGGCTGCAGAGCTGGAAGATGTGAGGACAAGCCTGTAGAGCTCTACACACAAACTACATAGTCTTCCTGAAAGGGCTCCTTGGGTGAGCTGGAATATCCCGCTAACACAGGTATCTCATTTCTGGAACCTGACCTTGTATGACGGTGCAGTGATACATCGAACACTCCTTTTGTTCAAGGCTTTTGAGACCGCTATATATTGCATGGCACAGAAATTCTGTATCCTTAATAGAAAGGAATTAAATATAACTGCCTTAAGTATCTTAAAACTACTGTAAGTCTGTCCTTTAAGATGAGGAGACAAAGCCTGATGAATTTTTTAGGTATCCTACATCTTCTCTGCTGAGGTGCCTTTATAAAACCTGCTACCATGTATCCTTTGACACTTTTCCCTCCGTATGCAGGGAACTCTGAAATATTTTAAATATTTCAGATTTAAGTTTGAGCTGCTGTGTGCACTAAATTCTCCTATGTGCTGGGCAAGTTGAGGTTACAGATAGACTTATCAACTGTGGCCTTAGTGGGCTCCTTTTATTTTTTCTTTCAATCACTTTTGTTCTTCCCTTGCTACCTCCTGCAAACTGCTCTATTTCTGCTCTGAAAAATGTTATTTCAGGGATTGGATTTTTTTCTTAGGGGATTTACCCAGATTATGCAGTTCACACTTTTATTACTGCAGACTGTGGAAATCTCCCCACCCGCACATCCTGCTCTGATACCAATGCTTATGTCCTGAAGGCGGCAGAGAAATTTATAAAGTTAAATATAGATAGGTTTAGTTTTTTGTAAAAAAACAGACCGGAAGGATGCCACTATATCTTCACTCTTCACATAAAATGACTTGTATACTTCGATCGTGTAATATTTGGGCCAGGTTTACTGCCTGGGTGCCAGCTCTTCCTTTTCACCAGCTGCTCAATATGATGATTATCATTCAACTTCCAAGCTTCCAGAATTCAACCCATTTTGCTACTTCACATTTTTAGAGTGTGAGAAACTCTATTTAGGCTACTCAGCTGTCTTGCTTCTTTGGCAGTTCATTATCACCCCAATAAACATGTCTCCAGTAGACCCAAAGAATAAGACAGAAAGCTGCAGAAAAAGGGAAGAATTAGCCTGGTCTTTACGAGCCAGATGCATCCAGCTTTCCTCTAGGCCTTACAACTGCACCTTTGAATCTGCTCACACTGCTCCCAGTGACCAAGGGAGTTGCTCTTGTAGAACCAGAGCAAGATTCTCCTGTGAACTGTTCGGGAGCCCTGGGAAAGTAGATGCCTTGTTCTGAGCATCTGCTAGGAGGATGTAGTGAATTATCCACAATTTGAATGCCTGAAGCGAATCACTCCCAGGCTTACTGATGTTGGCAGTAACATAGAGAACATGTTTTATATGGGTGAACTTGCACAGGGTTAGGACAGGGTCTTCTGTGACAAAGGTACAAATAATACTTTGCTCAGCTGTTCTCTAGGGCAAAAATGCAGAAAGGAAAACCTAGTTTCATCAGGTCATACCCAAACTGGGAATTTGTTCCAGCTCCTTTTATTAGTGCCTGCCTATTGTGGTTCCTGTCTGTTACTATTTCCTTCTGAAGACAAAGGCGTGACTTACACTGCTGGCAAAACTGCAGTGCTGCAAATCCCGTGGTTTATTCTGGCAATATGACATGTTTGTAGCTACCCAGGTTGCTGACGGCTGGGTAGGGATTACTTCTTCGTGCCATGCAGATGCATTTTTTGAGACGTGTTCATTTACGAGTTAGAATAGGCAGTCACCACAGGTGTGTCACCAAGTAAAGACCCACCAATAATGTCTGGCTTAAAAATCAGGTAGGGGGGTTGCTTCCAGAAACAACATTAAGACTATGAGCACAGGAAAGAGTGCTGGCTGATGAACTATCAAAATGTGCCTGGATTTTGAGCCATGTCAATTTATTAACCAGTAGTGAGATACTTGTTTCATTGCTAAATAACCATGCAGGCTCTGTGCTGAGATTTGAATCTGTTTGAATCTGGTAATAGGTTGTATAGCAAGAAACAGTTCAACTGTCATGTGCATTGAAGATTGGTGTGCCCCAGTTTTTACATGACAGGAACACTAAACTACTTTCCTGCATTAGCCGACACACCAATAGGCTGCAGCTGATATTTTAGTCTGGGGAGTCGGAGAGAACAGGCAGCACAGTATGGCACTGCAAATTCATTAATTCCCAAAGCCACAGCAGGAGACAGGGAGATGGGAATTAACTGCAGCAGATGGAGACATAAAGCTTGCTTAAGTCCCCTTCACCCCCAACAGTCTCCTTTTCTTTTCCCCTCCTCCCTGGTATATCCCACAACAAAGCCTATAACAATCACCAAAAAAGGAAATTCCTGAGCTCATTGCTTAACTAGGCTTTAAGATGTAACACTCAACCTAAACCCAACAAGAGACTGGAACGGGTTTCATTTTGGGGTTATTTTTCAGACAATGTGGAAAAAACACCACACTTTTATTTCTGCTTAGAGTGCAATAGCAATCAAAAATGGAAGAAATATATTCTAGCACAGAAGAGAGCAGCGCTGTTCTAAGACCATGCAGGTGGTTTGTATTTACTGTGCTTGTACAATGCTTGGATTCAAAGTCTGCTAAAATAACTTAGCATACTGCAATGGCACACAGTGTACACACTGCTGCTGAATTAACAGAACTGGAATGCCTGATAATGAAACATGCCAATTTGCCTAAAATTAGTTATGAAGAAAAACAACATAAACTTAACTAAAGCAATAAATTAAGATGCCGTGTCTTTGACGTGGAGAATATCATTGTACCGATTCACCATCTGCTGAAGGGGCGTCCAGGTTCATTCCCACAATTTGGAGATGCTGTAGGAATTGTGCTGTATTATCAGTGGTAGGCTTGTACTGGATAGCATTCTTATTTCAGAAAAGAGCTGAAATGCAGCAGAAAGCAAATTGTAAAGTGCTACGCATGACACTCAGCATCATTCTTAATTTCTCATTTGGAACCACTGTAAAGAGAAATGTTAGCAGCTCCCCATAAGCTGGAAAGGGTCATCCATGGGTCTTCTGAGAATCAGCCATGCTACCAAGAATGAGACTGAAACCCTTTTTTCTTCTTTCACTAGTTGACGTTATATCCCCTCTGTCTCGGCCACTACATACAGACTGGAAAAATGACTCAAGAACATCACAGAGATGAGGTAAAAAACAAGTGCTTGGTCCCCCACTGTCTTCTACTTTTTGAAGTCACAGCATTTTACATCCTTGCTGCACAGTTCGCTGAGTCCAAGGCACTAGAGAATCAAGCTCAGCTCCTGTTGAAAGAATGTGAAATCAAAGTCTGGAAAGTCCAATAAAACCAAAGTGTGTTAGTACCTCCTACTACATGGGTTTTCTCGTGCCTCTCTGGAGGTGGTGCTTTTTATTCCTTGCCTATCTTTCAGGTTATGATGTAATAAGATGATTTGAGACAAGCTAAGAGCTTGCTGCCACAGAAACAAGGAGAACCATTCCCCTCACCACTTCCCTGACCTCCTCCCTTCCTTCTGCCTATGCACCCTCCTCTCTTAAAAGCTCACCCTGATGCTCACAGGATACACAGCACAGTGAGTTGATTTAACTCACTAGAAGAGCTGAAAACTTAATCCAGAAAAATTACCATAATGTTTTCTGTGGGGTTTGTAGTTGCATCAGTTTGCTTTGCAATCCAATGCCTGACGGTGATGGTACAAAGTAGTGAGAAGAAAGGACTCCACAGCCAGAAGTTGGGGGCTGGAGGAGCAGAGAAGGAAGAAAAGAGAGTGGAACCAGGAGGAAAGAGTAGGGGAGGAGGGTGAAGGAATGAGACCTCCCTTTCCAAAGCAGAAATGTGGCACAGAACTGCATCCATGCAGTACGGAACTGCATCCTTGCCTGTGTTTGAAAACATGCTCTCAGTTCCATATTTATGTGCCTTGCTAAGATCTGCATCTCCATTCTGGAGTACTTTCGCTTCTTCAAAATGATTATTTGTATGCATTGAAGTAGTACTTAGAAACAAGCACCGTGTTAAAAAAAAAAAAAAAAAAAAAAAAAAAAGAAAAGCTAAGCCATCTTGGATCCCCCCTGGCTGATAGTACACGATTTTCTGCTCTGAACTGTTTAGGTTCTCAACTGACAAGATCACCAGCTGATGAAAGAAGCAATGTGGTAAGTATTTTGATTTTATGAATGAAGATTAAAGGTCTCTTAAATCTTCCTGCTGATCCCAAAGGACATGGTGGCTTAATATGGAGAGTTTGAATGACTGGTTCATGTCAAAGAGCAAGCCTGTGGCTCAGGAGACTACCAGAGTCCCAGTTCAATGCCTGCACCCAAAGCACTCCTTCACTCTGTAGAGATCGTAAGTTCCATAGCCGTGGTAGGAAAATGGTGAGTGGTAGCAACTTTTTAAACTTCTTAATTCTTAAACTTGTTTGGTTTTTTAAGTCTTGATTGTCAAAATAATTAAAGCATACAATATTTATATTAGAATCAAGTTACCTTTTGTGCCTTCCAGTTTTCTTAAAGGTGGCTCTTACTAAGATTGTGTACTAGGGCAGCTCCTCCATTTCAAAGGGATGGTTGGCCCAGGTCCAGTGCTGAAATGCTGAAAACGGAACACAACATGGGCAAACCACCTGATCCTGCTACATTTTTTCTGCACTGTGCTGCCCACCGTGGCTGCTCATTAGGGTATTTCTGCACAAAGAATAAGAGCTTTCTATACGCAGGCTCCTGGGTCTGAGCAAGCTATTCACACTTGTGGCATTTCAGTCCGTATGGATACGTTCCTGAAAAGAACACTAGATTAATTCACATCTTGGGGCACCACAAAATCCTTCATGTAAGGACCTTTGTCTCACTTTTTAAGTAGAATTAATGGCATCAAGGGCAGAAAATGTGAAGATACTGCTTCATATACCTGATGGCATCAGATCTGTCAGTCTAGAGACTAGTGACAAATACAGATTATGCCCAGATCAACTTAGTGTCAGTTTTCCCTAAATCAAAGTTGTGAGTCATTACCAAATGGCAAGAAGTGTTTGAAAACATAATGTAGGCCATAACCATATGTACATATACATGGATAAATTCTAAACTATAATCATACTGATGACATCAATCTGTATGAATACAGAGAAAAGGACAAACCTTTAACTCAGACTAATGAAGAGAGAATGAGACTAAGAAACAATGTAATAATTAGCAACATCATGTGAAATGTGTAAATACTGTACTGCACTGTCAGAGAACAACAGCATCGAACTTCATAATGGGAGAGACTTCTTCAGCAAGTTCACTGAAGTTCCTTCCTATGTGACAGACACTCGCTACATAATCTGAGAACAAGTGCCTCAAAGGGGGGTTGGTTCCTCCCCAAACTATACTTTGCTTAAAAATGAAAATAGATCAGCCTATTCTGCAGTCAGGGTTGCCCTCATTGTCAGTTGTAGAGTGTTGTTTGGTTTGGAGTATTTAAATATGTATTCAGATGTTCAGTATAATGCGAGCAGTAAATTTTTTTCGGGTTTTCTAGTCAATTAAACCTAACTATTCTGGTGTTCCTTTCCATTGTTTTAGAAATAATTAAGAGAATCCAAAGTAGTTATCACTCAATCAAACTTTTTTTTGGTGAAATGATCAATCTCGAAAAGTGAATCTGCAAATGATACTGCGTGTGCACACAACGGGTCCCGTCAGACAAAGGCCACTGCTGCCATCTGCTGAGGAAGAGAGAAAACGGGACGTAAATGGCCAAGTGTCAAGAATCCTTTCCCGTTGGCCATTTCAGGGAGAAATTCCCGGAGAGGTGATGCCAGCAAGCCCAGCTCCCCACGATCCACAAGGTGAAAAACTCAACCCCACCATCTTTTCTTCAACTCCTCATAAAACAACAGTCTTTTTGTGGTCAGGTTTAGTGTATTCAGTTGAAGGAACGATGCAAACGTGTTCCAGGTAACGTCTTCATTTCACGGCCGGGGTAATGCCCGCATTTCTGATGCGTGGAACCACCAATACCACAGGATCACCACAGCCCGCACCTCTGCGTCATTCGGCGGTTAACGCCTAGGAATCGTGTTGGCCGATCCCGATCCGAGCATGTCCCTTCGAAGCAGTCCCTGCTTCCCAGCAGCAGGGACGCTCCGACCCCAACGCCTGTCCCCAAGCCCGGGGCCGAACCCTCCGGCCCCAGCCCTGCCAACGCCAGGCCGCTCGCTCCCGCCCCCAGGCCTCTGGCCTCGCCGCCTCAGGAGCGGCTTCTGGTGAGGGGGCCCCACACCCCGGGGAGACCCACAACAGCGGTGGGGATGCGGCCCCCCTCCGTCCCGCCTGGGCTGCCTGCTGCCACGTCCGGGGACAGGGCAGCCCGTGCCCGGGCGGCAGCGCCTTGCGGCCGCCGCCATTGCACGCCCTCCGCCCTCCTCCCTCCGCCCCGGCCCGGTGCTCGGCACCGCCTCCCGAGGGAACCCTCTGCGGTGAGTGGAGCGAGCTTCTGACCGGTGTTCGGGAGGGCCAATCAGAGCGTGCCGCCCCGCCGACGGCGAGCCAATAGAGAGGAAGGGAAGCCGGGGGCTGGCCGGAAGCGGGGCGCCCGGCGGTTGCGCTGAGGGGAGCTCGGCGGGGAGGTGAGGATCGGCGGCTCCCCCGGATCGCGGGATCCCGGCGGGGCTGTCCCCTTCGCCGGGTACGTGGTCAGTCGCCGATGGGGTCTCGCCGTAGCGCGATCCCGGCTTTTCTCGCTTCAGCAGTGGCCTGGAGAACCCCGCGGCGCGGCTCGGGCCTTCCCAGAGCCCGGCCCGGCCTGGCCCGGGGCAGGGCGGCGGCGGCGGCTGTGGAGCCGGGGCGCGGGGCCGCGTCCTCCCCTGAGGGCGGCGCTTGCCCGCCGCCGGGCTGCGCGGTTTCTTCTCTCGCAGGGGTGGTGGTAGCGGGTCAGGTTTCAGCTAGGCAAGGCGTCTCCCCTCCCTTCTTGTGGCTGCTCTGTTCACAGGCTGGTCTTGGGTGGTTCGAGATGTGAATGCTTTATGTGCTTCTAGTGAAGCTAATCCTGCTAAAAGTATAGCTCAGTGGAAAGCTAACGTGGATTCATTCGGGAGTTTCCTGTATTCTACACATTGAGATGGCTTTCTTCTGGCTCATCTTCTCACAGCCAGCTCTCTTATATTGCCCTTGTTTCTATTTATACGATAAGGTTGTCATGCAAATTGTTTAACATATCTTTCTTGGGACATTCCCTAGGTATTTTTGCCTGGCAAAAATGGGTGAACCTCAGCAAGTGAGTGCCCTTCCTCCGCCTCCAATGCAATATATAAAAGAATATACTGATGAAAATATCCGGAAAGGCTTGGCTCCAAAGCCACCTCCACCTGTGAAAGACAGTTATATGATGTTTGGTAATCAGTTTCAATGTGATGATCTGATTATTCGACCATTGGAGAGCCAGGGTATTGAACGGCTACATCCTATGCAGTTTGATCACAAGAAAGAATTAAGAAAACTTAATATGTCTATCCTGGTCAACTTTTTGGACCTCTTGGATATCTTGATAAGGAGTCCAGGGAGTATAAAGCGAGAGGAGAAACTGGAAGACTTGAAACTGCTTTTTGTTCATGTCCATCATCTTATAAATGAATATCGCCCTCACCAAGCTAGGGAGACACTGAGAGTCATGATGGAGGTGCAGAAACGTCAGCGTTTGGAAACAGCAGAGAGATTTCAGAAGCACTTAGAGCGAGTTGTGGAGATGATTCAGAACTGCCTGGCTTCCTTGCCTGATGATCTGCCTCATTCAGAGGGAGGACTGAGAGTGAAAACAGAAGCAATGGATGCTGATGATGGCAGCAACTGTATTGGACAGAGCGAAAAGCAGAGAGAGCGTTCTGGTGGCAAGAGAGACCAGGTTTTAGATAAAGATGCAGCAATGTGTAGCATTATTGATGAAATGACATGAAGAAACCACTTTTTTTTTTTTTTAGCTCACCATAGTGAGAGGCAGAATGAATTCTGAGGGTATACGTTGTATTTTGTTTTGCTGTAGTACAGGCACACAAAGCATTTATTGTACACCTGTTGGAGGTTGTGAGTGACTAGGCAGATGAAAATGTTTAATATTTTGTGAGCTGTGTGTTTATTGGTAGAAACAAAAGAGCATACTTTTTGTTAAATGTATCGTGTGAGGTGGTAGCCACAGATTAAAGTTAGTTTTTTCTGTTGTACTTTTGTTTGTCACTTTCTGCTTTTTTCGGGTATGCTTTGTTTTTGTTTCGTTTTGTTTTAAATTGCTTTATAGTGTGGAAGCAAGGAATCTGACTGAGAGGAATTGTAGCTGACAGTTCCTCCATTTCAAATAAGTGCTAGTTGTTTACAATTTCAGTGGGTCCTTTCAGGAATGTGTAACTCGATAGTAAAAATAAAACTAGTGTAAAGTCTGCAAAATACATTCTTTTCTAGTTTTGTAATAATAAAACTGTACTAAAGAGAACCTAAAAAATCCTTTATCACAGATTTAATACAGTGTAATTTGCCTTACAGAGATATGCTGCCAGGATTCTCAACAACTAAATAAATTAAAACTAATTGGATTTTAATTTCCTTAGATGTAAATCATAACCAGTCTTGACCTTACAAAAATGCCTACTTTTTTCTTTTCTTTTTTTTTTTAACACAGATGCTTAGACTAACTTATATTTCCTGCATAGTTAATATACATGCATGAATTGAATCATTTTGCAGTGCAGATGGTTTGTATTTGCCTTTTAGGTTGGTTCTGTGCCCAGCTGAGCATTTTTCTCAGGAAGGAGAGTCTGATTGGATAATTAGCCTTTATACTAATTGAGAACTTCTAAGTTTGAAAGAACCTGCCAGTATTCCATCAAGTGGAAGCCCTATCAATCATGTTTAAAGAACATTTGAGTTGGTTCAGTCCCCCATAGCAAGAGGAAAAGAGTGATTTGATAGTGAAGAAGTGGCTTCTTTGCCCCTCCTGTCAGGGAAATCCTACTTCCATCTTTTTGCCATGTAACACCGTAGTACATATGTTTTCCAAAGTATGCGGAGCAGCTAAAAAACAAGTAAACCTTATGAGTGAGGGAACTTGCACTAACTCTGTTTTTTTAACTGTGATTTAACAAGCTGTATCTCTGTGTCACTTGATAATTCTGTTTTCAGAAATGTTGCTTAAAGGGGCAGGCAAAAGTATTTAGCTGTTGGGTGGTGGGGATTGAGCTCAGTGCAGATAAAGATGAACTGAAGTGAGTTTGACTCATTGGAGGACATCATCTGCTTTTTTAAGTGACATAAGTAACAATAAAGAAGGAGAAAAGAAGAAACTTTTTTTTTTTAGAAGTGTGTAAATAATTTTACAAAGTTAACGCTTTTGTCCTTTATTCAACCACCACTGTTTCCTTCCTTCTCCCCGGACTAGATCTAAATTATATTGCTTGTAGGTAACTAAAATAGTTGCAAGTGAGCAGAATTAATTTGGTATCTATTTTGCAAATGTTGTTTCATGTGGAAGATATGAAGAAACATTTAGTGCCTCTTGGATAAGAGAGGTTGTGCACTGTGGAACTACGGTTTGTCAAGGACGTTTTAACTTTGCCATTCAAAAAAGAACTGTCATAGATGCTCAATGGTTTTTTGTTGATTTTTTTTTTTTGTCTAATTTTTATGCTTTTAATAAAGTCATAGGCCTGGGTACTATAGTTTCAAAATACTGCATAGTTAATATACTGGGTCCTGGCAGCATCTAACAATTGCAATGAACATTTTGTGAAACCGTTGAGGTAAACAGGGATCGTCATTTAAAAAGTAATGAAGGCTGCTTTCACTTTCCCAAAAGTTTCACAAATAATTTGTTCTATTTTTTTTTTTTTCTATGTTTAAAGCAAACCCTTAGAAAGCTGTGGGAGGCTTCCTGGGCTTTTTTCAGCCAAAACATTGACTTTTTCCTCCGTTGTCAGGTCAAAGCAGTGATAGTTTTCCCTTTTTCTGTTACAGCTTTGCTTTTGGGAAAAACAATGGACTGTAGCTGCAGTGAAGGCAGTGGGTGGCATACGCCTGTTAGTCTAGGGGAATGGGCATTTCACATTTCGTAGGATGATGTGACTCACTGACGAGCAAATTTGATTATAAATGTTGTCTTCTCTAGTGTGTTAACCTGTTTCTAATGATGAGATCTTTTCTTATCTCAGCAAGTCCTGATTTTATTTTTGGATGTAATGACATTTGAAGTATTCTACCCCTGAAATGTTAATGTATACAATATGTGTTGGATTATATATGCCTTATGAAATTTGATGAGATAAAGTTAACATCAGATATTAAGCAGCATTTTGTTGGATGTTTTCCTAATAAAAAAAAAAGGGGGGGGGGGGGGGGGGGAAGAGATAAAAGCCCAGCCCTTCTGTTACACTATCTGAACAAGCACAGGGATAACAGAAGTACAGTTACTCAAAAAGTTCCAAAAGTTTCTTGATACAGAGGAGCCAAGTGTGTCACCAGTGGACAAAAGGGCAAAGTTTGTAGTTCTGGTCGTCTAGGGGGAAAAGAAGAAAAGCTATTTAATGATATAGTTTTAAAATAGTACAAGGAAGAGATATTTCCAGCAATGCTTTAATCTTATTTCAATATTTAATGGTTTGGTTTTATTTTCACAAAGTGTGTTCTGACTGTATGCTCTGGGTCAAGAAGAAACATGCAGCCACTTTAAGGGCTGCATGAAAAAGGTGATGTTGGCACCTTTTGTACAGAAATGGTGCTCGTTTCTTGCACAAATAAAAACCAGGAACTTGGGAAACAGGCATGTAGAAACTCAGAAATTATATCAAGGCATTCCTTAGGGTCTGTCTTTGAGATGAAAACTAAAGCAAGTGGGTTAACTGTTGCCCCGTAGCTCTCACGTTCTCTCACTATGTGACCAGAACAGCTTTCCTGGGGATGCAGCCAGCAGACAGCACCTGAATTACTGTAGGCTATCGTATGAATGAAGCAACCTGGGTGAAGTGAGTAGAATGGGCTCAGGCAGAGCTCTGGGATAACAGTTTCCTTATTTTCTTACCCTATGTATTTATTTCAGAGCTCAGACATGGCCCATGCAGAGGAGGAATCCATGTAGATTCACTCACACTGCACGTTATTGCAGGTAACTGGCAGAAGGGATGTGTCCTGGTCTGCTGGTGGTTTGTCACACGCTGAACCACCCAGAGGAGTTCATCAGCCGGTGCCATGCGCTGTTGTGGCACAGCTGTGGTGAATGTGGTCATCCGCCTTGTGCCAGAGCCAGGTGGCCCTGCCTTTTCCATTTGTGCAGAGCGGTTTCAGGATCCTGCTGTTAATGATAAGAAATGTTCCTATAGCAGCTATCTGCAGTTTCCTGTTTTCCCAGAAATACGAGGAGCAAAGAAACAGCATTTTCTTAGAGTTCTGCTTCTAGCAACTGCGTGTAAAAATCCCCCTTTATCCCTCTTTCTCTCATTTCTCTCCTAAGAGTATGTTACTAGTGTTTGTCTGTCTTTAGGCTACTTTAATCCCTTGTTTTTCCTCCTTTTCACTTAAAGAAACTGTCACTTTGGTGACTCTGCTCTCACGTAAGGTAGTGTGAGACAGCTCTGTTGGTTCTGATTCTAGCCTAATGGATGTTTTGGGGCATGTTTTTGGAAGCATTTCTGCTCTTTCAGTTATTGATAAAAAGTAACTCCTTAGAACTTAATTTTGTCTATGTAAAACAGTGTGAGGTAGATTAGTTGCTTCAGCAAAGAACATTTGTTGGTCCTAGATCAAATACACTTGATCACAGCTGCAGTTCTAGTCCAAACGATATAAAAAGACAAGATGTCCTCAAGAAGAGTTGGGTAATCCAGGGACAGGGAGGGTGGCCAGGGAACACCATTTCTCCAAAGCTGTATTTCAGCAACATTTTGTCAAAGTGAGCCTTGAGCCTGGGATGGCATGGTTTCCACACTACTTTTAAAGTGACCTCTGTATTCTATATGTTTTACTTTATATTGCAAAATCCCAGATGCATACAAAATTTTTAAGAGTCAAGATGAAAAAACACTGCAACTCTATTAGTCTATAACTGGGTAACAGTAGGACAGCTTTCCAACACTACCAAATTATAGCCTACAAAGAAAATGGCATTTGCCTAAAGATGTTCTGAGTTGCTTCCAAGTATTTGAACCAGAAACTTACGATTAAAAGCTTGAGTTCTTCCTAGGAATCTGTTATTTTGCCAAGTCCTTTCCGTTTACCACAGTCTGTTATATATCCTTTGTAATCTCTTATCCAAATTCTGTCTACTACGGCAAAAACAGGTGTGGGGAGCAGCATGGGGCAAGGGATTACAGATATGTCAGCTCGGTGGCGCTGACAACAGTTTCATCTACTGTAATAAGGAGATCTGGAAAAAATGAGAAGTAGATTTCTGAAGTACTGCTAAGTATTTCAGCCTTTTAGTCAAACCACAGTCAGAAAGAGTTCAGCTGTGTACACTGCCAGCAGCAGCGCTTGGCTGCGCTGCTAGAGACTAGCAGACTAACCACAGGAAAAGCAATTCGGATTAGACTAAAGGCCATTCTCAGCTGTGTCTAAAGATGGTCTACTAAGAAGTAAAACCCGAAGTTTACGGAGAAGATAAGTTTTCTTGAATGTAGGTGCCCGAAGGGTGAACAGGAGTGTTGTTCCTCATCTTCAGCCACAATGTCGTCTTACTTCTGCATGAACTGGATTCTTCTGATCCTCTTTACAGGTAACTGAGTGGCCCTAAATGAATAGGTGGAGGCGGATGGAGCTAACACACATGAATGTTTCTGAGGGTTGCAGAGAGAGAGATTTTACATTACAACAGGAAGAGTGGCTACATGGCACAGAAACTGCAGCTTTGTGTTACGAATAGAACTTTGTCACAGTGGCTCAATAGTCTTCTGATGGCCTTATCTCCTTTTTAAAACAAAATCATGTTGAGGGTATGATGGTTTTAAATATGCTGATTCTTGGGCTGTCTGCTAGTCTTATTAGTGAATGATCTTTTGCGGTTTTTTAGATAATGAACATCTGAGATGAGCACTTTAAATCATTTTAGAAAAGATGTAAACCAAGGATATTTCACTTCAACATGCTTTGTGAAGATGAATGCTTAGGAAGACATGGGAAAGGTCAACTGTGGCACCTGGTGTTTTTCAGCCAATGGGAAATTTTATTGGGACAAATTGGTAATTTCTCCTTTTTCATTCTGAGAAAGCAGTGCTCCTAGGAAAATATTGCTAAAGGCAATAGCACTGTAAACAACAGGTTGCAGAGTGGTACTAGTATAGGCAGATAGACATTAAAAATTTGGTGGTAGAATATGTTCAGTAGAAAGAAAGGGATATTGCAGATACTATTTCCTCTAGTTCTTTATAAAGCCTTTTATGATGCGATTCATTTAGAGCTTGCTTTTTTATATTCAGTAAAATACATTCTTTTCAGAGATTAGTTTCTAGTATGCTATTGTGGCAAAGTTTCTGAATGAAGACTTATTTTTAACTATAATAGCTTAGGTTGGGAAAATGACTGAGCTGAGCTGGGGAGAACAGCTTTTTCACAAGGGACAATTGCAATCAAGCCATACAGTTGGCGGACCTGCCTCGGGGAGCTCCCTTCCTAATTATAGAGTGGGCTAGACTTTTAATAGAGATAATTTGTTGCCCGTACTTGCTGCAGAGAATTCTATCCCTGAAATGTTAATACGGATAGATCGAAATATTTACACGTGTGGTCCCACGTTACTGAATTTGATAAGAAATGCGTAGTGGTAAGTATATGGCAAACAGTTTTCTTTGAAGTACAAGCAGACAGAATGTGCACCTCAGGAGCCCCACTGTGTATGTAACCTGTTAGAAGAAGGTGGTTACAGGATGGCTATGACTGGACCATCAGAGCACAAACGATTTTGGCTGGCACTTAATACAGCTTTTATTAAAACCCTCCTAAAGGGAATATTGACTGGAGTGGTCTGAATACAGCAAAAGAAACTATCTCACTGTGACGAATGGGCTACTGGCTGCTGTGTCTTGCTGTTTTGACTTGAATAGTGTGACACAGCCTTCTGGAAACATGAAAAATGACTTCTAATGGGAACCTAACAAGTTAGAAACTGCATAAGAATGAGGGAAGAAAATAAGGTTGTGAAAAAAGAGGGTATAAAATTTCTCAAAAAGCTCTGAAAAATCTCTTCTGATAAGAGTAGGCAAAATCTGTCATTAGGCAAGAAAAAAGGAAACGTGTTCAGCAGTGATTATTCTGATGAAACCTGTGATTGATTTAGTGGCTTTTCACTGAAAGGGAGGAAGTTTCCCACAATGGTTATAATGAAGGTCAATGTCTTACTGTTCCCCCGTGTGTGGCTTGGATTAAATCTGAACTAAGGAAAAAATAAAGAGCTAACAGACTGGATATGGCTAAAGAGAAGCCACCAAGTTGTGTAGATCCAAATTCTGTTCTCTCTTCACCTCTCTGCCTACATGCAGAGACTGCAGAAAGTGTGTTTTATTTCTTTCTCTGGCTAGAGACGCATTCTGAACAAATCACTGGCCTGATTATTATCCCTCACTTCATCAGTCCTGCTGGGATTCACATCTATTTGTGGAAAACCTGATCCAGCCATGCCTGGTGGTGTTTGCAAGATGGCAGGTATCAAGTCACACAAGATGTGCTTGCATGGCCTGTGCTCAACACTGACGTTTGTCTTTTTGTCCACAGGCCCCACAGTATCGGGATCACTTGTGAAAGGAAGGGTTGGCCAGAATATCACTGTGCCCTGCTCTTACACTGTTAATAGGATACAAGACATTACATCGATGTGCTGGGGTCGTGACAGCTGCCCTGTTTCAAAATGTTATCGGACCATTATCTGGACAGACGGATGGAAGGTGACAGAGCAGTACAACAGCAGGTATATGTTGAAAGGGAACCTGCTAAGGGGTGACGTGTCCCTCACGATTGTGAACGCCGAGGAAGCAGACAGTGGGATATACTGCTGCCGCGTGGAGATCGCAGGGTGGTTCAATGATCAGACGAGTAATCACAAGGTTGTGATAGAGAAAGGTGAGTGCAGAGGTGCTCTCTCGTGTCAGTACTATTGTGGTAAACCTGCTGCTCAGTCTGGATTTCAAAGCTTGTGGTGGGAATGGCTTCTATAATCATTCATAGGACTGATCTTTAGGACTTTGCAGGTCTGTTATTAGTGCTGTTTAAATTAAACTGTCTTTGGCCTTGTTGTAATCCCAGTGCAATCACTGCAATTAAAAAAAGGACATGGTGCTTTGTTTCATGGTGCCCAGCACTACTGCGCTTTCTTAGAAGCACTATTTGAAGAACTTGAGAGAAAGGGCAGCACAGGGTACTTTATTCATAGAAAGTGTTATACTTGACCCTTTTCATAGAAAACAGTGCTTCATTTTCCCTGCTTGATTCCAGAGGAAAGTCCAGGGACACAAAGTTAGTATAGATGTTTTTTTTTTAATCAATTCTTCCTTTGATTTTTATTTTTTTTGCTTGTTTGTAAAAAGCATAATATATGGAACAAGTGGCTGACAGATGTACTTGTGTGGCTGATACTAGCAAAGTTTTATTATAGAAACGCTTTCTCTTTTACACTACATAAATGAGCACTAAGGTTAATTATAACGTATGTTGGTTTTGTTTTATTTTTTTAACATCAGCTAGGATCTCTACTGCAAGTCCTCACACTTACACCTCTGAACAGACCTCAGGTAACTTTTATCCAAGTATTAATCTCAATAGCATATATAGGCTATATTGCAAATGGGGATCTTAGGTAGGAAATAAAATGATAGATGATAGAAATGTCTTGGCTAAAATTTACTAAACATTACCATAGAACCAGAGATCAGAACTTGGATTTAAATTCTGCCTGACAGTATATAGAGAGCCGAGCAGAAGGAACATGTATACTTGGGAGGAAGTTTTCTTGCAGGTGTTATCCTTAAGTAGATGTTTTATTGGTGCTGCAAGTATTGTTTTTTCCTGTGGCTATTGTTTTGGTATGTTGTTTTGTTTGTGGTATAAAATCTCACCTCATCTTCAGGAAATGCATCCCATGAATAGTAGAACACAAATTTTAGGAGTTGGGTGTGCCCACTACTTAATACATTTATTTGTTGCTCTATAACATAGAACTGTTTTACTGGGCTAGCTCAAAAGTGCATCTGATTCAGGATACTATCTCAGTAGCAGTCAACAGCAGATGATTAAGGATGGTGGTAGAAATGGGGCAGTAATTTTGTGATACAGTGCCAAAGTATTCATCTACCCTGGTATGATTTGTGTCTTGGAGGCTGCCCACATCCTCTGTAGCCTATGCATGTGTAGTAATGTGAGGCCCTTCATTGTAGTAGAAGGGACAGTCAACAACTATTCTTCACTTGGTTTCTCCATTCCACTCACAAGTTTATAGACTTCTGTTGTATACCCACTCAGCTGCATCTTTCTCAGTCTGAAAAAGATAACTTTAATTTCCAGTGCGCAAGAGAGAGCTCATAGTGTAACAACAGCATGTTCTCCAGATTTTGAAAGAAAAGTCAGGGATGCCATTTGTATTTCTCCCTCCATTTCAGATATTTCCAGTTAAGCAACTCTAAAATGTTACCACAGTTGCATTTCCTTTTTGGAAGAAGAAGTGAAAACTTTCTCAGACTGTTTCTGTTCTAGTTGCAAATAACATAGCTTCCAATCTTAGAACTCATGGGTTTTCTTAACCCTGTGACGTCTTCCTTTGCTGCTGGTGGAGTAACTTTTCAGATTACAAGTTAATATGTGCATGTTCACGCAGAGGGAGACTGCAAAAGGCAGGTGGTCATGTGCCTCTGATGTAGGAGTGCTCCAGCATCTCCAATGGAAGAGAACAGTGAAGCAAATGATCCTGTCCTCTTCAAAGTAAAGCTTCTGGGAGAAGGGTAACAATTTAAAATGTCAAAGGAACCAGCTGGGGTTGTCATAATGTGAACAGGAGATTTTGCTTTCGGAAGGGTTGTATATCATCTGACAACATGTGGAGAAACTGAGACTGATGATATGGAAGACATAAGTTTGTACGTCGGAAGTTTAAATATTGCAAACAGCTTTGCTCCGGGAAATTACCTCAAAATATGCTGCAGGTCCTTACACAAATATATCACATTTTGGTCAGTCTGTTTATTGTATAGCTGTCTGGGACTTTAAAAGTTATCACTTTCTTTCTCCAACTCTGCACCACTTGCACTTTTAAGGCCCTGAGCTAACCTTAATCGCTTTTCCTCAGATAACCTAAGTTTGCGTTAAGCATCCACTGCTGCTGCTTTGCTCCAAAACCTGATGCCTGCCTTGGTAACTCCTTCCTTCTAGGCCCTGTGTTGATATAGCAGCAAGAACTAAGTGTTTCCTGGAAGGAATTCAAAGCTCTGAAAAGGACAGCAGAGGCTGCAATAGTTAGAATTTTGTGCTGAAGGTACCAACCTCTTTATGATATGCAGAGCTGAGACTCCTGATAGAGAGATACTTAAGTTTGGCGCTCCCAAGTCAGCAGTACAAAGTCCTCTCTGTCAAGGAAGAATGGTTCTCTGTGCAAGTGATGTGTTTGTCTTGCCTTTGCTCAGCTCAAGGGAGCACCAGTGAATCATCCTTTACCATCACAAGAACGTGGCCGTCGGTTTCTGCTTCGGAAGCTCCTCAGACCGTAAGCATCTCTGTTGTGCTATAGCCTACCTAGACGAAGTGGATAGACCTGAGAGGTTATTGGGTCATCCCTACAGTTCACTTGTACTGCTTTAGTTTGATTGCAAAAGAATATTTTTTTTTGTGGTCTGCATGTTTAGTGCTTATGAGAGAATGCTTATGTGCTCATTATTAAAGGAGGGGGGGAAACCTGCTTTGCATGCATAAAGTACTTCCTACTAATGCAGGAAGAGTGTTAGCAACATCTGTGTTGCCTTTCAGGCCTCTGGTCCCTGCTCAAGCACCTCAGGCTGCTCGGATGTAACGGCAAACGTGCAGGTATGGCAGGGAAAGGGGACGAGTTGGAACTGGACCACCTGACGGCACAGGGATGCTCTGCACTCCCTGTGCAATGCGCTTCGAGCAGGCAGCTCTGTGTCTGTTCTGCTGAGTCCTCCAGCACATATTGCAGGGTGACGGGCAGCAACATCACCCAGATTTTATCAGGAAGACAAGACAGCCAAGCTAGCCTTTCGGAAGGCCTGCTGTGACATACTACAAGGCAGTATGTGCTGTGAGCTTCTATACTGCTGCATGTGCAGAATGCAAGTCAAGGGCCATACTGCCCTTCAGCATCTTTCCAGGCCTGAGTTCCTAATGAGAGGTTAGATGTCCAACGGCTGACTTCAGAAAGAAGTTTTGGCTAAATAAAGACCACTGCAAGGAGGAGGCGTGTTTACTTATTGGTATAAAGCCTTGAATAACTACTGAATAAACTGACAAAAAGGTGGGAGGGTGTGACATCAGGAGATACTTTAATCATAAAAAATAAAATATTCACCAAATAGTATTAAACCTGAACAAATGGGATTTGCAATAACTTCAGGTTCTTTGACAATCTCAGAAAGTAATGTGTTTAACAGCATGGTTCATACAACTTGCAGTGATTCTGCTTGCAACTAGTCCTGTATCTCAAGTTAGGCTCTTGCTCTCAAGTGTACTTTTACTGCAGGCTTGCAAAACACACAAATTTGCCTTTTGGTACCGTGTGGGCTTCTTGCTCTTAATGCCACTAATGCTCATCTGTGTTGTTTTTGACAGAATGTGTCTGTATTGCTTCCCAGTCAGCAGTATTCAGAAAACGGGCTATACATCGGGATTGGTTTATGTGCAGTACTTCTAGCCATCCTTATTTTGGCCCTGTTCCTCGCTAGACGTAAGTACTTTTCATGGGTGGTTATTCAAGGCTTGGTCATGTACGTCTGATCACAGCTGTGCCAGATGCCACATGTCTTCTGCTTCAGGGAAGTGAGCTAAGGTCTCCAGATGGCCTCACTCTGCCCTGCGCTGGGGTTGCTTGCTCAGCTCTCCCCCTTAGCCTCGGGGGCACAGAACGCAAGGCGCGAATGTGGTCTCATCATTTTATGTCTCGGACTCCTCAGCAACCAGTCGAGCTGGGGTCCGGTGAGGAGATGTGTGATACAAGCCCGCCTCTCCTGCCCCACTCATTTCCTCCTGCCCATTCCTCGGTTGCCGTGTTGTCCCAGTCCTTCCCAATGATAATGGGAGGGGCACTGGTTTCATATAACTGTACGCAATATTTTTCTATGTGCCAGACTTTCTGCATAGAGCCTTTTGGTCAGACCAAGACGTATGAATTAGATCTCATGGAAATAATGGGGATTTCCTATATACAGAAAACATTTGTTTAAAGTTCCTTTATTTAGTTTCTTACACTTGAATTTTCTTTTTGAACCCACTACTTTACTTGCTTCTGATGGTTTAAACAAAATCATGTTTTCTGTCTTTTTTTCTTTATTTTCATTCTTGATGGCCCTTAGAATATTTATACAATACAAAGAAGACTGGTGACTTTGCAAAGTAAGTATTCTGTTTATGCTTTAGCTAATAGGACAAACTAGGTTGCAGAAAGAAAGTGTTGTCAGAATGCTTCAGCACATACTTTGACTTTTTTAAAAAATTCAAGTTAATAGGAAACATTGCAAAAAGAAATTAATAAATCCTGCTACTTGTTAGTTAGTAAGCAAAAATGAGTATAACTGTCAGGGCATTGCATTGGGGAGCATGCAAACTTCAAGTGTGGGTTGTCTCATAAGTGGAAAAATGATTCATTATCAGTCATGTTTAAGTGTTTTAGCATATTTTATATTTTTCCAGTGAGCTGGTTGGTTTAGCTATCTGCTTGTCTGTGTTTCTATTGTCAGTTTTTTGTTTAACAGCATGGTTTTTACTCTTTTGTGCAGCTTTGTTGCATTTTGGCGGCCAGAAGCTGCAGGGAATCATAGTGCCCTGGAAGATGAGATCCATGCAGAGGAAAACATTTATATAATACACTAAGGACTATATGCATGCTTGCCTTTGTCATCGCTGGGACATTAAATAGTTTGCAAAATGTTAGCTGCTCCCTCTGCTCAGCAGCTAAATGTGACTGGACTACTGAAGCATTATTCACATCATTCTAATAAAACAAATAAAAGCTACATTTCTAATTAAAAACTTTTATCAGCCTGTTCCAGAAACAGAAACCCTACTGGCTTGAATGGAAATTACCAGAATCTGCTTATCAAACCCTAAAGAAAGTTACCATTATATTTATTATCTGCTTCAAATTGTCTCTTCCTTTTTGGAAAAAAAGAGGAAGTGTCAGAATAGCTACTCAATCTCTAAAGGAAAACCACACAAGTTTTTTTAATACTTGACTTTACTGTGTACTGTATCTGCCAGCTACAAATGCCATCAGAGGGCAGAAGTAATGTCATAGCTGCCATCACAAAGATGACACATGGAAAAACTTGGTAGTGTTAGTATTTCAATATACATTTAGTGGAATTTTCGTTAAGGTTGGGTATAACCAGTCCTGGTAACAGCTCAGTAATGCACTGTATTAATTGCTCTCCACCCACAGTTAAATCTGGAGGAACTATTGATGCTCAGCCTGTCATGGGATGTCCTCAGAGCCTACAGGATCAGTACTTCAATGTGCAGAATATTCACAGCTTGTTTTCAGAGAACCATGACTAAGTGCATTTTCCTTTGCAATATATGTCATCTTTCTTCTTTGTGGCTTTCTCCTCGGGCATGCCTATGCTTTGAGAAGTCCTCAGCGTGGAAAGTCTTACTTCCAGGCTTCTAAAACAACTGAACAAAAAATATCTACTTTGCAAAGTTAATTAAATTCTCACTTTTCTTAGCTTGTGGAAAAGTCATGGACATTGCACACCATATTGGCTGAAAGTTTGCCCTGCCTTTACACCCCTCTAGATACCAAATGACTCACATGTCTTATGCTGAATTTGTTTGATGGCTTTTACCTCATAAATGTAGTTTATGTAGGAGTATCTGTGGCCTAGTGCCTTTCCTCCACTGCTCCTCAGTTAGACCTGGGTCTCAGCTTTTATTCTCTGCAACACTAAACTTTGGTTTACTTAAAGAAATGGAGGCAGCCCCGTGAGGATGAATCAACGCTTTATGCGTAGTTGAGCAATAGACACAACACGCCCAAATCAGCTTTAAGTGGAAGGCTAATTTTCCCCAATTGTTTTTAAGAGTGCATTTTTAAACAGAGGCTGGGGAATTCCTGAAAGAGCAGAAAAGTAGTACAAGCAGGAGAGAGACCAACTCTTAGCAAATACTGGTCAGTACAAATTTTGCCCTGAAGCTCATCCCAAGCAGCAATGCGGAACACCTAGAGGAGACATTGCTGCCACGGGGAAGACTTGCAGACTTACCGCAAACTTTCTATCATTGAGTTCCTAATTTACAAGGGAGTCATGTGAAGAACAAAGCTGTATTATCCAATGAGGCGTAAAGGAGCAATAATAAAATCAGTAGGTATTTATGTTAACAGCTGAGACACTTGGGACCACAGTCTGGTTGTGCTTTAAGGGGAGCTGGGGTCAGTGGAGCAGTTACCCATCCTTCCCCCAGCTGGTAGAGGTGGGAGGGCTTGAGCAGTTTGGGGAGGGGAGTGTTTTCCCCCAGGAGTCCTGGAGAGCCTGGCTAAGGTGGGATGCTGCTGGTGAGTGTGCTTGCAAAGGCTCACAAAGGAGGGAAAGGCTCCTCATCCTGTAGAGGAAGGAAGAAATGGAAAGCAAGTTGGGATAGGTGACCCTGGTGTGCTTTGTGTTTTCGCTTGTGCCGCGTGTTGTCTTGGGGCTGTCTGTCGGAGCAGACCTAAAGGGTTGAAAACGTGGAGGTGAATTTGTGGTTGACTGAAGAGCTCGGTGTGGGAGCACAGGTATTAGGTGATCACTGAGCCCTAGGCCAGGAAAGGCAGTGGAGGAGACCAGCTCTGCTGTTTTCTGTGTTCATGTCATGTGTTGACTTGTGGAAGGTACCGAAACTAGAAAGAACCTGCTAGGGTTAGACTGTATTTTTGTATTTAACTATTAATAGCAATTACTAAATTAAAATGACTGACCACACTGCAGACGCTGCTTGCTTTCTGCCTGGCTTAGCATGTGGCTGCTGTGGGTTCTAGTCCATGACCGGAGCTGGAGGAAGTCTGATCTGGTCGCTGAACTAGATCTCAGAAAACATCTTCAGCAGTTTCTGCTTTCTGGAATTTTACCAAATCAGTCTCTACTGGAATCAGAGTTAGACAAGTGTGGGGTTTCCAAACTTACCTGATTCCAACCACTCATGCTCTTAAGGAGTTTGAAGACCATCTCTGAAGATTGCTAATCATTAAAACTGCTTGCCCATAAGGATTTTTTTTCTTAATATTACAGACTAATTCTTATATCGGAGAGTTTTCATGCAAAATAAGGTTCTAGAATATCTGATAACCAGAATCTCGATTAAAGTTTCCTTTCTGCTGTGCAGTTAGTTGGTAAACAGACTCTGCAAAGGTTGTGTGGAGCAAGAACTTTGTCTTGGATATGCAGTATAATACATGCAAATACATGCAGGCAGAAGCTCCCTGTACTTTTTCATTACTTCCACTTATGTCAGTGGATCTTGGAAGAGGCATTTCAAAATGAGCCCCAGAGATGTGCAGGTGGTACTTGGAGCCGGTTCACCCATTAGGAGATTATCCAGCTGCACACAAACTGGCAGCACATTGAGTGTGATATGGCTAACTAACGAGCTGCAAACTGATTTTTTTTTTTTGAGAGAGTTCTCTGCCTTTCCTTTTCTGCCTGCAAGAAGCCACTAGATAGCAGTACAGAAGCAGAAAGCAAGTTACATTTTTCTGGTTCTTCCCAGCACACTTGGATTTTGGGTGATGTTTCTCAATTCACTCTGCTGCATTTAGCCCAGTCTTGCTAAAGAAACAAAGCTTACATGATGCTGTGTTCATTCTCTTCCCTCCCTAGTCACCTGCAACATACTGACCAATTCTGTTTTGACAAGCTTCATGGAAATTCGTTGCTGGATAAAGATCCAAATTTGTGCCCCAGGTGGGATTCAGCTGCTCCTTGCACTGGCATCAGCTGGGCATGGGCTTGAAGCCACTGCTTAACAGTGAGCGATGAGAGACAAAGGACAAACTGGGATCATTGCAGGGAAAAAGTCTTCAGGATATTGGACACATCAGGTTTCATTAGTTCTGTTCACAGAACAGCTGGGGCCGTGTGTACTTGGCATTGTATGAACTGTACCTGGTAGAATACAACAAATTAGATATTTTACTGATTGCTGGTTAACCTACCTTATAATGTTGACAATAAGACGCTGCTGTATTGTTGTGTCTATCCCCAGTGGTTGCTGTTTATGCTGCACTGAAGCATGTGAAGGTACAGATCAGCATTGCGGCATCACCGATTCAGAATAAACTCAGAATAGTTCTCTGAGCTTCACGGTGCTTGAATCTGCCACTAAGTTGGGTGCAGGAGCATCAGTTGGCTACATGGCGGTGAAAGAACCAGGCACCCTGGCTTTGCTGGAGCCTGGTCTATTGGGGATCTACTTCTTGCTAGTGCAACATAGTGGTGGTGTGATGGATGAGGATGCTAATGAGAGGTAGCCTCCTACTCCAATGCACTACTGAGTCCAACAGGTCTGCAAGCACAAGAGTCCTTCTCTGATGCTGTGTTGGGGGGGATATCAAACAACTAATCCCTCTCCAACCTTCCTGTGCTACCCAAGATTTTGTAGACCTCTTCCCCGTAGGTTATCTCTTTTCCAGGCTAACTTATCATGGACTACCATCTAATCCTCCTGTGGAAGCTCCTCCATACTTTCCACCATTCTTTTTGCCCTTCCTGGAATCCTTTTTGGATCTAACATGTGCTTTGAGGGGACTAGAACTATACATAGGATCCAAGGTAGATTTGTACAGTGGTGTATTGCTGTCTTCTGCTTTGTTTCCTATTGCTTTATTAATAACTGCTAAAATTTGATTGGCCTTTTTTAATGCTAAAAAGCAGAGGGCTGACATTTTCATGGGCTTGACTACTCAGGATAAGCCCAAAATCTCCTCTCTGAGGGGGTAATGTCTGGTTAAAGCCCATCATTTTATCATTTGAACTTGGAATTTTTTCTCCCCTTTGCACACAGTTTTGTCTGCCTGCAATTCTTCATTCCTGACCTTAATGCCCTGAATTACTTTTGCTTTATTACTCATCTTTTCCAGAGAAGAACTTTCAGATAACTTCTTTATCAATTGGCCAGGAAGAGTAAAAAAGAAGTCAGAAAGATTAAAAAGTATTTCTTGGAGTTGGTGTTGCAGATTTTGGGGAAGGATTTATTTTTTCAGGAAAACATTTGTGAGTGTCTCTGCAAGACTGTCTTTACGAATAGAAAATATGAATCTGGTGAAAGAAAGAGGAGGGTCTTCAAGCAGAAGGCAGAATCAGGGGAAATGAAGGGATTAAGAAAATGTAAGTGAAGACAAAGTCAGAGGTGGAGACTAAGCCAAATACTTAGGAGTGTAAGAGCACAGAGCTTGTTCTTGCTGCTCAGCACCACAGAACAGTAATGGGCCTTAAGACTTCCATGGAAAGGCAAAAGAAATAGCACATTGAAATCTCTGGTGGTAGTACCATGCTGAGCGTCTTGGAAGAGGAAGGAGAATGGGATAGGATAGACTGGGATAGGATAGACTAGTTCAGTTGAAAGGGACCTACAACGATCACCTAGTCCAACTGCCTGACCACTGGGCTGACCAAAAGTTAAAGCTTGTTATTAAGGGCATTGTCCAAGTGTCTCTTAAGCACTGACAGGCTTGGGGCATCGACCACCTCTCTAGGAAGCCTGTTCCAGTGTTTGACCACCCTCTCGGTAAAGAAATGCTTCCAAATGTCCAGTCTAAACCTCCCCTGGTGCAGCTTTGAACCATTCCCATATGTCCTATCACTGGATACCAGGAAGAAGGGATCAGCACGTCCCTTTCCATGTCCACCTCTCAGGAAGCTGTAGAGAGCAACGAGGTCGCCCCTCAGCTGCCTTTTCTCCAAACTAGACAAACTCCGAGTTCTCAGCCGCTCCTCATCAGACATCCCTTCCAGCCCTTTCACCAGCTTTGTTTCCTGCCTCTGGACACGTTCAAGGACCTTAATATCCTTCTTAAATTGTGGGGCCCAGAACTGCACACAGTGCTCAAAGTGAGGCTGCACCATTGCTAAATACAGCTGGAGAATCACCCCTTTTGACTGGCTTCTGTCCGGAAGTGTAGGAAAGAAGCAGTTGTGGTACATAAAATCTGGAAATGGAGAAACGAGACTTCAGTGGCGCTCACTCAGCATCTCTGGAAAGCGTAAGATCCAGTTTTCTCTCCTTCCACTCACTGCCCTGGAGTCTCCATCAGCTAAAATGTCCCATTTTGTGCTGTTTCACTGGATTATGATACAGATCTTTATAGGTGAGTCTTCACCTGCTTTTTGTGTGCTTGCTCAGAAAACAAAAATTTTATAAAATTAAGAACAGCGACGCTTGTTTTGTGAAAACAAAACAGTGAAAAAGGTCATAATTGTATACAGAACTTCAAAAGTTTTCTTAACTTACTGAGTTAATACTGATCAAGAATTTTTTTTTTTTTTCTTTTTAAAAATGTATGTGGTTTCCTCTGTGTATGGGCTTGGTTAATTCTATTGTCCCCACAAATTAACTAATTTCTTTACTACTGTTAAATGTGTACTTCTGGCTTTGCTTCTTCATCTGCCTCTCTACCACACTACAGTGCTGACACAGCCCAAGCTAGGGAATTGAAATACTGAGAGAGTAATGAATGTATATACATGATAAAGAAAAGATTTTCTGAAACTCTGAGGGCTGTCTGCTGCTATAAATTGAGTATGGAAAAGCACAGCTGGAGATTCTTCTCCTTTTACTCCCAAATGTTCAGCTTAGCCATCTAAAATCTGAATCCTAAAAGAGATAGAAGTCAAAGAAGAGTAACTTGGGAGACTGGGTCTTGCAAGCGTTGTTGGCATTGGCTACATTTCTGCATGCGCATTTAGGTATCAGCAGTGCAGTTTCCAAATTGCCTGAGGTGGCTCAGGAATGTGGGTTCACCCACTTTCAGTGGGGCATGAGTTCCTAATGGGAGCTGTGCTTTTAAATCACTTAAGCATTTCAGGAAATTCTGTCTCAGGTGGCTAAATATTAATTGGCTAACCTCTGCCAGGATGAAATATTATGTATAACATCTAGAGCAACTGCAGTGTTCTTAAACTGGTCTGAAAAGTAGTGGAAAAGTTTGCTCAGTGGCAAGATACACTGAGGGAGAAGAGGTGATCCATGCCCTGTTCAGGCAAGGTAACACAACCTCCATGGTGTCTGCTGCACAAGCGGAGCTTTGCCAGCGCTTCGCTGTATTTTTTGTCTTTTGCCAGTCTCAGCAGAAGAAACAGGAGGTCTCTTTCCTTGCCATATCTTCAGCCTCAAAATAAATTGGAGGTATTTGCCTCCATTTGGTCTTATTTGCAAAAACTTTCTTCTATGCAGAGCTACTGAAGGGTGAGACTGGCTGTTTTGTTACCTTCTCTTTAACTTGGCTCGGTGCTGAGAATGGGTAGTCTTGAGGCTCAGGAAACCAGCAGAGTGGGCAGTTAAACGCATCTTTTCTGTTTATCAGTCATTTTCTCTGCAATTTCATCAGTACAGAAGCTTCAAGAAGAAGTAAAAAAAAATAAAATAAATAGGATTGATAGGGAAAAGATACCAAGTATCTTCTACAAAGAAGGAAAATTATTCCAGAAATAGATCAAGAAAAAAATTTCTTTTTTGGCCAGCCGTCTTTGCTGGAGGATGTATGTCTTTGTCCATCCAATGACCTGTCTACAGAAGAGAAGACCACTACAACAGCAACTATTGGAGTTACTGCTTAATACCAACTGTCACTGAGGGCTGGTTCAAGAGAGAGTATATATAAATATGTGTATATTTGCATGATCTGAACAATTATGAATAGGTCTTTCTATTTTGGAAGATATATTAAACATCTGGAGTCCATTTCTCTCTCACTTAGATTAAGGATTTGGAGTGGCAAACCTCACTGACTTCAGTGGGACTACCCAGGCATAGCTGATGCTCAGGGTGCCTTGGGTCAAATCTGGATGCTTAATCTGCCACTGACAAGGGCAGGATTCCTCTCACAGTAAGACTAGCACAATATAACAGTCTCAGGAACCTCTTAATTTCAAAGACATGTTCATTCAGTGCTATTTACTATTTCTTTTGGAAAACGTATCTGTGGAAGAGGCTGCAACTGAGAAGAAAGTTATTTAGTCCTTGCAGAAGTTCATGCTGTTGAATCGAGGCTGTTGCGGTATTGAAGCTTTCCATACCAACCTACAGGGCAGGCAGATGTTAGCAACATTAGCTTAACATAAATTAAAAGAGGATTTGAAACTGCAAAACCTATAACTTTCTAGCACAATACTGGTGGGAAACTGCACTGGAGACAATCTGGTGCCTTTTGTCTTCCCTCTTCTTCCTTCTATTATTTACTTATTTATTTATTTAATAAGTTCAGAGCTCTGCTTCTTTTAAAGAGAAAAGCAGGTAAATTTTCATTTGTTAAAGGATTGCTTAATGAAGCTGCTTTTGTGCTGTGCAGGACTGGGATGAAATAAGATCAGAAGATGAGCCCATTTTGCCTCAAGCACCAGCGACCTTAACACCAGGAACAGTTCAAGCTGGTTGTGGTTTTGCACATATCTTTGTTGGGGTGACTTGAAAATATGTGTTAACCTGCTCAGTGACTAACGCCCTGCTCCCCTAGGGATACTTTCAAGGTCAACTGGATGAACCGTTTTGTTCTGTCGTTACAGAAAGAGGCTGTTTTCTCTGTTTGTTTTGCTGTAACAAGGCAAATGAACCTACCCTTTCCAAGGACTAAAACAAGCAGCCATCTTGCAAAGCCTTATCCTGTATTCAGGAATTCATTTTTTGGCACATTTCTACCTTCATTTCACTGCAAAAGCTTCTGCCCTTCACACCATATTGCATGTTGTTTTGTCTGCCTCTACTCTTTTAGCATTTGGAGCTGTGGAAACCTGAACGAGTTGGCTTACCTTGCCAATGGGATAAGCAATAATGAAGCTGAAATGTCATCCCAATAACAAGTCATGAGGCAGCCTGCCACAGACTAAAACCTCACCTGGGGAATAGTCCATTAAAGACAAAACAAAAGAGACATGGACACAGTTGGAAGCATCTGTTTGCTATCTGGGAGTCATGCCAAAAAGAAAAGGCATTCAAACAGCTGGCAAAATAGAAATGTTTGGCAAGCCAGGGCCAAAGCTGGTGATAATAGCAGCAACTGCTGTAAGTCCTCTTTGGGGTAAGCAAGCTGGCCATGAGATGTCAGATCTGCAGGATGATCCTCTTGCTGCAGCAGAGAACCAGATCTGGATGGTCCCCAGGTCCCTGAGTTCCTGCTCCACCATATGTAAATGATAACATGGGGAAAAAAGGCAACAGCGTAGGAGGACCGACACAGACTAGATGAATGTAAACCAGAAAAGGTTTGTTCCTGTATGGGAACCTTTTTTGTATAGTGCCTTTCATGAAGAAGAAATCCCTTTTAGGGCAACCTGGGAACTGCATAAGCAGTTAAAAGGGAACAGTATGTAGCAAAGACTCAAACCAGATGCTAAGGTGGGTGTTGGCTGTAAACACCAAGTAAAGCTGGTTATCAAGAGTAAGAGCACAAGGACAGCATGCATATGCTCTTTTTAACATCAGTATAACGCTAGCAGTTAAAACATCTATGTATACAGTGCTCTGCAAAGTAAGTGGGATAGTTGGCAGGACTTGCTCAGAAACAGAAAAAGCAGTGCCCTTTCTGAGAACAGGTTCCCATAGACAGATCCCACTGCTCTGCCAGCTTAATTAGGCCCTAATTTCATACGTGAATAGGTATTTTGGACCCTGCTATTGAGACTGTCAGTGAAAGGAAACTGTGACAGCATTTCCTTTTTGAAGGAGATGATGGTGAACTGAGAAAACCAGATGTATTTCACACCAGGTTTCTGAACAACTTTCAAACCGTCTCTTAGGAGAGGAGATGGGATGGGAGCGGAGTTCCCAAACTCCATTTGCAGAGGTCTATTCCACACTTGGGCTGCCAGTGGCAGACCTCAGCTTTGCTCACCACATCTTTGATGTGAGCGATGTATTTTGTGAGCAGCAGGGCAATGTCTGCGAGCTCCTGGCTGTCACCTGTAGTGCCCCAGGGCCGTTAGCTGTACCAGGCTTCAGGAGAAGGCACAGGGGATCCGTAACGGTGCCCTGCCTGCAGGCAGGAGTGTTTCTTTCCCTGCCTCGTTGTGTTGCATAGGTAGAGCCATGCATCGGAGACTGCCAACGCTCATCTTTCCTTGTTCTTCCTCCACAGCGCACGCCGCATCCGAAGCCGTTGTTAGAGGAGTAATAGGGCAACCTGTTCAGTTGCCTTGCTTCTACCAGGTGTCACGACAGAAGGACATCTCCGATATGTGCTGGGGCAGAGGTCCCTGCCCAAATTCAAAGTGCAGTAATAAAATTTTGCACACCACTGGGAATAGGGTGACGTTCAGAAAATCTCAGAGATACAGTCTCCAGGGCTACATTTCCTATGGAGATGTGTCTCTCACGATTGGGAAAGTGAAGGCAGAAGATGCAGGTACATACTGCTGCCGCGTAGAGATCCCAGGTTGGTTCAATGACATCAAACGGAACATGCGGCTGGAGGTGGTCAGAGGTGAGTTTGGGGGCCTTCATGATACAGCCAACAGGGAGAAAACTCTTACTGGATAGGAGCTGAAAATTGGAGTCTACATGTGCTTGCTTTATTTGTTTGCTTTGGCAAAGAGTGTTTTTCCTAAATGATGTGGTTTTCAAGGGTGGTCTGCAACCAGTTGCCAATCTGAATCACATTCAACGAGCAGTTTTGAAGAGAAAATAGTAACTTTTACCCTATTTTTGCCTTTCAAGTGAAATATTTAATTTCTCATTGTGTATCTATATTTGATGTCTTAAAAGATGATGGAATTAAAAAAGGGGTTTATAATTTGAAAAGCCCTTGGAATGAAATTCAGTTTTTCATTTGGGGTGAACCCCAATGCCAAAAAGGCTTTTATTTGGTTCATGTCATAAGGAGACCCACGTGTTTAGAAATTTTGTCTCAGAGCCTTAAAGGACTTTTTCCCCTTCCTTACTTTATCCCGCAGCTCAGCAAGATAATAGGGTCTTACAAAGTTGAGAAGAGGCTGAAAAGCATTGCAAAGCACAGAAAAAATTATGGTACCCACACTCCACACTGCAGAAAGATAATTTTTTTTTACTTTTACAGGGTATTCAGGAATGCAATTGGTGCTGATGTACACAGCACTCTTGTATGCTTGTTGTAAGCAATGTAACGGGGCAAGGGGGGAATGCTGCAATCCCATGTCTATCCCTGAGTTTGAGGGCAACAGAGTTCATAAACAAGGACCGGTTGAAAAGATTAGCAAGAAGCTCGTAGCTGAAAATCGAGCCATTTTATTTATTTTATTTTTAGGAGGACATTGAAAAGCAAAATCACAAAGTTTGCAAGTTTGAGGGTTCTACCACACAAGGTTCTGGCCCTTCCATTTCTGTAAGAGGGTCAAGGAGGGGTTGTTTGAAACCTACTGAAAAAAAAGAAAAGCAAATCTGTAAATCTGGGAATTACTCTGGCTGGGGAGTGTTTTCTGCTAATTAAACAACCTTTTAAAATAGCAACTCTCCCACCTTCATTCTCAGTATTTTAGCAGCTAAGTAATTTTCATTCATTTCTGTGTTGGCTTTACTTAGGGTCAGTTGTGAATGCTCTGATCTAGCTTTTCTCTTGGCTATGTTTTTTCCATGCAGCCCCTCCAGTGATGACAACCACCACAAGAAAGGCTCCCATTTCCCCCAAACGTTTTAGAAAAACAACTCTTGCTCCCCAAGCAACCTCTGGTCATCAAACAACAGCAGAGACTGCTGTCCTCCTGACAACCACCATCCCCGAAGCAACAACTGAAACCTCTGATCATCAAACAACAGCAGAGACTGCTGTCCTCCTGACAACCACCGTCCCCGAAGCAACCTCTGATCATCAAACAACAGCAGAGACTGCTGTCCTCCTGACAACCACCGTCCCCGAAGCAACAACTGCAACCACCGAGTCTCCAGCAGTAATTGCACTGGAGACCATTGCTCCCCCAACATTTGCTGTCACAGAAAATTATACTATTCCAGCAACTGTGGAGACAACCAGTGCTCTCCCAGATTTTCCAAATGATTTCCAAGAAGCTGACATGAAGACTGAAGACGACGATGTGTTCTGCACAGCCAAGTCTGTCCCTCTTCCTGGAGGTACAAAGGGTAACCAGCACCAATCCTTTCCTTTTTCTGTGTAGCAGAGGTTTGTGTTAGCCTGACTCTAGCATCATAGAGACTCTCCAGATACTTATATTTGTATCTGGGAAGTTTTCTCTGAGATGCCTATAGGTCTGTCTCAGTAGGTTTAAGGAAACACAGGTCAAATGTTGTGGATGATGCCAAACCCGGGTGAATGGCCAAGATAACAGAGGGTCAGGCTTGCACTTAGAGGAGTTTTGACAGGCTGGAGAAATAACGTGACAGAAACCTCGTGATGTACAACGGAAATAAATGCAAAGTCCTGCACCTGGGATGGAGTAAGAGAGATTCACTCAACTATGCACTGATTTTTTTCTTGATTTGGGAAAGACAATTGAAACAGTCTGCTGAAAAGGTTAGTTTAGAGCATGTTCTGCATGAGCAATCAAGTCAGTGAGAATTCAAAACATGCTTAAAATTGAGTACTTACATTGTCATCCCATATGAAGGCTGCTGTTATTAATATTTAGTTGATCAGAGTGACCTATTATTATCCTAACCATTCCTAGGTTGCTACTTATCCACATCAGTAACTTATTTTCCACAGATTGATGTCTGCACACAAGGCTGGTTTTTGTACATTTGGGGGGTCTTCTATCACTTGGAGTTCTTTGTGACCTGAACCTCTGAGGACAGCTTTTCTGTATCATCTCCTGTCTTCCAGCCCTAACGATGTGCCCCAGTTAAACTTGGCAACAATTAATTACATCCACAGCTGAACAGTTAAAACATATAAACACTGGCCATGCTAGTAAAGTACATCAGTTATCTGGGTAGGATGAGCTGCAGACATGAAAACCGAGGTGCAGATTTTCACCTCTTAGTTGCAGATGCAGAATTGTGCAAGCAATTCTGAATGCCATATGAAGACCCTCCTAATCAGTGATCTTTGTAAGCATTACTTTTTACTTTGTTTCAGTGACTACCAAATTGCCAAGTACACTTCCGACTGCAGAGGGAACTAAAAGTGCTCACACTTCTCTCACGGTGGAAGACATGCCAACTACAGGTGAGTAGGATAATGTTGCGAGGTCAGAAGTTACACGTTCACAGAAATGAAGAAGTTGTCATAAGCAAAAGGATTGCCCATTCTTAAGAGTGTACTGATAGCTATTAATTGCATCTGGAAGTAAGAGGTGCCTGGGGTCCACACAGAAATTGTTTGAGATCAGGATGTAACAACAGCTGAGAAAAACATGTTTTTAAGCCTCTAAAGGAAGTAGACTTTGAGTCACTCACTACTGTTGGGTATCTCAGGTCTGTGAGAAGTTAAGAACTGGTCTTTGTCACCACCCAAGCTGAATCCTCAGATATCTGATTTGTCATCACTGTGAGTTCATTGAGCTTTCCATTTTAAATCCTCCCTGAGTGTTGTGAGCCTTGAACCTCACTGAGTGTATTCAGCCAGATGTGGCTGCAGGCTCAGATCTCCAGTGCCTAACATGTGTCCTTGGTCATGATGGAAAGCAGCAGGCAATTTCCACAAATATCAGCCAGTCCTTCGACAGAAAAGGAACTGGAAAGCAGCAGGCAATTACCACAAATATCAGTCAGTTCTTCAAGAGAGAAGGAACTGGTATACAAAATTCTACCATGTCTGAGAAATAAACAAACTTACATGAAGTTCACACTTTATGTCTCTCAGTCAAGTATAAAAGTAGAATGGCTCAAGTTACTCAGTTGCGATAGCCTGCTCACCAGATGCCCTCAAACGAGGACTTGAAAAAAGGAAAGCTAAAATTCATGGATGACATGTCATATTTGGCTGTTAAGAGAGTCCTTTTAGTTTCAAGTAGTGCTGAGAATCTCTTCATTCTTAAAAACACAGTATTTAGATTTTTGCAGGTCTTCTTTTGCTAGACTTAGAGACTTACAACAGAAATAGAGCTTAGGAAACTGTTGCTTTATGCCCCGGAGAGGGCTCACGGAAGAGACTAAACTGGTCTCTTCAGCATTTGTGAGGGTTTCTCACCTCTGTCTCACTTGTCATCTTTCTGATATAGTTCTGGATAATGCCTATATTCTGCCATTGTAAACAGGAAGTTTTGCAAAGGGTCTTACCTCTGGGATCCTGGGGGCAATTTAAGTTGTGATTGTGTGGTAGAAAGAGCTATCACAAAAGCAATAACAGCAGAAAAATATACTGTGCTTATGTGAGTCATGTACACTCCCACCCATGCAAAAACTTGTGCCATGCTATTTCTGAGAGCCAAACCGTCATAATGTGTGAAAACATTGCAGCATAAATGAGCACTGTCTAGTAAGAGCCATAAACCAAGTTAAGTTCTTGACTCAGTCTCCTTTTACTCTGTGAAATAATGCACTAAATGGACCAACTTCAGCCTTATTGTAATGTAAGGGAAGGCTAATTTGTTGCTGAACTCTGTGTTGGTGTTAGCACAGTGGCTGGGAGAGAAACCTATGGTTGAGAGAGCCCTCCATCTCCAAGCACAATTCTTGCCAGATAGGTTGGGTTAGCTGGGGTGGTTGGTTCCTGCCGATTAGGCTCTGATTTAGTTTCCCTTCTGCCTTCACCTGCTTTTCCCCAGCAACAACCCCTCCAGCAGCGACCACGCTTCAGACCCCAGAGAGAACCCTTGCTCCTCCAGGTATGGAAACTAAGAAGCAATAGTCGTTCCCATCAGCCAGGCTGTGGCATGTTTCCAGAAAGTTTAATTTTGACTTGTGGGACATGTATGTTGGAGGGAGATATGCACTTCTTGTGTATTTGGGGGTAATTCTGCTGAATTTCCCTTCCCTTCCCTGCCTTGCCCTGCCCTTCCCCATAAAACAGGCATACAGCAACATGCAATGTTCACGTATCCCTGGGATTTTTAGCCCTTGCTAGAGTTTTATTACCTATATTTGTTTAGCTGTAGTGCTTATTAGCCATAATCTCTTTTCTACTTTAGTGCAAATTTCTAGCTACAGTTGCATGTGTATGAGCTACCTGTGCCCTGTCCATGTCTTTGTTAAAATGCCAGCCCATTATTTGGTACGTGGAGACAAATCAACTCAGCTCTCATAGACAGCTGATCAGATCTGAGGAATTTGGGGAAGATTAGGTTATTCACTGAATAACATACTCTGAAAAGTTAAAAGTAGAAAAAAAGCAATTTTTTTTCTCTAATGGGATTATTTGTGACCCCCTGATTACCCCCATCAGCATGTGACATTCTGGGTGTCTCATGCATATAAAGTTTCCTTTGGCTGTGGTCTTCAGCACCGCAAACATGTTACATAGAGATGCCTCGACAACTGACTCATCTGGTCCTTGGTACATTTTGCTCAGATGGAGGATCCATGGTTGTTCTCTTGTTACACCTCTGAAAGCACTACTCATCACAGTCTTTCTATACATTAGGGCATGACCTAAGGCATAGGAGCTTTCCTGTCACAGGATGCAAGCTGAGGTTTTGATTCACTAAACTGAGTGACTCCTCTGTTTTTAAGATGCTGCTAAACATTGGGTGCTTCCTGTGACAGATGAAGTGCTCCAAATACTTAAATATTTCAGTACTTTGTAGCATGAGGTCATGATGAGCTAAGGCCCAAACCTAGATTAACTTTTTGTGACTTTAAATTCACTAGCAAAAGTAAGAGAGTAGGATCATAGAATAACAGCAGAAAAGTTTGCTGCAAGGGTTCTTGAGCATTCATTTAATTCACCCATATTTCCAAAGCTTAGAAAGCTAGAACTGAATTATTCTTAATATACCTAGATAGAAAAAAAAATGCATTATCCTCATAGAGCTTTCCTAAAACCGTGGTAAGTTATCTGAATGTAAGGAAGTTCCCTGTGGTTTTCAGTACTAACGCAGCCTGCAAAAACTGCGATCACACTTAAGTCTGACCACAGTTAAACTGAGACAGTTCCTCCACTTAGACTCGTACCCTGTTTACTACCTCTGCTCTCTATGACATCTTGTCATGCTTACAGAATTGAAAACTCTTTCACAGCAGACTGGTTTCTACTGTCTTGCTTCATGGGCTCTCCCTGGGAAGCCTCCTCTTTCCTTGATGAAGACTGACATTTCCCAATGACTGCCTGACAGACCATTTGTGGCGGAAACAGATTGTTCCCTTTTGGTTGCAAGGTGCTTTTTTTTCTCCTACTCAGGGCCAGACTTTGCCCTCCTCGTTCCCTGAGAGTTCATTATTCCTTGACTAAAGCAGTGACAACCACAGTGGCCCTCACTCCTTCAGGTGACTGTGCCAGTAATAATTTCAATCTCTTTTATTTCAGCAAGTTCAGACGGCAATGCTGAGAAACGTGATGTTAACAGAGATAAGGTAAAACTTCCTCTAAGTTTCAAGAATTCAGAAGGACAGCAGGACATGCTAGTGATTTTCGATATATTCATACTAAAGGGGCAGTGTTTGCAAAGAGTAGCTTGAACTTTTGTTTAGAAGCTCAGGAACCATCTAGTCATCTTTCCAGTGGATAGAGCCAAAGTCTGTGACCATCCCATCTGGCTTGGAGACTTCAGAAAAACCTCATCTCCCTGACACCCCTGTAGGAGAGGCAAAGGTAGCATCCTGGTGTGGCCAGGCAAAAGGCAACTTAGGAGGGTTGTTATGCTTCCCTGTCTCTAATTAAGAGAAGGATGAGGGTGACTAAGCTCCTACTTTAGACATCTTATTAAGAAGTTCATGTTAAGTGGGATGAATCTAGGCTCAAATGCTTCAGAGGAAGATTTATTAAATACTTAACGTAATTCATGTTGTTTATCATGATCAACCTGATGTGTCTTCTCCATACTTTGTACAGGTAAGCTCAGAAAAGCATTGCGAACTCCAGCCCAATGCAGATATTTCAGAGCTCTTAGCCACCAAGGCAATGCACTCCTGCGTGAATAGGTCTGAAGTAAACATGCTTCGAAAGCCTTTTCAATTTTTCTTTTCTCCCTTCCAGTTTCCCAGCTATGCCATCCTCATTGCCTGTCTCCTAGCGGTGTCCATTCTTTTCATATTGATGCTCTCGTTGTTGTTTTGGAAACGTAAGTATCCCTAAGCACATAATTGATTAATGTTTCTAATGCTGGCCTAGTGCAGATGCCCTTCTGTATCTCTGGTTAATCTTCTGGTAAATCTGCCGTGGCCCTGTGACAGCACTCTGTTCACTTTATGGGGGTTGCTGTCCTTACTCCAGGACGGTGTCACCACGAGGAGACCAGGGAGCATGAGTTGGTGGGGATGCAGCAGGAGGAAGCCTGTGCAAAGAACCTGTTCACTCACTTATTGCAGGTCTGGCTCATCTTGTTGGCTCTTTCTTTATAGTAAAGTGGTCCCATAGATTCCTGGAATTGCTCCTGACAGACATTGGTGTAACTTAAATCAGAATGAGATCCCTCCTTTTCTGCTTAGCCCACAGAAATTTTGCAACTTACTATCTTTGCTTCTGAACTCATTTGACTGATTCATTAGAATTGCAGATTCGTTTTTGTCATTGTGACATTAATATTATTTTGCTTCTAGGTAAACACACAAAGAAGTTTATGATTAAAAGGTAATCCATTTTGTAATTTCTTTTAAAAGTTCCAATGTAATTTTTCTTAGAGGCAGGAAGGTATTGGCCACTGATTCTAATGGGTGTAGTATTGGCTTGTGGTGCTGACTACCAAAGTTATATTATGAGCAAGCTTCAGATAATTTCACCCTAGAAAATCACACAGTGGTTCATGGATACTGCTGCTATGTACTGATGAACAGACATCCAGAGCACTGGAGAACTTCGGCAACTGGTACTCACTGTTATGTAGGAACTCAGCTTAAGGAAGTACCTAATCTGCTTTAATCTTTGATCAAATACCAGAGCATGACCCTGGTGGGGTTATTTTAAAGAAATGAAGAGACAAATGGTTATGATGATCAACTGACAAAATGATTGCTCAGAAAGGGATCAGGGATTTACGGACAGTCCTCCGTGGAGTGGTAATTCATGCCAATACACAAAGAATGGGCCCCATGAAGGGCACACTGCAGCAGTGTGGCAAACCAAGCTTTCCACCACTAGATAAATCTTGCAGCTCTCATGGGGCCACTGCACCTTCTCACACACTCTTTGGGTCATGCTGAAGTATCTGAGGTGATCACTGAGGTGATCGCTTTGAGGCAGATATGAAATAGGAAAGTATGGTGAGTCACTTTGTGCGGGTAGTACTGATAAATTCATGTCTTCTGGATTATCTTCAAAAAAGGATATTCTCTAGACACACCACAGGATAGTCCAGTGAAGTATCACCCCTTTGCCAAAGACCAATAATCTTTTCAATGGTAGATGGTCTCCCACTGCATACCCCACCTAGGAGATAAGGCTTGGGGGCCAAGGAGGGACTCTTTTCTAATCCCATGGTGGTTATCCTACAGCTGTCTTTATGACATCTGAACAGCCCTTTCCTATACATTAGAAGAACGTAAGCAAGGTAAATACTTCAGTGGTGCAATGCTTACTTCTTACACCAGAGAAGTCAGTGGACTCAGTAGCTTCTGGTCTCCATTTCAATGGGAATTTGTTGATGTGACAAATAAAAGAAAGGATGCTCTGAAGCAGCAATGTGCTTTTGCCCCATCCATAGTGATCTATGCTTCTCACTACAGCCTTGGACGAGCGGAAGACCTTGAAAAAGTTTTTAGTGGCGCTGAAGGAGAAAACAGCGTTTTTTCCCTATGAAGAGCTCCTACATCATCTGTAGATGCCATGGAAAATGAAAAGGGCCTGTCTCATGCTGCATTGAGAGATGCTTATGAGCCCTCAAAATACCAATGGGTGTAAACCAAAGGCCAAAGCTTCAACTGTGAAAATTTAAAATCTTTGTGCAAATTTTGCCATGTCACCTTTAAAATGCAGTGCATGAAGAAGCTTCTTTGAGAAGGTGCTTTATGCATTATTCATAGGTGTTTCTGGCTTCTGCCTTCTTACTAATACCATGTTAAAGAACTGAATCTGTTTTCCTCCATTTTTACTAATGCACTTCCTTGAATACAACTTATACTGTGATGAACAGAAGAAAGAAGAAAACATGGAATGCTGCCTAACTTAAAATTGCCAAAAAAAAAAAAAAAAAAAAAGAAAAAAATCAGCAAATACAGTTCTTATTGCTTTTATATAATCAAGAGAAAAATTAAGCCACAAGAATGCTGCGAGTATAAATCAAAAATGCAGATTACTTAAGGAGTACCAATGCTGCCTGTGATTCAGCATGTTTGAATGACCCTTGGAGAGTATGTTAATAAACTTTGTAATTTACCACTAGCAATTGTATTTTTTATGCCACATCCTAAGGCATTTGAACAGGAGTTGTATTTTTTATGCCACATCCTAAGGCATTTGAACAGGAGTTAGTTATTCCCCAGGTGTTGAAATGACTGGTGTGCTGTCTCAGCTCTCCAAAGAAGTACTGCAGCATTTCCAGAGGTGGGAAAATTCCCAGAAGACCAACCTGTAGGGAAATTTTTCTATCCTGCTCGCATAAACCCCCATACCACTCATTTGTAAATCCATGTCTCCCCCAGTGATGTTCATAAGGGATCCCCAGTCGTTTGTTTGGAGTTGCCTTCTTGTCCTCATGACAACGACCTGCAAAACCCAGCAGCTCTCGTGGTGGAGTCTGCTTGGCAACGCAGACCTGCACCATCCAGCCCCAGGGTGCTTCATTTGGGCCCCCAGCACCCAGTCACAGGTTAGCATAGTGCTGTCTGCCTGGGTTTTGTGTGCATGAGACTGGGCTGCCCAGTCCCACCAGTGCTGCCCATTTATCTTTTAGAGAAGCTGCAGGTGAGAAGCACAACACAGAGCGCAGCCACATCTTGGAAACTTGGTCGTCCCTCCAGGTGCCCATGGGAGGTGGGTGAAGCCACCTCGCTGTTTCTGAGTAGTGTAGTCAAAACCCCTGTGATTTCCATGGAAAGGCTCTGGGGACACTAAAAACTAAAAGTGAAGAAGAGATGAAGGGTGGCATTCGCCTGCTGCTGCTTCTGGTGGGACAGAAGGGCTGTGGGGGAGAACATTGCTGCTGCTGGGGACAGAATTTGTCCCCAGTCCTTCTCTGCAGCAAGAAGCTGCCCCCAAACTCCTACCCCATCCTCAGGGGCACCGCCAGGACCTGCCATCCCTGTTCCCAGGACTTTGGCATCACAGAGCTGGCAAGCAGGCTGTGGCTGTTCAGCTGCTCAGACGTATCCCTGTGTCGTGCTTAGGGCTGACCCTGAGGATGAGGATGGTTTGGACACTGTGGACCTCATGGGCACGTGTGTGGTTTAGCACAAGGGGGGCAGCTCGGCTCCATGCTGTGGACCTTGGCTTGACCCTGGGTTGCCAGAGCAGGAGACAGGGCTGCCGGCAGCACAGAGCAGTCCAGGGAAATCCAAAATCCTCCCTGTTATCCTCAAACCCTGTAAATGCTGCCACAGTGATAGCTCTGGAGCACTAACCTTGTCTTCTACTCAGCTGGGAAAACTGGAGCCTTCGAGTGGCTGCGGGGCAGATCAGCAATGCATGGCAGAGCAAAGCCCGTCATTTCGCCATACTAATTTCACCCTTTCTGAGGGGGCTTTTGGTTGTGTTTCAGCTGGCTTGAGATTTAGGCTTTAAAAACTAGACTGAGTCGGTAACCAGCCTGGGGGCATTAGTGAAGTGGGACTGGCCATGGAGACTGGGGGATCATCTACGGGGTACGCTGCAGAGCTTTCGTGTATCTCATCGGCGTCCTCACCAACTCCGCTGCAGTGACGATGGGAACGGCACCGGAGAAGGTTCAAATCCACGACACTGTTATCTCCATTGCCTGGAGTTCAGCAGTCCCTGCTATGGCAACTCCGGGCAACGACAACTTGAAGTAAGAGCACATTGTGGGAATCGCAGTTGATCAGAAGACAACGTTGTGTGGCAGCTCTGGACTTGCCTGCTAGTCATGCTCAGGGCTGCGGTGAGACTTTTTGACTCTACAGCATCTTCTCACAGGCCATGAGTTAGGGATGAGCGGGGGAGGTTCCTCTTTGGGGTCCCTCTCAGTCTCGCCTGGGTTCAGCACCCTGGTCCAGGGGTGCGGTGGGAGGCAGAAGAGAGTCCCCGAGCAGAGGATGTGGGCTGCAGGCTCCCAGGTTGGGTTTGGTCAGCTGAGACCTGGGTCTGTTCCACGCTGCTCAGTGTGGCTGCTGCTGTCCCCAACACACAGCACGTGCTGAGCCCGGGGGGCTGGCACCCGACACAGCTTCTAGACTGAATCCCACACAAATCTGTAAGGAATAAAAGGGGGAAAAAAAAACCCAAACAGTTTTGATGTACTCCTCATAAAAAAAAAACAACCACCAAACACACCAACACCTTTTTTTTTTTTCTCCCCAAGTAAACCTGCTAATTAAGCCAGCAATATCTTCATTGCAACTTCCAATTGGCAGGGCTGGGCCAATCCTTTTGCTCTTATTAATTAGCTCTGCACTAATGACTTCTTTAGAGCAGGGCTGGCTCTTGCTGGGGAAGGTTCTAGCACATTTGCTGTGGTGCTGGCTGGACTTGCAAGGTCCTGCTTTGGGGAGTTGCACAAGGGCAGAAGAAATCAGAGCCAACAAAGTGAGTTTGATCTGATCAGCCATGTGGAAATGCAGCCCAGAAATGCCATAGGGAAGCTGTAAGTGTAACTTATGTCACTGAGCATTTTTATTTATCTTTTTATCCACCCCAATTATTGAGGCTGAGGTTTGGGTTTAGAGTGGCAACTGGAAGCAAGGAATCTGGGAGGCTTGTATTTAAATGAAAATACATCGAAGTGATTTCTGAGGAACTGACCTTGGCTGTCTGTATGTTCAGTGAAAGGTTGAAGGGAGCCTTTTAAAATGTAGCTGGAGGAAAAAGAAATGCTGTTTTCCAAAAGCAACAGAAACCCCAGAATGCAGTTTCTGGGTCTAGAGAAGAAAAACCGGATGAAAACAGAAGGTTTTTAGAAAGAAAAGACTGTCAGAGAGTATGTCATTGGCATCTGGAAATGTTAGCCTTTATTTTTAAGACACTTACCTTGGGAGGCAAGGAAGAAGTGCACTTGAGTAAAGATAAAGCACTGCAGCCAAGAAAACCCTTTGGTAAGCAGCTTAAAACAATACACAGAGTTTTAGCTGCAAAGCCCTACAGGGGCCAGTGCTTCAGACTGGGAAAACTTTGCCAAAAGGCAACCTGGCCCCTGGCAGCTCCTGCGAGGCTCATGCTGTTGTGTTGTGGGATGCAGGTTTCCTCAAGAGTTGCTTTGCTACAACTTGTTGCTACCCATTGAACTTGCTGAAGAGCGTGTCTCCCTGCAAAGTCTGCCCATGTGCACCTTCGCCCTGCCCTCGCTGCCCTCCTGTACCTCCCAGAGAGCTGCCGATGAGCAAAGCCATTTGCTTTAAAGATGCCATGCGTTTCCCCAAAAAAACTCCAGTCCCCCTAGACCTTGCCTCCCACCGTCTCTCACGCTGCACTAAGACCTGAAATCATCCAGGTTTAATGCCTCTCCCCAGTGCTCTGAGCTGCTGAAGTTATTGCAGCGTTTATGGGCTTGTGCTGGGAGCCTGTGGCTAGAGCGAAGCAGGTTTTAATTTGTTCGGAGTCCACGTCAAGTCTAAATGGTGTTATATCTGGGGAGTCTGGCTCTGCTCCATGGAGCAATGTGGTTAATTAATGAAGGATTTAGCTTTTGGTCCAAGTAATAATTTTCACTGGACCCCAGTACTTTGTGGACAATTGTCTGTATCAAAATGACCAATTAAATTGGGTAAAGGAGGTCTGATGTGAAGAGATAATGACTGAACTACCCAATTAGTATGGAGAAATACAGAAAAGCAATTAAAAAGGGAGATCTGAATATTTTGGGACATGGGATTGGCTAATGAGAAAACAAGAGGAAATACTGAAAAAAAAGGCAAACACTGAGTTAGGAACACAAATCCTTTAAAGAGAAACCAGAGAAGTGAATTAAATATCATTTTGAGATTAATGAGACCTCTCTTAATAGACTTTATTGGAGCTGACTGCCCTGATGGTCCCTTTCCATCTCAGCAGCACATTTCATTATGTTTCCAGGTTTGTTTCTTAGCCTTAATGTGCTTTCCTAGGCATTTTTTAAGGTCAATATAAATAAATCTCTGGGTTCCAAAGGTGGAATCTAATTGGAGCTTAAGAAAGAGCAAGCAGAAGGGAAGAATGTGGCTGCGTACATAGGAAATTAGAAATAAGAATAAATAGCATCATGGGACTTGGGGAAAGAACAGAGATAACCGCACGGTGTGAGATGAATGCATGAAAAAGTGGAAAATTTTAGCCTGGTAGAAAGAGGAAATGGGACGTGCTGCTGCAGACATGACAGCAGATGGCAAAATCGAGCTACAGAGACAGAGCAGAGAAACAGCTGGAGAGATCAGAAGAGGCTGTAAAGGTGATGCAGATTTGCTGCCACCGAGCAGAATAAATGCAGCATCCTCCAGCCGCGATGGAGGTCTGAGCTGGGAGCTCGGCTCACGGCTGGCTCCAAGGCACGCTTTCGGCACACTTGCCGTGGACTCCGGTTTCTGTCTCCTCCAGCAGCACGATTTCCTGCAAGTCTTAGTAAAGGCTGGAGGCCATGGTGCCTATGCACTTCTTGGTTTCCTTTTCCCACTGATGTCTAACCCCAGCTGGGAGCAGCGTGGCTTTGGTTTCTCTTGCTATTTTAAAAAGCAAAATCCAAGACTCAGCACCTCCTGCGATCACACCGCGGCAGCAGTGACCTGGTAAAAGAAACGCCAACCTCTAACCGTCCCAGTGCTCATCTTGGCATCCGCTCCCTCCTGCTATCAAGCTCATGAGAAAGGGTGGTGGTCTTGGCAAGGGGCCCTCCAAATGATCACTTTGGGGAGTGCTCAGAACTAAGAGAAACACTGAGATTAGAGCGGGGCTTCCTCCAGAGAACCCTTTGGTAGGAAGGCTCATCTCCTTACCCCGTGGTAACCTCTGCTTAAGAGTTCCCAATGGTTTGAAGCTGAGATAGGAGGCCACAAGGACACTGGAAAGATGGATGCAAACTGGAGCGTGCAAAAACCATTGGAAGGATTAGGGAGAAAGGTGTTGGGAAATGATCTTTGCTATAAGTTTGTTGACTTTAGTCTTTCAAGCACTGAGCCTTCGCCAAGGGGAAGGGAAATCCACCACTTCCCAAAATGCTAATAAGGAAAGAAGATATACATTGTCCTGCTATTTCAAAAATGCAGGTTGGTTGGTTTTTTTAATATCTGGAAAAAAGGAAGGGCTTGTGGTTGTGGGTTTGGTGGTTGTTTTTTTTTTTTTTTAATACCTAGGAAAAGAGGCATAGGGTAGGTAATCCAAACCAGGGAGTAAGTCCTGTCTATAGTTATGTTTTCTAAAACAAAAAATATTAAGGCCTGGCTCTCCTCTCTCATGTACTAGTGTATGCTCTGTAGTTCTACTGATGTTAGTGAACCTTGAATCCTTGAAGGTAACCCCTTTTCATGCTTAAATGTCCATCTAATGAAGATTCATGGCTTCAGAGTTGCTCTCAAGCACCAGAGCTGGTGTCATTCTTAACTAAGCCATCCAGTAGTTAATAAACATCACACAATCATCTGCATATTTAATGCAGGGCAGAGAATTTTATGGAGAAATCTATAGCTTTTAATCCAGTGATGAATCATTTATGGGATTTTGGATTATTCACTTTGCACTGAATTAAGTTGTCTCTCTCTCTCACCACGTGAGACCCCCTGACATGGTCTGCGTCGCAGACCAGGCTGCACAGTGATGTATGTTGCTGGGATGAATTATTTATTGGACGTTTTAGATCACTTGCCCAGCAGTCAACTAAGCCTGTTAATTTTAAATCTGTTCATATCCATTCCTAAGTACACATAAAGGATTTTATGTACATGTAATCCATCTCTCCTTCTTCCTCCCTCTGCCTCCAGTGCACTAGTGAATTATCCATGAAGTTTGGGTTGGGTTAGTTTTGGATGCAAACTTTCCCTTAGGGGATGCAGTGACAGCATCCTGGCATGAGGGACTGTTTGTCCAAGCCATTTTTGGACCTGCTGTGCAGAAGGTGTTTTTGCGAGCCCTTCAGCTCTCAGTTGTGTCCTACTTTAAAAACTGGAACTGAAATTATTGTGATTTCTTAGCTTGTAATGCACATGGTATAAACTTCCTAAGCCCAAGGGAGCTGTGCAGAGAACTTATCAATGGACCTAGTACAGTGAGTACAGAAACTCCCATACGCTGTAATGATCAAACACTGATTTCTTTTTTTTTCTTCTTTTTTTTTTTTCACTTCAACCTGCAAGCCTCAGCCCATGCTGGGGCAGAGCTCCTTCCCAAGGCTTTCCTGTGAGCTCTGCTTCAAGGACAAGGGGAAATCAGTCTCTCAATGGAGTGGTGAGTCAATGCTGCTTTTGAATTCTGCTTGGTGTTTTATGCCCTTGGTCCATTATCTAATGGAGAACATGATGAGGTAATTATGGAAATACACAAATTGCAACCTCATGAATACCAAAGAAATTCATGATGATCCATGCTAAAAGAATGCATAAAAATGCAAATCATTTCTAAATGGGGAGCAGTAAATCTTGTTAATATTAATAACTCGGAGCATTTAATTGCATCAGGTCTGGATGAATTCTAACCAAAGCCCTCTGAAGAGAGGTTTTTAAGACTCTGTCCTGTGAACTGTGTACCGTGAGGTCAAGAGGAGCTCTAACTTGGAGCCACATGGTGTATGGTTACCTTTGGCTCCCTCCATAGTTGAGGGAGGGAGGATGGGACTGGTCCAGAAGGTGATCCAGCCCACCCTAGGGAAGGTGGAAGATGCTCTTTTGTGGGAGAACTTCAGAACTCTGTTGGGCATTGCTAACTCTGTGCGAGACCCTGGACCCATATCACAGGGACTCACAGTATGAGACTTTGTGTCTGTTGTGTGGCTTTGACAGTACAGTTAGGTTAAATAGCAATTTTGGGGGAAATGTCCTGGGTGTATAAAACCTTTTTGCCTTGTCAGACATGCAGGCTCTGTCCTAGCAGTACCAGTGGTGCTGAGCATGGCTATCTCTGAAGCTAGTAAGAATGGATTGTCTCTGAGGTGGTATCAGGTCTCCATCTTCTTCTCTAGGACAGGATGTCTGTGTCATTCTAGCTTTTTAAAAGTAGTTTTTGCCCATTTGCATTATTAATAGTTAAGAGTATGCAGTAGGCTACCAAGTAAAGAGCTCTAGTAAAGTGCATCATGTTGTCTCTGCAGAGAGCTAGTTTACCAGCTGTGGGCAAATATGTCATCAACCTGCTGAGTTATGCCAGTTTTCTCAGTCTACCAGCACTTCTGGCAAGCTTGTTCCACATTCCTCTAGTGTTTATGGTCATGCTCTGGACACCACCAGCATCATTGATCTGAGCATCTCCCCAGGCTCTGTGGTGGCTGTATCACAGCTGGCCTGGTTTCAGCTGGGATAGAGTTAATTGTCTTCCTAGCAGCTGGTATAGTGCTATGTTTTTGAGTTTGGTATGAGAAGAATGTTGATAACGCTGATGCTTTTAGTTGTTGCTAAGTAATGTTTAGTCTAAAGTCAAGGATTTTTCAGCTTCTCATGCCCAGCCAGCGAGAAGGCTGGAGGGGCACAAGAGGTTGGGAGGGGACACAGCCAGGACAGCTGACCCCAACTGGCCAAAGGGATATTCCATACCATGTAATGTCACATCCAGTATATAAACTGGGGGGAGTGGGAGGATCGCTGCTCGGGGACTAAGTGGGCGTCGATTGGCGAGTGGTGAGCGATTGCATTGTGCATCACTTGTATATTCTAATCCTTTTATTGTTACTATTGTCATTTTATTTGTGTTATTATTATCATTATTAGTTTCTTCCTTTCTGTTCTATTAAACCATTCTTATCTCAACCCACAAGTTTTAATTCTTTTCCCGATTTTCTCCCCCATCCCACTGGGTTAGGGGGAAGTGAGTCAGCAACTGCATGGTGCTTAGTTGCTGGCAGGGGTTAAACCGTGACAGCGGCACGGAGGAGAGAGTAGAGAACTGGAGCCTGCAGAGGACTTGGAACTTGCAGAAGGCCATTAAATGAATGAGTCATCAAAGTGGAATGAGAGGCCATTGACTGTGAATTTCAGTGCTGTTTCTGACCAGCCTGATCCCTTCTTCTCTCCCTAGGTTGCTCAGTTTACAAAGCTGGGGAATGTGTTCATCCTTCCTGAGGGGCTTACTCGTACCATAACTGCATCTTGAGCGTGGGTATGGGGAGGACAAAGGCCACAGCTGAGTGAGCCGGGGATATATATAGGTGATGACTAAGTGCCTCTGCTTTCCCTGGGAGCCTGCTCTTCTGTGGTTGCCTCCTTCAGACAGACTTCACAGGGAACAAAACCCCTCCAGTGCTGAAGAGGAACGGAGCTGGTTTATTAAGCTTGTTGAGAGATGGCCAGTGTGGATGTATGGATTACAAAGCCTAGGGAGGTCCTGTGACAGCAGTGTCACTGGAATGGTTTAAACCAATTTTAATACTGGAAGCAAGATGCTGGGAAGCTACAGGGCCGCCTTTTCTGTAGCATAAGCACTGCTTGGCCAGTTCTTCTGTGGGCTAACGACAGGGCCGGGATTTGTCTTCAGGCTTCTCTCTGGGTTTTGTCATATCACACCACATCTGGTCGTGGGTGTGGGAGGTGCTCCCAGCAGCATTCTGGGCAGGAAAGGGAGAAGAAAATTCAGTTGTGTTCAGATTTTTGCCTTTTTTGTGCTGTTGTTGTGATACCTCTGGCCAGGTGTGGGGGGCTTTTGTTAGGAGTCTGCTCAGTTGGGTTTCCCCCTAGATAACCACTCACTGAAGCTTTCCCAAGGCATTAACAAACTCTTTGTTTGTTTCTTTTCCTTTAAACTTTGCCAGGCTTGACAGTGGCTGGGTGTTTGGTAGGGTTCACATTTATCAGCTTGTTCTTCCCTCTTCAGTTCATTCATTTCCTGTCTATAGCTGAGTTATTCTACAAAAGAAATTAATTTTATAATACAAAGATACTGGATGGCACTTTCAGACATGATGCCTGCAGCTTCATAAAACCTGATGAAGGAGAGAGGAATATTCCAAGAGAAAACGAGGAAAGGTCATGATTTATTGCTTATAAACAGCTCCCTGGATCTTATTATCTTTGCTGTGTAGAAGCCTGGAGATCTAGATTGGGCTTTATAATTCACATCGAAATTCATTGTATCACATATCTCCTGTAAAGCCACATTTTTGAATGATACGGCAAACCCTATTAAACAGGTACTCATTAAACTACAACACCTTATAAATTCTTCCAGAGTTTTGTTGACAGTACACATCAAACACAAACCATTAAGTGCTTTTCATTTTCCTGGTAGTGTGCAATCATAATGCATTACATGACAAAATAATGTGTTTACATGACAGATTTAATGCTTGATCTGCTGCATGAAATGCTTCTGAGCACCAGAAGATAAGAGAAAAATGTAACATTACACTTCCAAGTGTCTATTAATTCTTAACTAATAATAAATTACAGGGGGATGCTGATAGAAATTGATGAGAGAGGCACATGCACATGGGAGGAATTCATGAGGATCAGTGACACGGCAATGAATACTAAATGCAGACATCATAACTAGAGCTAAAACGAAGCATTTCTGTGTTGGCGAGAGCGCTCCTAGAGCCTGTGGGCTTGCTGCTGCTCCATGGGTATGTGTTTCTTCTTTTGTGTCCTGACAGCCCGCACTGGCTTGTAGTGAAGGTCATGTTAGACTTACTTCCACTTGTCTCTCCCTCCAATATGGTGCCAGCAAGCAGTCCCAGCTTGCCCTGTCCTGGGAATTGGCCAGGCACGTGGCCAGCATTGAAATGGAACACCAACATGAGGCTGCCCTACACTGCCCTGGCAGAGCTTCCTACCAGTCCTCAGTGTTACCCTGGGGCTGAAAGGGTTACCCACTTGTCCCCTTTAAACCTTGTAAGCAGCAAGGCTTGCTGTAGCCGGTTGTTTTCCTTTACGAACTGTCAGCCTGTGCCTAGCCTGACAGCTGAGGGAGCACCATGGGATGGCTCTGCGGACCAGGGAGCAGCTCTGTGGACCTTGCAGCTCCACAGCAAGCCTCTGCATGGATGTCCAGGGATGATGGGTTCATTGACGGACAAGGGCAATCACCAGTCCCCCAGGGTTGGGGAGAGCCAAACAAAAGTCAACCCTTGCTTGCAAGGGTTTGCTTGCAAACTGTCTCCTACCAGCAAAAGAAATTAAGCAAGCTTCTGGTTTTTCCAGCCAAAAGGCCCCCCCACTTTTTTTTTTCCTCCTTGGCTCCTCTAACTGGGAACTGGTCCATCCCTGCACCTCCTGTGCTGATCCATGCACCCTGTGCACAGCGCTGGGCACGTAGCTTCCCACGCTTATCCTGCGTGTCCCAGCCACTGCAGCCCATGCACCTCCAAATCAAAGCCCAAGGGAAGGTTTGCTTCCATGTGAATGAAATGTTGTGTTTGAGCAATGATTTCATGCTTTGGTTTGGATTGTGCTTCCTACTCGTCTTCAAAACAGAGCACAGACAAATTTAGTCTCAAGGCATTGTGTGCCAATTTTTTTTTTCTTTTTCATTTGAAAACTTCTAAGGAAACTGTTTTTACTTTTGCTGTTTGTTTGTTTTCATCAAAAATGGTTGCTAGTTTTGGAGTTTCTTTAAGAAAAATTGTCCTTCAACAGATCTCATTTCTCCACAGTGCTACTAGTCCACTGCCAACCCTTTCACTCATGCACCTCTACTATAATCCATGACTTAGTTGACTTCCAGTCCCAGCAGCTAACTGTCAGGACCTTGAGTTTGGAAATTCAAGAGTGACATTCAGCCACTTCACAAGTTTAGAGCGTGAGGGCAGCTGAGTCTATTAATCTCTAAAAAGAACCCAAATCTTTGTTTTTTATTACAAGTGGGAGCTAAGAAGGAATTGGTATGTGGGAAAACAATGCTGTAATAATGACATACAATCAAAGGGAGGGTAATAAACCTGCTAGTTCTCTATATTTACTGGGGGAGTTTGCTGGGGAGCAGGAGCTGAGGCTTGTTTTAACTACAGACAGCTTTCTCCTTTCAGTTTTTATGGCTTTCTCAATCACTTTGCTCATCTGCTGCTGGAGGCTTTTATTTGCTGATAAGGGCTGTTAACCAGTTGGAAAGTCAGACCAATGAAGTTATGTAACATGCAGTGAACAGTTTTTGGCACGTTAGAGCCACGGTGCCGGAGGAATGAAGGAGATGGGAGGGCTCCTGCCCCTCCTGTTGGAAAGGGAAATGTCCTGAGGAGGAGACAAATTGCAGGTTTATATATATATATATATATATAAAAAAAAAATAAAAATATAAATAAAATATATTTATTTTTATATAAAAATATATAAAAATGTATTAACATATATAAATAAAATGGTTTTTTTTATATATATATAATATTTATATAAAAAACTGCAGTTTGTCCCCCCTCAGGAGGGGACATATATACATATATATAAATACATAGGTGTATATATACACATACCTATATCTGTCCCTGCTCCTTGGCATCTGCTAGTGCTGATGGGACAATTTGTTCCTCTTCCTTATTGTTCCCTCTTTTTCAGAGAAATTTCTAAGGTTTCCTTTAATGGGGAAATGAATAACGAATGCCGATTTGCAATGGGAGGGGTGCTCAGACTGCCTTGCCCCAATGTGGTGGTGTGAGCAGCATCTCTTTGTGAGGAAATGACCAGGTGAACTCCAAGAAGTCTTGGAGGTACATTAAAAGGTGCTTCCAAAGTGGCTCCGTAGTACCTTTCCTTATCTGGGAGCAAACAATAATAGAAATGGAAAAAATACCTGATTTTAACATTGCAGTTTTCCTTTAGCAGTCTTCAGAGTTGTGGCTCTGCGAGCCTGGATGCAGGGAATAGTGCTATGGCTGCAGCATTTTCTTTTCTAGCAAAAGAGTTTCTAGGAGCAGAGCATCAGATATGTGTAGGCTTCCCTGTGTGTCCATGAGTGCTTTGAAAAATCCCAGGCTTGGCTGAGAATTCAGATTTTCTTGTTTATAAGCTGTGTCTAGCAATGTGATCTTATTTCATGGCATTTTGCCCCCAAGACAGTATTTCTAACCCCTGGAGCTCTGCGTATGATGCTACTGCAAAATACAAGAAGAGAGCGCTATTAGTTTGAGTTCTTAAAGAGATATTCAGCAAGGAAAGCTGGAATGTAAGACACAAGGTGTTATGATCCATGGTGAACCTAGCTTTTTTGGTTTGGGATTGGAAGTTTATTCTATACAGGTTTTTTTGCAAAGGCAACAGTGATTCTGGGTGTGCTTCGTTTTGCTTCCTCAGTCATTATTTATTCATTCTTATATGCCCCTTTTTGAGAGAATTAAAAATTAATCTGGAATGTCACCTCTGGAAGGTCATGTACTATATATATATAAAAAAAAACTTTATAGTTTTTAAAGTTAAAAGAAAAAAAACCCAAGCAAAAAACTTTTCCCAATATCTAGCTACAATCATTCAGGTCCTTCTTGCAAATTGCTAGCATAATTCAGTCAACCTGAGTGCACTTTTAGTGGTTTCTCCAACTTTACAATTTTTAAAAGGTTTCTAATTTGCTTTAGCTCATTTTGTGTCCCCAGGGTTGTGGATTCTCTTTAAACCCTGTCTTTCTCACCAACTGTTTGGAGGTCTCAATTACTGGAGTACAGCAATATCTAGTTTTCAAAAAATTTCCTGGAAAAGCAGGCATCCTTTTCAAATCTCACCTCCATTTGGTCATCACTTGACAAATGAGGAGCATAAGATTTTACAAAAGCATTTCAGTTCCCCTTCCTTCTTTTGGAATCTTTTTGTCCTGAAAGAAATTGGAAACATTCAGTAGTACCTTCTTGTAAAGTCTCACTTCTCAGATTGTGTATGATAGAAAGGCACCTACCTACCTACCTCCTACTTTCAGTCTTGAGAAATTTCCATCTACCCACAACGAAATATGATGTCAAAACTGATGTCTCTGGAAGTAGTCCACTGTAATGTGACAACTCCTCTTCCCTGGAGCAGCCGGTAGCCTGGGAGAACCACTGCTGACTGCAACAACCAATCCACTTGATTTTCCTTTTCCTCTCTGGAAACAGCTTTTTCAAAGCCCTCTGCAGTCAGGGAGCCTGAAAGAATAGTTTTAAAAGGTCTAGGACAGGATTTACTCTTTGCATTAGTCGACAGACTGCTACTTCAGTGTAGAGCAGTTAATTGAAAATGGGGAAGGAAAGGCTGTTAAAAGGTGAGTATCATGTGAATCTTGGCTCAAAGTAGTAAAGCCCAGCTTTCAAGCTAGTTTCTTCCCTGTTTCTTTCTTGAAAGAGGTGCAAGTTCAAGGGATAGAGATCTGAGGGTTTCTGGATGGTCATAAAGCTGCTTGGTAATGATGGAACATCTCCTGCCGCAGTGTGAGCGCAAGCACTTGCTGTGAGAGCCCGATGGGGCTGTGACCGAATGCTTTAGAGTAACTGATTTCCTCTGTTTCTATAAGCGTATGAGTATAAACTTGCCAAATTGCTATTGCATCTGGTCTTTCTCCTCTAAAAGTCTGGATTTCGGGTCCAATGCGTCGTGACATGGTCACAGCAGAGCAGGTTGGTGCCCTGACCCCACGCCTTCTGCTACCTCGCAGGCAGTGGTTGCTGCGTTTGCACTTGACAGATTAGCCCAGCTGCTTCCTAATTTGGAAGATCACTTTCCAAACTGTGGACTCTTAACTGTGTATAGTATTGGCTCTGAATGTGAACCTCACTTCAGGAAAGGCTGGTATGAAACCTATTAGAAAAAGTATAGCCAACAAGTCTGCCCATATGTATGCTGGCATGTGCAGTGGGTTCCCTTTTCTACCCTCTGCAGGAGGGATTTGAGATCTCCTTGGCTGATGTTACATTTTCTGATGGAGATGCATTAAAAATTGATTATATTTTTTTAGCAGGCTCCACTACTTTCCTGCTGGGGCTATTTATGTAGAACTAGATTTAAACATCTCATATTTACTCATAAATTGTATTGACCTGGTAAAATCCATGCCATTTTCAGCAAAGTCTGTTCCATTTGGAAATAAGATATAAATCTACTGACTTCAGAAAACTTTTCTGAAAAACCCTCATCTGAGGCACAAGTGGGGTCAAAGCAAGCTAGAAACTGCGATCCAAAGTTTTCTGTGCCGCCTCCTCACCCAAGCTGCTACCTGATACCAAAATCTACCAGTGTTGTTTTCCCCCCAACCATCAGAAGTTTTACTTCTCAGCGCTTCTACTTGTGGGTTAATAAAATCCGCAGTCTTAACAGACTCAGTTTCTTTCCTCCTGCTGCACCACCTTTGAACCCCTCCGAGACCCAGAAATGAGGCACGCAGCGGGCTGTCACCTCCAAGGGGCTCAGCTTGCGCCTTGTTCCCAGGGTGATACTGTGCCTCGATACTGAGTTTCCTATAAAATGTAATTGCTGCTGCTTTCTTTTAAGACATGACCAGAGGAAGGAGAGGTGCTGAGGGCAAACTCCCTTCTTTATAAAGTAACTTGTGAGTTACAGTGTGTGCTCATGCATTGGAAATCAGGAATTCATCTCCACCCTTCTCCTTCTCCTAAAGCCACTTCTCCCAAGAGAGTGGCTGAGCCAGCGGCTGCTCTGCAGTAGGGACACTTTCCTCCATCGTCTGGACTAGGATACTGAAGAAAAATAAAAAAAAAGATTTGGGTCCCACTGATGGCAGAGAGAGAGAGAAAGTGCTGTCAGAAAGGAGCAGGATCCAGTGAAAGAGAGACCTGGGCTCTGGACCCTACCCCACCATTGCTTTGCATTTTCCATTCAACGCCCATTCAACCAAGTATATAAGCTTTTGGACCAGGAACAAAGTCCTTTTCCCTCTCTGTGAATGTCTTAGCAAGCAGCTTATACCCGCAGAGATCCTGTGCCCCTTTTGCCTGTTAAGAAGATTGCAGGTGGATCATCCGTCTGGATGGTTCAGCTTTGGCTGGATCATTTCCAAGGCAGCTACTAATCCCTGTGGAGTGCCCCTCTTCCAGGCCCTTCACTCCAGGATCTGGATCCACTCCAGTAGCCAAGCACCTTTACTCAGCCCCAGAAACTGCCATGCCTAATTTTCAGATGCAGAAGGTACTTTCATCCAGCCCTGAGTGTATGCACCCAGGAATAAGTAAGCCACTTGATGAACTGATTAAAGATTTATAGTTCTTAGAGCACATGGCTGTCTTTTGGGGAAAATCCTGGATCAGAAATCCATCTCTGTCCTCACTAATCCACATATTATTCTCTCTCATTACTTTGTATTGATTCATTTCCATTTGATGTTGCAGCGTTGGGTCACCAGTGTGTGTCTGATATTGCAATACATTATTTAGCTGTCTCCTGACTCTCTTTGGTATTTGGTGGCATCTGTTAGCATGGTTGACTCCTCTCTGTCTATTTATTTAATGATGGTACCTTAATTTTTTTATTAATAATACCAACATCCTACTGGTCCATTAGCTGTTTATATTCTGCCTGAATCCAAAGTTAACTCTTTTGTGCCTTCTCTTTTCTTTCCATTTTACTACCTGCCAAATACTATCAGGAATTGTTTTTGTCGCCTCTGACTTTCCAAGTGATACAAACCCCGTTTATGGTGTCATCCCATGGGAATTCACATAGAGAAATTGGAGAGCAGAGAGCTCTCTTCTGCTTTCACATACCTCTAGGCTGCCACCCAACGACTGGAGTGAAGTACCCAGGCTATTTAAGGAGCTTTACAAGAGAATGTGTACCCAGACTGAGTGCCACACAGACCCAGTGTAGTAGGACCAAGCTTTGGCTGTTTTCTCTCTTCATCTATATATTTTTGATGAAACATTTCAAGTCAGGGATTCCCCTCCCTCTAAGCAAGGGAGGGTGGGACCTGATTTCCTGGTTTGGGTTCCAAGGCGTTATTTTAATACAAATAGAAATCCTTTTCTCTTCCCAAAGCCCACCACATCCCAGATACTTGTCTCTAAGAACACGGGAGGAAACCAGCAAGTGGTTCTCGTTTTCTAGTGACGAGCAAGCTGCTGCAGCAAACAGCAAGCCCAGCGCTGTGCTCCTGCTCAGGCTGAGCGTAGATGTGGGCTGGCGTTGCGTGCACAGACACGGACGCAGATGAGCGAAGTGTTCTCCAGCTGCCTGCTTGCACAGCCCTTGCCTTTCTCAGTGGCTGGTCCCTCTGAAGAGGGACTGCTCCACGTCTCTCTGGGCATGACCCACTTGCTGCCTCTCATCAGTTGTGATGGGCTTTTAATATTTTAAAATGTCAGAGAACATCTATCAGCCCCAGCGGTGATGAAACCTTTCTTCGATGTTCCCAGGCTTGTAAAAGTGGTGTTGCAAGGGACTACAGAGCACCTCTGTTTAGTTTCAAATCTGCTTGTAACAGCTGGGCTGTATCATCTCCCGTGCTCAGAGCAGCGCAGCGTGGCAGCCCCTCTCAGCAGGCTGCTTTCTCCGTCTCAGCTGCATCCCTTCAGGGTGTCTCTCATCCAACTGGCCCCTCCTGAAATCCATAGCAGATGCAGAGTAACAGTCTCCTCTTGGGATTTCTCATCATTTTCCTTTGCTGGACTGCCTGAGCAACAACAGCAATACCTCTAGCATCGCTCTCCATCAATTAGAAAATGCTGTGAGTTCCCTAAACAGCAGCTATTCCTCTCACTTCCTCTGGTTTCACAATAATAATAAAAGACAGCTGGACTGTGCTGTGTAACTCTTTCCTTGCTTGGCCAGAACACCCTGTTTCACAAGTTTTGAGGACATGGCAATACCAGGACTTCACTAACCTGACTTTGCCAATACCTGCCCCATCCCACGACTGGATAGAAAAGACTCAGCTGTTGGAGAGACTTCACAGCAGCGTTTAGGAGAGGCTTGGCTGCTGGGGAGAAGTGTTGCTCAGAAACACCTCTATGGGCTCCCTACGACTGATAATGTGAACACAGAGGTCTTGCAGATAATCCCCTCAAGTATTTTTAGGAGGACTAAAAGCTATCAAATTTTCAATTCCTTTTATTATTTTCCACCTTATCAAGCACATGGCCCTCAGCTAGTATAGTATCCCTAACCAGAATGGAAATGAGGTCCCATTGTCCAGAGTGCCAATTTCTGCCACCCCTGTTCAGATTTTGGTTCCCATTCATCCGAGAAGGGCTGCACCCCCAGAGGGTGATGCAGGTGTTGATGCTCGGGGCTGACCTCCCAGCAAATGACATTCCTGTATCCTGGGTTGTGGGTGGCATCTGGTGGATGCCTGTCCCTGCTGCGGTAAGATAAGCTTTGACTCCGTTGTCCCACGAGAAGAGTGGAATCTTGACTAAACCATCTTCCAGCGATAGTCAGTTGTGCTTTGGAGATATTGATGAAGGGTGTGGGAACTCAGCCAGGATTAGTCTGAGACCTCTCCTTGTTTCATTTCTGGTTTGGCTGCATCCAGATCACAGCCGTAGCTTCTTACCATGCCTTTCTCCACGCAGCACCAATATTTCTTCCCTGTGAAAACACTCATTTCCAATGCTGACTGGCTTTGACTTTCTTGATAAACAAAATTGACCTTTAAAATGCCCTATGGACTCTTACTTTTCTAAATCTTAAATTGTTTTGTGCTTCTCTTTTTCCGCTGGTTCAATTTGTTAATATGCTTTTAAAAAAAGCCATCGGCACCAGCGTTGAACCAACATCCCGGCTTTGTCTCGCCAGTGGCACAGTTGGGAGTAAAACTCACCTTCTTCCTTCTGCTTGCTCCTGTGTGGTTGAGCTGGATATGTCCCCAGTCTTTAATTCAAATACTTCCTGTGATAGAAAATCTATCAGGCGCTAATGGAAGATGTTCCCATGGTTAATTACTCTCTTTGGTTTGGGAAAAAAAAAAAATTAGAAAATGACTCCCCATACTTAGCTTGGATTGATCCAGTTTCAGCTTCCAGCCATTGGGTCTTATCCTGCCCGTGTGCTAGATTAAAGAGCTCTTTCTTAATAGAAAATCATGTGGATACTTTAGTGACCTCTTAACCTTCTCGTGGTGAAATCAAATAAAAGGAAGCTCTTTAGTGTCTTACCACAAGGCAAGCTTTCCTCATGGGGGTCAGGGCAGGCCAGCAGGGTCCAGGTCAGAGATCACAAAAAAAGAAAATATTTGTGTTCTTGGCCCACTTTCTGGAAACCCAAAATAGATGAACTGCGAGAAGGGATTGGGCACTTAAATACCTTTCCTCTCTCCCCTCTTCATGATTCAAATTAACGGAGAGCTAATGGATAAAATTAATCAGGTGCTATTTCATCCATCTCCTTCATGAAAAGGCAGGTGAACATTGAACTACATTAAACATTACTATGAGGAAATTGAGATTCTGGACAAATACAGTTAATTAAAGATTGAGACCAGCCAATTACGTGAATATGTACAAGAATGATTTGAATACGGATGCTACAAGATTGGAGGAAGGAAAAAGGGAACCTGTCTATACCCCTGAAAACCATTTGAACAGCTTAGTGCTGCATTTCGTATTTAACTTAATAAAGGCATTTACTGTTAATGAGGTGATGAATGCACTGGAAAACACGACTAAGGGATTAAAATAGGAAGTTCTTGAGGTGTAGCACTTGGCAAGGGTGGAGATGGGAAGGAAGTGGATTACTGGGAGCATCTGATGGGAAGGGCTTTGCTGGCACCCATGAGACTGGCAGGTAGGCACCCAAAGAGGTGTCTCGTAGTCCCTTTCTTGGCCTCTTTGGCTTTCTGACCTTCCCTCTTTCTTCCTCCTCTTCCTGATGTTGCTGACTGTGTTGCTAATGAGCCCGGATCATGCTGTTGCTCTGTAGGTCTGCAAATATAAATGAAAAGACAATCTGTGCCCAGCGATTTTTCCAACCTATGTGCATTTGCTTGTCCAAAACAACAGTACCAGAGGCTAGGTTAGTAAGTTGGTCACAGGAGCAGAGTCCTGTTGAATAATGGTAGCATAATTTAGCCCTTAAATCATGGGAGATTTGGGAGATTCTTGAATTATGCTAGTATAGCTGGGTGAATTTCATGATTTTAGTGACCTCCAAGCAAGGACAAAAAATACTGCTTTCTGTCTAAAGCCACTTTCTGCAAAAATAAGATACAGTTTCTGGACACAGAAGAATGAAGGCATTGTTGTTTCAGATGCTACATATGGGACTTATATTTGCAAATTTTTTGTTTGTTATAAAACATTGATAGGTTGAATTCAGTGCCTCAATTCCCCTCTGGAACTGACCTTCTCCTGGGAATGGGCTGCTGAAGCATTTAATATTTAGATTGCTGAAAAAACTGCAGCAAAAGCTGCACCAAGAAAATGGGAACATGTTAGGGTTTCGTTGCAGCATACCTGCACTGCCCTTTCAATTCAGGTTAAGGAACGTTAGGCAATGGAACCCCCTCAATTCTCACTTTGCCATTGCAGAGCTGGCAATTCAGTGCACATTGCTGGGATAGTGAAGGTAGGTTTGGCTCTGCCTTTCCTTCTCTTCTGTGCTGAAGGGATGCAATCTTGCTTTTCTGGGCATAAATCACGTTTAGTTATGGGAGATTAGGAGGAAACCTCCCTGGAACCAGGTTATCCAGTGATTGACTATTGAGGAGGTTTTGTACCTTTCTTTGAAGTATCTGGCTGAAGGCTGTGTTGGCTCATACAATTCAGAAGACTTTAATGCAACAACAGCCACCACTACATTAGAGGAGAGTGCTCATGAGGAGGGGAGAAGAATCCACTGAGTGATCACAGGAGTGTCTTGCTCGTGCCATAGGCACTAAATCGTAACAGCCAGAAATGGGCTGGAGACCCTCCTCCTTGGAAGATTTAGTCCGTCTCAGACCTCCCAGAGGTGGCATGTATGAGCCCACGCTGGCAATGCCACGCAGGTTGGGTCAGAGAAAAGCTGAGCTGTGTGTTATGCATACATTTAGACTGTCACATGCAGGACAGAGGAGAAAATAAGATAATGGTTGTTTTGATTTCAGATGTATAGGCACTGTCTCTGCCAGGGAAGAAAAAAAAGGATCAGTGGAAGAAAAGACAGTGTCTTTTGGTTTGTATCATGCAGAATAGGATAGGGGTAACACAGGAAAGCTAGGAATGATGACAAAGGAGAAAATGAGGGATACAGCAGCTCCCTGAAAATATTTGGCCATTAGGTGACACTCTTTTGCTATGTTTCCAACAGCCAACGAGGCAGGTGGACAACACTAGGCAGACACAAACTCTTATTTTGGGTAAGCCAAGTGTAACTGTTTCTTCAGTTTACAGGTTGAATTCACGTGGGAACTTTACAAGAAATTTTCTGATCAAGAACCTTCCACTTCATCCAATTCCTGATTAATTTGATTCTCCACTTTAATGTGATTGAAAATTCAGGAACCAGCTCCCTTGTGTTCAGAATAATAACCACCAATATATTTTGCTTTGTTTAAATCTCTTTAGGTAGGTATTGGGAGATAATTAAATCATCAGCTCCAGGGTGTAACTATTTAATTTGTGCAGAGGGTGGCATTTCAGCACCGTGGAAGGCAAAGGAGTCCAAGAAAAATATGTGAATAACAACAAGAAAGAGAGGCACAGTCAGGGAGTTATTTTGCTGATATTTCTGGCTGTGCCACTGATCCATCTAATGACTTAGGTCAAAACAAAGACCCTGAAAGCAGCACAGAGTAACCCCAAAGTCAGAGAGATGAGTTTGCCATTTTCTGGCAGCAAAGTTTGTATAAGTGCATCTGTTCCACCTACTTTTCCACTGTCTTCTGGTACTGCAACAAAAGATAAATGCATGCTTGGCCATCCCTTGAAAGAGCAGCATTGACTTCTCAGATTACATCCACATCATTATGACTCAGTTGAGAATGATGGCTTACATGGAAAAAGCAGTAGCATTAATTTTTTTTCAGGAGCATTTGAAAGATTTATAGCAAACTTGCGTATTAGTTCTAGGAAAGTAACTAGATTAGTACTAAAGACTGTATTTTAGATTTTAAAAACAGTCACTTACGGGTTGCAGATACAAAACTCCCTCATTTTTGCTCCTGACTAAGATTTTTTTTGTTGTTGCTGCAGTCAGCAAATGGAAAGTTCCTGTTTTCTGCAGTGTACCTTGCTGGGAGGAAAATTGCCAATATAAGAAGTGAAGGAGACTGGTGGGGAAGGCATTATGTATTTCTTTTTAATCTTTTTAATATCCATGTATAAGGGGGACAGCACCTGCAGTGACCCCTCCCCAGGTGATGGAGTGCCTCTGCTCAAGGTCACTTATTTATGCCTGTATTTGTTTGCTCTGGAGCCCACCTATCTTCTTGAATAATTCACGGGCATGCTTGGGCCCAGGAGCCCTCTTTAATGAGTTCGGGAAGCAGCCAGGGCTCAGCGTTGCAATCAGCTTCAGACTGCTGAAGTGCAGAGCATGGGGCGCCGTATGCCAACCCAGGGCTCCAACGTGCACCTAAACAATATTGGACTTGGGCAATTTACACTCAGGGAGGACAGGAGGGGGAATAAGCTCCAACAGGAGGCTGCCAGACCCATCCCAGTGGTTCTTCTTCTTCAACCCTTCAAGATAATTAAACTTGATAAGAAGTGAGGGACAGAGATTTAATTTCTGCTGGGAGGGCACTCTGATGCTCCTGTTCTTTTTTGACTCGTTTTCCCTGTCTAGGGCCAGATCCTGTCCTGTTTTGCAGGTTTAACTGAGTCATTGAAGTTGGAGTAAAGTACTGCTTAATGGGAAGTCAGGGTGATCGAACTGGACTTGGAGGAATCAGTGCAGATGGTTATATTCTGTCTTTACAGGATTAGGAATACGTCTGCTTGCTTATCTGCTAAGAGCTTCCGACACAATACTGTTCATAAAAACAAGAGGAAAACGATCTTGTGCTTTCTTTTTTTTTTTTGCCAGATTTCTGGTTGTGTGGCAGAGGGAACTGGGTCTCTCACAGGCTCCCGTGGCAGTATCTGTATGCTATGACTCAAGAACAAGAAATGTGAAAAGATCCATGAATACACTTGCTGTAGTACCCACCAGCCTTCATCCTCCTCCTGCCGAGCACCTCCTCTCTGGGAGGAGCCAGCATGGAACAGGATTTACATCTTTGCTCCAGCCTAGCTGGTATTCATAAGCTTGCTTACAAGTTTTCAGAGAAAAATCAGCTTTGCAGATATGCTCCACTAATCTGCAATGACTTTGGTGTTGGTTTTTCATTCCATTGGCATACTTGTATTTACTTTTTTGCAACACAAGGTATTTTTTTGCTGTCTTCCTTTCTGCATCTGTGTGAAGTAGGCAAGGCAATTTTCTGTTTGAATTGCTTCTGGGGAAGGCACATTTAAAGCCATACACATGCTTGAAAGGCATGTTAAAGACTTAAAGGGTCATCTTAGGGACCCAGCTGTATACCTCAAGTCCTCCAGCATGTAAAAAAGGGCCATAATCTGGTTCGGTACTTCTGATCCTTTCAGGAAAGAAAAGAAAAAAATAGCTTAATTTGCAGTAGTTTTTTTGTTGGCTATTATGGAAAGCTTCCTAACTACAAGTTCATCGGAACAAGCTGAAGGAAGCTTTTTCAGCAGGTTATGCCATCACCTGTCAAATGCTGGCGTATTAGATCCTGCAATAAAAGAAAAAATGGCCTTGATGTCCTCTTGGTTCCCTGTTTCTGACCTGATCTCTCAGATAAGGGTAAGCAAGCATTGCATTATTGACCTCAGTGAGTTTGTAAAGACTGTTTGGCTCTTCTTCTATGAACCTGAACTAGACTGGTGGTTAGACAAGATTTGTGTCCTCCGCATGTAGTGATCCTGTCTTTCAGTAAGATGGTTTTGCTCCCCTCGTTAGTAGTATGGGCTTAGGTGGGATTGTCAAACCTGGGAAATTATATGGGTTTGGACTTGTTCCTGTTGCTAAATGAGCTCTAAAGAGCAAGGTTCATGTCCCACAAATCTATATTTTTGGATTATGTTTTTTTGGCTGGTCAGTTGAAACATTTAATTTTTTCCATAATGCAAAATAAATACTGGAATGAAAAGCCATACCACACAGCTGCTAAAGCAGTTGAAGTGCTCCATCTTGACATTTTCAGAACAGAAGCCAGATGTTACCAAGATGTTTATGGGATGGCCTGTGTTTTTCTTTAATGAAAAATCATTAGCGAGCAAATATCCACAGAAGGACTGAACTTTAATGAAATGGGATTTTTCTGATAGAAGATGTTTTACAGATACTTATTGTTGCTTTTTTTGGCAGTTAATTGGCATACCCTTTCTGTGCCTATGCCCTTAATCCTGCCTGTGTGATTTGATCAGAGCATCTCCCTCCCAGAAAGACATTGCTCTGCATACTGCTTTATGCCACATCCCCAAGAGCTTTTTGCTGTATGGAGATGCTCTGTTAGAGCTGCCCAACCTTTTCCAAGTGGTGCAATGGAATTTGTGCTGGCCTGTAAATAAAAGTGAGTTGTGTCTTTAGAGATCAGCTGGCTGTAGCCTCAGTGCTACTGGAAAGCTGTCTCTGAGGACCAGTGCGGGAGGTTTGTGATCAGATGCTGGAGCTGGGGTAAATGCCAGGGACTATTTCATAGTTGCTGCTTGTGGTAATCTTGTGTAATAGGAGATGTGGATTCTCTCTGTGACCATGTCTTGTTGCAAAGCCTGAGGTTAGAGATGAGCTGGCTGGGACATGTGGGGAACCTTAGAAGTTCTCTGCACTGTTATACTTCAGAAAAAAGGGGAAAAAAGGCTATATTCCTGTATACGTAAAATCTGGTCAGACTGGTATCTTTTCTCACTGTGGCTGTGTTGTGCTTGTTCTTCTGTGCTACCTATGACTACAGAGTATAATGATTGTCCATTAATTCCCTGCTGATTGACTGAAAACATAACTAAGGTGTTACTGTGTAAGTCTTTTTTCACTAAATTAGAAAGATTAACAGTAGCAAATTGATATTAAACAGAGATTCAGGGCAGTAGCAGCTCCAAGTGCAATCACTGCTTATTCTTCTGAAAGCCCTGGGCAGGAGTTACAGTCCTACAGCCCAGTATGGGAGGACCACTGTTGGGTCTTAATCTTAGCCCTTCTCTGGTTGGGCAATGAGAAGCGCTTGATGGAAAAAAGCCACCTGAGACCTAAGGGGACAATGTGAAAAAAAGACGTGATCAGTGGAGGTCCCCAGCGAGCAGGGGGCTGGCAGTGGAAACTATTGGGAGGAGGTTTGCTCATTGTCACGCTTATTTTCACTCCACCGTGAAATTATTCAGAAGTGACGGTCTTTGCAGCATCACCGAGAGCCCGTCCTTTCCCCACAGCTGCTGGAGGAAGGGATGATCCAGCTGCAGGGATTGAAGCCCCTGGAAGTCTGCTCACTTGCTGGCTGCGGTGTGCTGCCTATACGAGCACAGCTGGGGACCGGCAAAGCCACTGCTGGTCTGGGCAGGCACGGTCCAAAATCTGCACACACACGGCTGCCTGGAGCTCGCTTTGAATTTGCTGCAAGCATCATAGTCTGCCTTCCTTCAGCCAGTGTTTTAGGAAAATAGCAATGCAGAGATTCCCACGTGTAAAAAGCACCGAGCTTGCTATCTTTGCATAGGATGTTTTCTCTGAAAGTCTGATCTATATATGGACCAAATAAAAATTCTTGCTTGATGCTCAACCTGCAGACGCAGGTCCCTGAGGCTGGAGGGGACCTACGTTTTAGTCTTTCTGCTGCAGGTGGCAGTACTGTTCCTTTTCTTTTAACTCTCCAAAATCTGAAGTGATGAGTTATTTGCCATGGTCCAAAGGGCAGCAGAAAAGCCTGACCAAATTTAACTAAACCAGAAGGGCACAAAAAGGATTTTGAACAAAATGTGAGTGACTTGCTCGCCCTGCCCATCCCTTCTCAATTACTGAGAGCAAATAACTTGCATGTAATGGCTATGGGGGGAGAGGCATGGAGAAGAATCAGAAAAGTCTTTTTGGCAAAAACAGTGAGCTTTGGGCAGAAAAAGCAGATGAATTCCATAGTGTTTGCACAAACATGGTGTGTGCTTGGCTGGCTTGGGACTTCACAACTAGCCTCACAGCTGACACTGAGCAGCAGCAGTCTGGCACTCAGGGCTCCATGCTGGGGACCCTTTCGGATTTAATGTTCATCCTTTGCACCCTGGCTTGGAGCAGCAGCTCTCCACAGTGCCAGTCCCCCAGAATACATGCCAGCAGGTTTGTCCTGACTTCTCTAAGGACATAAACAGAATTAGCCCTCTCAGCACCATGGCGATGCTTCCTCTCCTGCAGCCTGATGTGCTGGGGGTGTGATGCAGAAGACCCTCAGGACCCATCACATGGGTGATGGCTATAGGATGGTCAAGATCAGATTCCCCTAGCAGAACACGGGCAGCTAGTTTTCTTCCATTTCCTAAAATCCAGGTGAAGCTTTGTTTTTCCTTGTGAACTGTGTTGGGGTAGTAAAAGGGAGGAAACCAGTAGTAGTTAGTGGACCAAATGCAATTAGCAGGTGGTGCTCAGCTGCTAGCTTAAGGAGGAGGGAGGTGGTGGGACCCCTTCCCATCATCCCCAATAAGTCAGCAAAGGAATGCAGTGTTTGGGGCAGTTCCACCTGCCCCAAACTGTCCATCAAATCATAGCAGGTTCAAAAAAGAACAACAAAACTTGAAGACACAAATGTGTGGGACTGAAGAAGCTAAGGTATTTAGCGGTTTTATCCAAGGGAAGGTTAAGAGGTGACCCAGTCACAGCCTGTAAGTAACAACAGCAGGCAGAATAGTTTTTTAATTGAAGGGAAAGAGTATAAGTAAATTTCAAAGGCTGTAAATGGAAGCTACGTAAATCCAAGTGGGAAATAAGGCATGTGAAATGCCATTCAGTTGCTACCCTGGGCAGGTAACAGGAAGGTACAAGCAAGATGTATTTCTTACCTGTGTGCAACACCATGTGCACTAATCTAAAAAGCCCATAAAAATCTTCCTGCAATTTAGCTTGATTCCATGCAGTACAGGAAGAGTAAACAGAGAGGAAAAGTATATGGATTGAGTTGATGGAAATTTACTTTTGACTGATTGAAACTGAGGTGACATAAAGCAGATGGAATTTTTTCTCACCACTGCTAGCTTAAGGAAATGAAATCTTTCATGATGATCCAATTTTTTTATTAATTTTCATATAAAGAACACAAAATATTGTGGCTGTGAAAGAGCTGAATATGAAGCAGAAATAAAATATGTACATAAAACAGGATAACTGACAGCTTTAATACATTTTCAATTTATATGTGAATATAGACACAATTCCCCCCTGCATAAACCAAACACCTAGCCACAGGGTATAACATGGGAAGCATAAAATCAAAGCAATGTGCAGCACTTGAGCTAGAGAAAGGGTGGTAGAGTGTTGGCAGAGAGCAGGTACTGCCCGTTGGCTTGATGGGATGAGCATCTCCCTCCTTCCATGCCCATCTCTGTAGCAGGCATCAGACTTGCTCAGGACTTGACAGGCACAAATCTTTGGTCTTTTAGTGCAGTGTCTAACACTTTCTTCATCAGCAACCCAGCTGTTCTGCTAGAATCAGAGAAATCATCAAGGTTCAGGAGTTGATTGTAATGGCCAGATGTGACAGAAGGCAATTTGAAGGCAAAGCTGGTGCGACCAGACCGTAGCTGTTTCCTAGCAGCTCCCAGATGACCTACAGAGGCTACTTCAAGATCGTTCTAAATTGCACCAGGCTCCACTCAGATCCTGTGTGACTTCAGGCACACTGGTGCCATAAAGCCACCCTTACCATCTTTCCACCTTACGACCCTGTGATGCCTGTACTTCACCCAAAAGTTTTGGCTTGCTCAAAAAAAAGGAAGGAAAGGAAAGGAGAACAAAAAAAGGAAAGAACATAGACAGAAACACAGAGGAGCAGAATAAGAGAGGGAAGAGATTAAATTTTCTGCACCCACAGCATTAACCTCCCTGAGTCCCAGGATGCTCGGCTGTGCCCAATGCTGCCTTTTTAATTATTGGCATAATCAGGTCGTGCGGCTAATCGGCACCCTGGTGTGGGAGCTCATGCTTGCTCTGAGTCACTCCTCTGCCAAGGCTTTTTTGGAATTTGTTTAGCTGTACGACATAGTGAAACCTCTTTAGGAATAAGACCAGCTCTCCATAAAGGATAAGTTCTGACGAGTGGGTCTTTTCTCTTCTGCTTGAGCTACTGAAGGGCTTTTTGAATTAATTTAACATAAGCAGCAACAAAAGCCTCTCAGACAGCTCTGCACTTTCCTTCCCCAAATGGCTGTTTATAAGGATTCCACTGTCCTACCCTATGTTTTTCAGCACAAAATTTGCAAATATTTAGCAGATTCCACCAGGGCCTGCTGCAGCTGTTCTTTGTTCCTGCAGGATGACTGTCCTTACACAGCAGAATTGTTGTGTCGCAGGGACCCACACGCTTTGCGGTGGCTGCTTCCCTGCTAGAGTGGTTGGGTGGCTGTAACATACTGGGAGAATAAGGTTGTGCTATGCCTGAAGAACAATATCTCCAAGGAAAAGGGACTAGGGATTTCCCATGGCTTTTGAGGAACATCCCAATCTAGACCCTCTCTCTAAATCTGCCCACGGGTTTCCAGCAATGCCTCAATCTAGATCTTTTCTAGGAATTTCCCACAGCTTTCCAGGAATCCTTCCATCCAAAACCTTTCTAGGAAATCCCTAGGAACTTTCTTTCTAGGACACTCCCCCACCCCCCCCAAGCTTTCTAAGAATATAACAGTTGCTTTCTAGGAATACTTGCGTTAGAAGGTTTAGGGCAATTTCCCTGGTTTTCCAGGAATTCCTCAATCTAGAGTCCTCCTAGGAATTCATGTAGTACTTTCCAGCAACTCCTTGAGCTAGAATCTGTCTAGGAACTTTCCAGGTTCTTTCTGTGCAATTTCCTGTTACTTTTTAAGATTTTTTCCAGCTGCTTTTCAGAATTATTTTTGTGACATTGTGTAGGCAATTTTCTCACAGCCTTTCAACATGTGCTTTCTAGGAAAATTCCTATTGCTTTTTGTGACTTCTCCCCATGCTTTCTAGGAATTTTTCTGCTCTTTTCTATGACTTTTCCTGTTGCTTTTTAGGAATTTTTGTACTGCTTTCTAGGAATTCAATTGGTGCTTTTAAACTCGGTTGTTTTGTAGAAAATTAAATTAACTAATTAATGTGATTAAAAATTAATGTGTTGTTTCTAGGGATTTTACTGGTGCTTTTTTGAAATTTTTCCGCCACTTTCTAAGAATTTACATAGTGCTTTCCAAGCATTTACCCTTAGATTTCTAGGAATTCACACCGAACTCTCTAAGAAATTCCCTACTGCTTTCTAGGCATTCACACCAAACCCTTTAAGAATTTCTCTGCTGCTTTCTAGGAATTTTCTGCAGTGTTGAAGGACTTCATCAGTTGCTCTCCTGAAATTTGGGTGGTGCTTTGAGGGAATTGCCCTATGCTTTCTAGGAATTTTCCCGCCCCTTCCTAGGCATTTTCCTCCTACTTTTTAGGATTTTCCCCACTGCTTTCTAGGCATTTCCCCACTACTTTCTAGAAGTTTGCTCTGCTGCCTCAATTCATTTTTTGAGGTGAAAACTCTGTAAGCCACTTTCTGCTCTGCTAGCATGTCCTTGCTGTGCTAATGGTGTCCAGATTAACAGCACGTACCATCTGTGACCAGGTAAAACAGACTAATGAGACAGGGCAATGGTGTGGAGAGAAAAATAGTTATTTTAACCACCCATGGTTATCCCTTGGTTCTGCTATTGCAATTTCTGCCTGTACTATGTCAAAGCTGAGATTTGAGGAGAAACTTCTATATCTTTAAAAAGTTTATTTTTTCCCGTAGAGTAACACTTAAAGGAGTTTTGCAATTAGAATTGCTAATGTTCAAGTGTGGTAACAGCCAAGCACAATGCAGCCTTTCTGTTTGGAACAGCACTGTTGAATTGTTAGGAAAAGGAACTGATTCACTTTACTAAATTAGAACTGATGCCACAGGCACTATGAATGTTAACATCCATGTAATTATGCAAAATATTTGTACTTTTATCTACATTAAGTATGGTACAAGTGTACAAGACACTGAGGCTGTCAGAAAAACACCCACAACTTACCCAAAAGAAAAGTTTCTTATCTATCTCCTTGGTTCCCAGGAAAAAAAAAAAAGTGTAGTGACAGGTTCCATCTACTTTTTGTAGTGTATCATTACACATAAAATAAAGCAGAATTCAGGGTCTGGGGTCTCCTGCTTATTAATGGGAAGAGCTGGCCTGCTGTGCTGGGAGCACTGCTCCTTTGGTTGCAGTGTGAACTATGTAGCCCAGGGAAAAGAGGAGCTCACCATTTCTCCCTGTGAAATAAGATGTGAAGGTAACCACGAAGTCTGCACAAGGAAATGGAAGAATAAAGTATGACCCAGATAAATGATATAAGGAGAAGTCAGGCACAGCTAATGGTGCCTTTCTTCATACCTCTCGCTAAAGCAGAATTCTCGGTTTGGGTTGGTTTTTTTTTTAGCCATTTCTAGGTAGTTATCACCCTTTCCTGCAGTGCCAGAGGACAACTGAAGTTGCTCTCAAGACCTCAGAGTAAGGTAAGTCACATATTATGGTGGCCATTGATTAACCTTGTCTGCTTGCCAGCTTGAACTTCTTGTCTCGGTGGTAGGACTTGACACAGGACAAGGCAGGTGACAGGCTGTGGAGAGACACCAGCATGTTTTACTCTGACAGACTCTCTCAGGCTGAACTAATTGAAAGGATAAGCATGTTTAGAAGTGATAGTGTACCTGTTCCACCTGTATTCACATACCTGTGGTGACAGCACTGAAATCTTTGCAGGTCTGTAATGCCATTGCATTCATACTTCTCCCTATTTGGGGAAAAAGTTAAATCTTAATAGTTTAAACACTAAATCATCCCACATGTTCAGAGCTGCCAAAGGAATTGTAGAAACAACCCAAAATATGTGATTTCACTTTCAGCTGTTTAAAGTTTTAATCTGAATTTAATTACATTTGGGGAGTGGAGGTGGTGGTGGGGGTGTTACTACAGAACACTAAATCTTCAGCACTTGCCAATTTGAAGGTGACTTCTCAAAGGAGAAACTTTCTTAAGAAGGGTTTCAAGGTCAGTCGCACTTATTTTTAACCAAAAAGAAGGCTGTTGAAAAGGATTCTGATCAGCAAAACCCTTGATCTTTCACGTTGGTTTCATAGATTCTTTTTGGAAGACTCTGTCACTTTTTCCTGTTCGTTATTTATCTAAGAAGCTTCATGCCTATGGTTGGAGAGATATTTGACCTTTCGATGTTGAAAGTTGTTCAGGTAGCGACTCCTTTAATACAACAAGCACTTTAGTAAGTTGAACCTTGGCTGACGTATGTATAAAACCATCACAGTCTGGACAAAACCCCACAGTCCTGGGAGAGATGCTATTTGTTCATCAGGCTTGAGAAGTAAATGACTTTTCATCAATATTAACATGGTTCAGGAATTCAATACCCAATATGTCTGCTGACACTCCAGGAGGTGGTTTGAAACAGCAGTATATAGAGATGAAATTCCTCCACGGGGTCAGTGGTATAAAAACCTTGGCAGTTTATTCACCTTTCTACTTTTCTGACAGCCATTAGAGAGAGGTGTTGTCAGTGAATCAAAATGTTTCAGTTAACCTTAAAATATCTCAAGGGCTTTGTACGCTGTGAGGTTCTGAGCTGGATCTCACTGTAGAAAGGGGGTTGCTATTTCCTTGAACACACAATGAGTTTTAATTACTTTGTTATCATCAGCAAAGTAAGTATCAGCACAGTGTTGCACTGGTCAGGCCAGGTTCTGCCATACTGGTAGAGAGTGAAGGTGAAGAGGTGTCTGCTGCTACCTGTGACAGAATCAGGATTTAGCCCTTACATGTTCTGAGTTTGGTGGTGTTTGGTTTTTTTTTTTTAAAAAAAAAGAGAAAGCAAAAATTGGTGATTCTGAAGTGCCAGCCTGTTTTAAGCCAGTAAAGATATATTCCGGCACATTCCTAATGCACCCCACCTCATTCACAAAATCATCAGCTAATCCTTTCTACTGGTTACGATGATCTACAAAGCTTCAAAGCAGTTTCTTTTTCAGCTAGTACATTAAACAGAATTGGTTCTGCTGTAGATCCTTTACCGCTCAGCGGAAGCAGTCATGTTTAAGTGAGAAACTGCAGCAAGTGGGATGTAACTGTAACAGCCACGGAACATCAGCCGTATTTGCTGTCTCCCCTCACGAGTGATGGTCTCAGAGCAGGCATTCCCATGGCCGTGGTTGCTGTTAAGGCTCAAGGCTTTGCAAGCATAGCTCATGCTGTTGGCAGAATTAACTCTCCTTTTCCCGAGATCCTCTTTATCATCTTCTATGCTATATGAGGGTTTATGGCATGGGACTACTGACAGGTGCTGCCCCAAAGAGGGCACTGGGAGTTTGGATGTGCGATAGTCAGCGATGGATTGCAAATTAGCTCTGTCACAGCAGGATGTGAGACTGTCCTCTTCCCTGATACTGTCCAGACAACTCATAGCGATCAGGCTGAGTCCTACCTCCTACGCATAAACAGATTTTAATTTGCTATTCTGCTGAGAGTCTGACTGGAAAACTGCAAGTGGTTTCTCATAGATGTATCTCAGACCTAGATGTATATTACTAATATGTGTTTGTGTGTGTCTGTGTGCACATACATCTACAAAGTGCTGGTTTGTCATAGCAAGGCATTTTAACCTTTTCTTAAAAAAACACCAAACCAAAACCCCAACACACCCCTGCCTCCCCAACCCCCATGTCATGGTTTAATCCCAGCCGGCAACCAAGCCCCACACAGCTGCTCGCTCAGTCCCCCCTGGTGGGATGGGGGAGAGATTCAGAAGAAGGAAAGTGAGAAAACTTGTGGTTTGAGATAAAGACTGTTTACTAGGTAAAGCAAAAGCCACGCACACAAGCAAAGCAAACCAAGGAATTCATTCCCCACTTCCCATGGGCAGGCAGGAGTTCAGCCACCTCCAGAAAAGCCGGGCTCCATCACACCTGATGGTGACTTGGGAAGATAAACGCCATCACTCCAAACATCCCCCCCCTTCCTTCTTCTTCCCCCAGCTTTCTATGCTGAGCATGATGTCGTATGGTCTGGAATATCCCTTGGGTCAGTTGGGGTCAGCTCTCCCAGCTGTTTCCCCCACCAACACCTTGTGCCCCCCCAGCCTGCTCGCTGGTGGGGTGGGGTGAGGAGCAGAACAGCCCTTGGCTCTGGGTAAGCACTGCTCAGCAGTAACAAAAACATCCCTGTGTTACCAGCACTGTTCTCAGCACAAATCCAAAACATAGCCCCATACTAGCTGCTAGGAAGAAAATTAACTCTGTCCCAGCCAAAACCAGCTCATCCCAGAGGGAGCATTCATTTTTAGAGAAGAGATAATTCCACCATAGGACCCCATCAATAATGAACTGATGCCTGCTGTGCCCTGCAACTAGAAGCATCCTAAGATCAAAAAAATGGTGAGAAACACTGCCTCTCCTACAGGAATCATGTGTCTCACCTTAGCAATGTCCAGGCAAGGTGTTTCTGTGGGCTGAATCGGGGTGAAGTCCATGGTTTAAGGAGCTCTGCTGTATCATGTTCCTTCAAGTGATTTGACAACTTCATTTTTTTTGTATAGCCAAGATTGGTGAGTGGTGGTGATTGCTTGACACAGAGCTTTAGCACCTTTAAGTCTTGTCTTCATAGTCACCTTATTTTAAGATGCCGCAGATTGCGATCAGATCCTCCTCCCTTGGAGCATTTGGGTGCTGTTTGAGCAAGGGGAAGACAGCAGTGTGTGTCCACCAGCAGATGGGACATAAGCTGGGAGAAAGTCTGGTTGCAGCTGGGTGAGGCATTGCTCTTTAGTCCTGTTACCTCCTTGTTGTTTCATTTTCTGAAAGCAAGAGCTGAAATGAAATGAGGTGGTTTGCAGCCACTACTTTCAAGCTTGACAAATAACTGCAACTGCTGGTGGGATAGGAGGGTCCACAGTGAAAAGCCTGAAGTGCTGATTATCCCACCCTTAAGCAAGGTATCCGATTTTTAAGCTAGAAGGTCAATACACCAAGATTTAGCTTGGGAACAGTCTCCAAAGTTGTTTAAAATTCTTTCTTATGCTATGACTGGGTGAAATATTTTGTCAGTCATGAAATTTATTCTAAATCCTAGAGAGCTGTGGAGAAAGAAGCAGTTTGTACGTGATCACAAAACAGCAGTTTCTTCAGACTTGTTGCATATTTACAGTTCTTCTCAGGAGTTTTCCTATTTCAATTAGGAGTCAGGATGCATAAGAAAAATACTTTCTCTGTCTCCTACATAGATTTGGGTCAGCACAGGAGAAGCAAGAAATTCAGCTGAGCAGTGGCTAATGTACATAGGAGGTATTTGATTTGTATTGACTATCATAAATAGCTTGAGCTCCCACATGTGATTCAGATGGGAGACTGCCAAACTTCTGTGTCAACATCACGATGGCAACGATAAAAAAGAAAGGAGGAGAGACTACCACAGAGAGCAAGCTCTGGAAACAATCCTTCACAGTGTGACTTTCTGCGTTGTTAGACAAAGAGGGAGCAACTAATTGGAGCACTATTTTCCTAACACAAGCTCACATTTTGCTCTCAGTTACATGTTAGCAGCTACACTAAAGTAATTGGAATAACACCTCCAGCAGAAGAAGTTCAGATACCATGGTGAGGAGTGCTAATAGAGAGACTGGTTAGATAAAGCAGGATGCATAGATGACAGATAGGTTTAGTTAAATGTATTTTACAAGTCAGAAAGATTTTCATGTATGGCTTTCTTTTGAACCAAACACTAAACCAGATAGCTTTAGGAGTCTTCTTCCTAGGGAGGTGTTCATTTGCAAGATTTTTATGTTTGCTGTACTAATGCTTCAGAGATCCAAATTCTGTTTTCTTTAAAGTCAACAGAAATTTTGCAGTTATAAATTGTGATCCCAGTTATGAAATCTTAGTTATTACTGGACAATATACATTTCTACCACATCTGCTATATGATTAGAAAGAATTTTCTATGTGATACTTTTAAAGATGTGCAGGTCATGAGTTTTCAGAGTAGGCTAATGACACCTCGATGCTAGTTCTGAAACACGACTAGAAAATCTGTAGGTAAACCTAAGCAGCATGTCTATAAATGTTTCATTGCTATGAATATTTGCTGAAGATCTCTTCCCTGGGTGCTAACTACAGAGGACAGAAACTGATTTTTAAAATTCCCTTTTATATTTTACCCAGTTAATACTCAAACAAGATTAACAAAACTGTTCTTGACTAGGATTTTTCTTTTCTTTTTTTCAAAACATCTGGAACTAGCTATTAGGTAGTTTAAATGATTAAGCTTGTGATAATTCTATGACAGGCCAAAGTTGATATGAACTTTATTCTCTGAACCGTATCTTGGGTAAATTACTGGGTGTGGGAGGGAACTGGGTTGACATGCCCAAAGAAGAACTCAAACAACTGGTTTATATGCAGTAAAGGCAGTCACTGTATGCCTACCAAAAAATCTAGATAATCCACTCAGAGTGAGACTTAGACAGTATTCCCAAATAGTCTGTGGGAATCTCTCTAGGAAGTTTCAAGGGAGCTGATTTGCACTTCATTGATGTCCTCCGAAAAAGGTAGCTCAGCCATCTAGGACAACAGCTTCTCCACCTCCTCCCTTCCTTCCTATTCTCAGAACTGATATCTTCCATCCAGTATTTACTCAGCAAGATGTATGCTGGCTGACAAAGTTTTGCATCTTTCACTAACAGGTTACTTTATAGAGTAGCGCCTACAAAACTGATGCTTGTGAGAGCATTTGCTTACAATTGCTTGTAAGTGCTAATTGAACTCTTCAGCCATTAAAATACCACTTGCACTGAAATGCAACAGTGTGTTGAATTGTGGTGGTCTTCAACCACTTTTGTTTAGAAAGCTCCGGAGGAAATAATTAAATGCTTTGGTTTCATATAGCTGAATAGTATATCAAAGCTTCATTCAGTGCAGAAGTACTGATGTACATCCAGAAAATGGAAGCATTCCCATACATAAAAGCAACATGCATGAATTTTTAGAAATTAAAGTTCGGCTTTATAAGCGGGATTATCCTTTTCTTTTTAGCACCATATGGAAGTTAAAGTCACTGCTTGATGGGTGGTAGCCGACAAGGAAATTTATAGGGTCTGACAGCCTTCTTGCTTAAAGTAGAAGGTCAACTTCCATGGTATCAGGAATCATTCCTTTTATGATCTGGGTAATATAGGTTTATTTTATAAGCTTCAGCCAGACTCCAATATAAAAGCCTGTAGATCAGACATGGTGGGAAGCAGATTGTCTCTTCATAGATGTCTCAAAGCTCATTCAATGCAAGACCTCAGCACAAGATAACTGCTACAGGTCTCTTCTAGGGGTGTCACGTGGGCTCTGCTTCATTTCTTCTAGTCCTCAACTCCTGCTTTTCCCAGATCTTGTCTAAGTCTTTTAGGCAAACATCTTCTGCATTATGTAATGCTCAGGTGTGTTGCAAATAGAAGAGTTCTGTGTTAACCCCTGCAAGAGGGCTGTAAGCGTGCATTTCTCTTAATATGATAGACACTGGAATAGAACTAGGAAAGGATTCTGTATTCAGGTTATCTGAAGCTTCTTTGTGCTAATTATTTCACTATGTGTTAGAGAAGTATCTCCCAAGAAATGTATTAATTCCTAGAATAGAGCTGCAGACAGAGATACTAAATGGCTTATACGGAATTGTTCTAAGCACAAGGTTTCCTGGACCCTAGCCTCATGCATTAGTCTCAAAGTCAATCTTCCTCAAATAGTTTGCTCTGTCTAATTTTATCATAAGACTGAAAATTCACAAATTTGGCCCGAGTTCCACTTTGCAGCTAGAAGCCAGAAGTAATAGCACTTTGCTGAATATTAATGTTTCCCCCTACAAGGAAGCTCCTCCAAGTCTGTGCCAGCTAGTGGCTACTCTGATAGACAGAGTGCGAGGTATTGGCATAGGCAAGATGTTTCAGGGCCCTGAATGGAGAAGTTCAGCTCTTTTGTCCTACGTAACTATATGTCAAATGTTAATTCTGCCTTGGAGGTAAGTCAGATCTCTCTAAGTTCTTGGGCTAGAGCTAGGTAAACTTTCTCAGATGAGCCTCAGGGTTAGTATCGGTACAGCCAGACATTACCTCTCTATGCTGCTCTTCACATTGGTTTCATGTGTAGCCAAGGGGTGGAAGAATGCTGTTTCCACATTAAATTCACGTTACTTGCTTGCCTTTATCATTTTGGAAAGCAACTCTTTGCATCTCAGAGGTGTCTGACCTGATGTCTGCAGAATCTACTGCAGGGAATGTCAAACCAACATTTCCAAATTTCTGCCAGTTAGAGGGAAAACAATCAGAGGAAGGCATCTGTCACTCTTTTGCCAGCTGAACATCTGGGAAATACAAAGTGGTCCCAGAAAAGTTGGTGCACTGAGGCATTTTAACAGCTATTTGTTAAGCAAACATTGGTAATTAACAGAGAATTTGAGAACATTGCCTATCAGGTTTTCCATGTGCCTGGCATCTCATTACCGAGCGTACAAGTCACAACTGTGTTTGTTACTCAGCGTCAGGCTGAGAGCACCACCTTAGGAGGTGCACCAGGGAGAAACCAGAAGTACTACAGTAACATTTGAAAAAGAAAGGCAGAACAAAGCAGTCCTGGATGGAGCATCTTCTGCACCCATGATTTTGGACTCATCTTCCCAGATTATCTTTCTGCTGGGGCAAGTCCCAAGTTTCTTGGAGACAGGAGATAAACTCAAATTTGTATTCAATCCTCCCCCAAGGAGCATACTAAAAATAGCTAGGTTTTCCTACTACTGCTCAGTTGTGCTGTTATTTTCCTTCCTTTGGAATGAGCCAAGTCTGAATGCTGGAGGCCTCCAGCTCTCCTGTTTCTTGAGAAGTCATTGTTATTTCTGGGATAGTACTATTGTTGATGGCTCCTTGCTTCCTCGGTTCTCCCCAACACATGGGCACAGGGAATACTCTGTCTGGCCAGAAAGGGCAGAAGAATGAGAGCCAGAGATGGAGGCCCTTTTGGTTTGATTGTGCTCCAACAGTTCATTAGTCCTATATGAGTTTTGTCTGCTGTGTTTAAGCTTTGACTCTCAGTATTAATAAGGAAAGGAAGGAACTGTCTTTCCACAGAGCCATTCCATACAATTTATCTTTCTGTGCATGAAAGAAGATGGGCTAGCCAGGCAAAATACCAGTTCTCATTACAATGGTGATATTTGCTTGTCTTCTAACCCTGTTGTCCCATTTTGACACTGTCTTCACATCTGCCATGCAGCAGCAGATGTCTGGGGCATAGAAGCTTGGCTTCAGTGATCAATAATTAACAGTAGTCAGAGCACTTCTTCCAAAGACTCAAAACTTGCTTATCTACAAAGATAAAGACCTGGAGGGCTGGGCCTCCCAGCACTGCCTGTGGCTTTTCTTGTTACAGGATTCAGCCATCTACCTGGGGTTCACTAAACACATGATTTAAGACGACAACTACCACAAGGTGAGCGATCGCTTGTGTGAGAATTGAGTGTCTTGGCACCAGAGTCTTGCTCTAGCTGGACTCCCAGCCTGGGATTTGACTGAGGGCTGGATTTCTTTGCACGAGTGGGAACTATTCCTGGTCCCCAGGAGTCTTGCTCCCTTCGGGGGGGCCAGCAGAGACCCTCGACTTCCCACCCTCTGCAGAACCGACTGCTGAAGAGGCTGCAAGCCCATCACCTTAGGCTGCACGCATTTGGCTTTAAGCGGAGCATTTGCATAAGGGATGTTTCAGTCTGCTTTAGCCTTTCTCTTTGCACCTAATCAGCCCTCTCATCTTGAGGGAAATCATTGCGGAGAGGTGTCAGGATGTCAGAGGCTTTCTGCGCCAGCTCCCCTGCCCAGCCAAGTCAGAACTAGCTTCTCCTCTCAGGCAGACTGGGACATAATCCATCCCATTTTTCCACAATGACTGTAATCCTAGCACTGTTTATTCAAGCATGGCCATGCTACAATTAGAGCCAAGGGCTTTAAACATCCAAATGATGCCATTGGCAGAGCTTGTGCTCCAACGAGCGAACTGCCAGCACCTCCTCTATGATTTGTGCAGCCTTTTCCCAACCGATAACTGAAGTGTCTTAGTGTGATCTTGAACCCAAGTGGAAGAAAGGGTTTTTCCAGTCTCGCCTCTGACTCCCCCCACTCCTTCAGCACACCTTGTCTCTGGGCTTTTGAATAACTGACATGGCTGAATGGATCTACTTTTTCTTCTGAAGCTTTTAAACTCTCACTCCAGGTAGAACTCCTATCTGAATGCTGGGTGAAGTCCTGAACACCAGTGCCAGAGCCAGAAGAGAAAAAGCTTTAATTCCTCCGGGAATTCCTCTCCATGCAGTGTGTAAAAAATCCCCCTCCAAATCTGTCTCCTGCTGATGAACATAAAACCCATCCTGCTCACACTGGCACGGCTGCATCCACCCCCGAGAGGGAGCTACTTCGCAGCCTGCCAGTGGCTGCTTCAGAAGCATATGCCTCTCTTTAGGTACGTGAATGTTCCCACTGAAATCAGACCTAGCCTTGGCACTTCTGGATCAGGAAATACGATTTCATCACTAATTTTTTCAGCTATCTTTTCGCTTAAGCCTTCCTGTTTGAAGGGATTTTTGCTAAGGTCGACAGCTTCCTAAAAGGCTCAAACTGAAACAATATTCCTGGGAAAATGCAAGTTAAAGCTAGTTGTTAGCAGTCTAATGCAGACAGGCCTTTTTCTTGTCCCAACAAGCTTCTAATGCCTGTTAGGTGACCTGTTGTTATATTAAAGACTTGTAGTTCCCCGCTCTGGCTCCGAGTTCTCATTAATCAGAGCGAGGAGCTGTGCAGGGCAGGGATGTCTGCGCAGTGCGGTACAGCACCAGCCCAGCGGTGCTGAGCGTGGGTGCTAATGCCTGGTGCAAGACGATGCTGGGGATGTAAGTGCCCATCATGGCCTGGTTTGTACCGAGCAAGAAGTTTGCCTGCTGCTGTTTTGGTGGAGGACGACTGCCTTTCCTCTGCTGGGTTTCTGTGCTTTAGGGACTCTGAATCCTGTGTTTAACTTCATCCAAGTTTTGTTGGTTTGGTTTTTTTTTTTCAGTGAAAAGTGTCAGCTTTTAAGTCTTTTCTACTGCAAGCAAACTACCTCAGGAGACTCCACGTGGCTTCTGGGATTGAGGGAAGCCAGAGAAATTGCCACTAGAGCAATGCACCCTGTTTAATTTCTCGTGGATGTGACAAATTCCAAGAGCGAGAAATCTTGAGGGGCATAGAAAAATCCAAGGTGGGAAATCACTGCCTAATCGATTTTGCAGTTCAGCAAGGATCATTTAGAATCGGCCATTTATCCAACTGCAACCAACAGAGTATTTTACAAGAACATTATATATGACTTGATCTCAGCATAGAGCAAACCCAAATGAGCCGGGACAGTTCCAGTGTCACTCCATCACAATATCCTCCAGGGAGTGTATTCTTTTCTAGATATGACCAAAGAGCAATTGCTTCTAGATTTTCCAGAGTGTTTCTAGATTTGCAGCCTAGGTATTGTCATTATGGCTTTTAACTGTTTTGTTCAGGTGCAGATGCCCACGCACCTTGGGCTCCTGTGCAGCACCACGTGGCTGGCTGATAGTTGGCTGGTGGGTGTTTGGGTGATGTGGACATAATGACTGGTAATTCTCCATTTCTTTGGGATGGCAGGAGATGAACTTAACATTTCTGGATTCTTTTTAGGTCCTTCTAAGGCAAGAGTCAGGCACGTGCGATGGAGCTTGTTCTTTCCATTCTGTCAACAGTAAAATAACAATATCCTAACTGCTTTCATAAATTGAGTAATTGTGGTCAGGTCAGATATACAGTTATTTGCTGGCATCCATGTAACTTTACAACTGCCTGGCAGTAACTTCTGGTGCACGTGACACCAAAGCCATTAAAGCATTAGGTCAGCTCCGCATCTGATGGAGGAACCGTGTTTCTCCATGGTCCCAAGTATGCTGTATTTATTCCTGTTGCATCCAGATTTCTGCTGCAGCCCAGCATGCTATAATATGTGCATTAGAGCTTTCAGTCTACTGCCTGCTGCATGATGGGCTGGTTTGGGCAATGATGTGCTCCTCACCTAACAATTTTTTATGTGGTGAGATGAAAACATAAAAAGACGGATCCTCCTTTAATATGCAATTAGGGGTCACTTTATATAGGCCATGCAATGTTAATGGAATTTAGAAGTTTATAGAAGTTTTTTAACTGCAAATAATTCATTGTAATTTATTGAATGAACTGTTTACCCTGAATTGCCTGCCATCTCCATTTCTGCACCTTCTAAGGCTTATCTTAAAAAGTCCTCCTTGCAGCTCTCATGTAAAACAGGGATGAAAATATTCTTTTGAGGGCAGTAGCCCTTAGACTATTATTATTATTATTATTATTATTATTATTATTATTATTTAATTATTAATTTATTTTTAGCCTTCTTGTTTTGGCCCTGATGGCTGTTTTAGTCTTCTTTCTCAGGAAGGGAGTAGCCCACATCAACTCTCCTGAGCCAAATTGGCCTATGGTTTGGATTAATCTGGATCCAAACTGTCATTCACATCATGCCAAACTTTGGCCCTTTCATTTTAAGCTGGCTGTTCTGTCTCTTAAAAATGGGAGTGACAATCTATATGTAGACAGAGCGCCTACTGATTTCAGTGGGAACTGCTTGAACTTGCCCTAGGGTTGCAGAACTTTCAATATTTCTGCTGTCATTTTTTGCTTGTTAGGTGTTACAAAGGTCTTCATGTGTGAGAGGGAAAAAAGTGACAAGCAAGATCCATCACTCACTGCGGGAAGCTGGTGCCTGTGTCCACCTACCTTTCTCACCCCTGGGACACATGGGCCCCACCAGCTTCCATCTGTCTCACCGTGCTCTTACCTCTCTCTGTGATACAAGTTGTATGTGCAATGTCCTTGTCCTGCAAAACTGCAAAACCCCAGGTCTCTCCTTGGCACATCGTGCTCATCAGTTTTATCCCACCCAAGTATTTGATTTGATGGACACCAAGCACATGGCTTCAGGTCCAGAAGTCAACAGAGAAAGCAGAAAGGAAGAAAAACAGGAAAATAATCTCATGACTCTGCTGTTCTCAGCTGCTCTGCCTGGTCTGCTGTCTTCAGGAGGAAAACATTGACTGTCCTCCCAACAGCCAAAGTCTGAGCAGAGTTCGAACTGTGAAGGTGTCTGAAATGTTTCACCTAGTTTCTAACTTCAGATGATGTCAACTTCTTTAAAGTATTATAGCACCTTTCTGCTTTTACCTTCAGTCCTTCTGGTGGAAGACAACACGAAGGGCAGCTTCTCACCTGCTCTGGGGAAATATCGTGGCTTCACCTCATCATTCAGAGCCTACACAGGTGTGAGTCAGACTTACCGGGGGATGCAATGCTGCTCTTCTTCCCACAAAGAAATGGTTCCATTGTGGCACTGCCAAAAAAACCCCCCATGTCCCTCTTGGCTGGCAGGACTGTGTACTACTGTGCTGGGCTTGGGGATGGGGCACAGCCAGGGTTAAGGGTAGCTGAGATGCATATACCTTAGAAAAGTGACCATTATAAAAGTCATTGTGAGAAGGAATCTAAACCATGCTCAGGGGTACTGTGCTTTAAGGGGAGCAGCAATCTCAGCCACCCCACTGGAACCAGGCAGGACTGGTGTTGCTCCAGAAATGAATGAAAAAACAAAGATCCAAAAGCATTTATAAATTATTCAAACTGCAGCAGCCAGGAGCTATGTTGGGAAGTGTCTGCTGCTCCATTTGCACAATGTGCCTGTCCTGGTTTTGGCTGGGATAGAGTTAATTTTTTTTCTAGTAGCTGGTAGAGTGTTATGTTTCGGATTTAGTACAAGAATAATGTTGATAACACACTGGTGTTTTCAGTTGTTGTTAAGTAGTGCTTATACTAAACCAAGAATTTTTCAGCTTCTGATGCCCAGCCAGCAAGAAGGCTGGAGGGGCACAAGAAGCTGGGAGGGGACACAGCCAGGACAGCTGACCCAAACTGGCCAAAGGGGTATTCCATACCAGGTGACGTCATGCCCAGTATATAAACTGCGGGGAGTTGGCCTGGGGTGGGGATCGCTGCTCGGGAACTAACTGGGCATCGGTGGGCGAGTGGTGAGCAATTGCATTGTCATCACTTGTTTTGTATATTCTAATTCTTTTATTATTATCACTGTCATATCATTAGTATTAGTATAAGTATTTTCTTCTTTTCTGTCCTATTAAACTGTCTTAGTACAAGTATTTTCTTCTTTTCTGTCCTATTAAACTGTCTTTATCTCAACCCATGAATTTTACTTTTTTTTGACTCTCTCCCCCATCCCACTGAGCGGAGGGAGTGAGTGAACGGCTGCGTGGTGTTTAATTGCTGGCAGGGGTTAAACCATGACAGCCTGGCAATGCCACAGGAGCTGCAGCAAGCCCAGAACAGCCCAGTCCGGGCCAACCTGCCTGTTCTGCTTTTGGTTTCTCCCAAGCCTGTCCTGCCTATGTTCTCCTGCTAGCTCCCACATCACCTCTGTCCCTGCCCCAGGAGCTACTGAATGCAATTCTCAGCTCTGCCAGGAATCCAGCCAGGTTTGTTTATGCCCACGATCCATGTTTGCATTCGAGAAATAAGGCACACAGCAGCTGGTTAGCCTGAGAGCATGTCACGCAGCTGCGCGGCCAGCATCAGGACTGGGGCTTGGCTGCAGCCGCATAGTCAAACCAGGGATCTCAACAGAGGAGGAGAAAAAAGACCCGCAAAAGCATTAATTTAATGTCCTGCTAAAGGCCACTGCTGGTGTGCAGCCCTCAGTGCAGAGCCCATTCCAGCACTGGGCAGGGGCAGCTCCTTTTACAGCCTGGCTATAAAGAATTAATTTAAAAGCAGGATGTGGCCTTTATATCTCCTGATTTCGTTGTTCCCGTCATTAGCCTTTGAGCAGCAGCTCGCTGTTCTAGTGTTTCAGCTTAGCATAAAACCAGAGCGGTGGGGGAAAGGTGCGGGGCGGTGGGTGACGACTCCTGACGGAGCGGTTACAGCCACAGCAGATGTCTGCAGACCAAAAAGCGCTTGTATCTGTCAGCTGGCACTGGACGAACGACGGCATGTGCCAGTGCGGTGCGCAAGTGGGGTCGCAGGGTATGTTGGAATATTAGTACACCAGGCTGGGGTTTGCTAGGAACTGGATTTTTGTCTTAAACTTTCTTAGCGTGCAACTTATCATCTCCACTGCTAAATGTCTTCTTGCCGGAGGAACAGCACGGTCCTGTCCCCTGCCGTCACCCCAGGCTGGGCTGCGCTGCCAGTTTTTGTTTCCTTTGACTGCTAAACTGTTCATTGCAAATTAATTCATAAATAATTCATTGGATGTTGCATTCTGTGCTTAAAAGTTCATCATGTAGGTGGTAGGTTGTGGGTTTTCTTGGAAGTGACAGTGCTTTTCTCCTTTCTTTTTTCTTTGTTAATCATGTGTGCGTGCGTATGTGTGCAGAGCTCCCATAGCATTCACAGCCTGATGGTTCCACTATAGATCTTTTAATGTCTTCATAGCAAGATGATAGTTACTTTCCAATTTAGTTATTATGGTTCAAGATGATTGTGTTGCAAAAACTCTCTTTTGAAATTGGGGTTTATTGAAATACCCAAAATGCTTTTGGGAGTTGCTACAACTGACACAAAATAACACATTATTCAGAAATGTCTCTTCCCCCATCCCCATGCATGCACACACACAAGTCAGTTATTATTCCTAAGCCTGCTGATACCTGAAAGCAATGAGAAGTTTTTCTACACCATGGTTTGCAAAGGCAGGTTGCGTTTGTTGGGTGGGCATCAAGATAAACGTGGCCCCTCTCTGGGACCAGTGTCATCTCTAAAACTGCTTATTTCAGCCCTGAGGCCTCCTCGTTTTGTTCCCATAAGAGCACTGAAACCCATATAAATATGTCATGTGGGACACACTGGGGTGAAAATCGTATCTCGTGCCTCCTGACAGACTTCTTGCCATGGCAGGAAGGGAATGTCTTTCTATGGAGCATCCTACGTGCTTGCACGGCTCCGTCCTGCCATGCTGGGAGGAGCTGGGCATTTCCCCATCACCCTGCCCCGGTCCTGAACGCATTGGGGATGCAGCAGATTGCAGCCGTTGAGGCATGCTGCAGCCAACCCCAACTGCAGCAGCTTCCATCAAAACTTCATCCCCCAGGGCAGGAGATGTGGCATCTTGGTGGGACGAAGGAGGGAGGCTCTGGCTAAGAGTGGCAGCTGTACAGAGATAACAGCTCCACTTTTTGGCATGTGCACGCACTGGTTTTTGTCTTTGTTTGTTTGTTTATTATTAGATCTCCCTAATCTGGCAAAGCAGATGCAAGACCCATATTCAATGAGTAAAATCCCATCTCAGCCATGTTCAACATCCTTTGGCTGGCTTGGAGCTCTCAGCTGCTAAACTCAAGTTGTAGGTAGAGTTTAGGCCAGGTAACGTGGAGGTATTTTTTGTTCAAAAAGGTGCTGAAATACAGAGCAGCACTGAGGTCCCCTGCGTACTTGTGGGTTATGCTGTCACTTACAATATTTCTGTTTCCTAGGCTGAGTCAGGCAGTGGCACGGGAATCGGGCTATCGGGGAAGGAGAGGTGGGACCAGGAGCCCCAGGAGGGGTCCAGCCCCGGCAGGAGCCCAGACTGCCGCCAACTCTGCCTCTGCAGCTGCGTGCTGCAGCGGGAGGAGCAGAAAACCAAGCCAAATGAGGTTATTTCAGAGATTTAAAAGGTGTTTTGTGCCACTCCCCTCCCTACATGCACCCACTGAATGGAGCAAAGCAGATGGTCGCACGCATTCCTCAGCGAGGAGGCAGTGGGCTTGTTTTCTGCCTGCATTGCTGTGCTGCTTATGAGACTGAAAACAAAGCCTAGAAGTATGGTAAAAAAAAAAATGTTCCTGTAGGTGTGAAAGGGAAAATACCACAGCTGATGTTACACAAGCCTAGTTGTATGATGGCCTGAAGCAGAGCTGTTATATGAAAGGCTATTCACAAACCCCAATTTTAAAACATGCAGATCATATCAGTAATGTATATTACAACAGTCCAATAGTGTGAATCAAATATTTAAAGACTACCTACAGTCTGCTTTTTATTCTGAAATGACTGCAAGAAAGAGCCAAGTTCTAGCTGCTGGCCAGACTTCTTGCTTTTTCTCTATTAAATGAGGCCATATAATTTTCCTCTGGGATACATTTGGCACTGGAGCTATTTAGACCTGAACCTTCATCACTAAATTCAGGAGGATTTTTCTGTTCAGTTTAAGGAGAGAGGAATCAAGGTCACAGCTCTGGAGAAAAACTGTTAAAAACAGATACTTCTCATCACTGATTTCTGGACACTGTTCATAAAAATAAAAATAATCACCCTGATTTAGCAACTGAACTTCAGCAGCACCAACTTGTCTGCACTAGACTTAAATGAAAAATACAAAAACCCAGATGCACATAAAATTTTAAAATGTTGAAGTTGTTCTCATTTTACAGAGTATGAAATGGACTCATTTCATCTCAATGATTCTTTTCCGCTTTTCTAATTCTTTTTTTCCTGTTTGGTTCATCTTTTCTGTTTGCTACTTAGGAAAAAAAAAAATGAAACAATGAATTACTTATAGGGGTACAAAGGAAAAAAAGCAAAAATTGGGAAGTACTCCTTAAAAAAATGGAAGGCAAGATACCTGGGAGGAAATTACATTTTGATAATTTTCCCAGGAGTCAGTTTTGAAAGACAAATCCTGTTTTTAACTACAGCTTCCCAGGCTTTAGAAACGGTTAACATATTGTTGCTACTGAGTACCGCACTTTGCATTTCTAGCATGGGGGCACTGCAAATATGCTGCTGTTAAGGCTGAGTTTCGTAACTACTCACTGCCTAAATCACAACACATTTACAGGCAGCTGATGCGGAGTTTGCCTGTACTGGGGAAGGATTTGGCCGCTGCCTGCTGTGGCAGTGCTGGGTGCTGCCCAGGCAGCTACGCAGAGCTGCATCTCCTGCGGGTGCTGTGAAGTTCCTGCCAACACGCTTCTTAATGGGGGTTAATTCATGAATTATTTCATTGTCAGTTTGCTAGAAATTCCAAATTCAGGCCAAGAACTGCAGCTGAAGTTCAGCTGAAAGATGCCTTTTTTTTTTTTTTTTTTTAAAACAGTGCAAACAGTCCGAAACCCAGCAAGCGAGAAGAAGACAGTGCATGCACACCGAACAGTACTGAGTGAACTTATTCGGAGCCTGGTAAACAGTAGCGCCTGCAAACTGGTAAACAAGTATCCCTACAGCCTGGATTTTGGCAGTGTCTCAGCTGCGAGGACTGGGCTCGAACTCTCTGTGCCCTTGGAAGGCACGCACATCTTTTCAGCCGGATTGAATTCTTGCTATTCGTTCAGATAATGAGCCTCAATCAATGCTCTCATTTACTGACAAAATCCAGGGCGAACAAATTCATATTTAAAACCTAGCTCCTGCAAAATGCCCTCAGAAGTGATTGCCTGGCATGCGTAGAGTCACCCATGAGCATCTGATTAGTTAGCCAATTAAAATAAAACTGATGGATCATTAAAGCAGCCAGCGGTTTTCAAGAGGCTTTCTGTGAGTTGGTCCACACTGCTGTTTTTTTTTTTTTTCTTTTTTTTTAAAATTATTATTTTTTTGCAGGCAGGCTTGAGCTTGTGCTCCCTACATTGTGTGCAGGTCGGGGCTCGTTCCCAAATGCATGCACCCGGCTCTGGTCCCTTTTGGAAAACCTCAAGTTCCTGCTGGTTTGGAGCACATGCAGCACCAGATCCCCGCTACTACAAGTGATCCTCTTCAAGAGGTTTATTGTGCTCAGGCAGGACCCCAGTGCCTGCAACATTTCTTGGCTGTGAGTCTCTAATGCTAGGACAAGGGTGAGAAGTTCAACAAAACTGTAAGCAAGACGGTAACTCAACTTTCCCCAAAAGGGAAGATTTTTTCATTTTGCTGACGACAGGTTTTCTTCTGACAGCCATCCGCCAAGATCCGCGTTCCAGCCTCTACAGCGTTTTTGGCATGAATATACCCAGGGCTTGATGCTGTGAAATGGATCACTAGTGTGATCCTGTCTGGCATATCCTACGGGCATACAGAAATACAGACATATTCTACAGACATATCCTATCCATATAATACAGACATATGGAAGTTTGAGGTCTAATTCATGTTTGCCATGTTCAAACAAACAAAAAACCCTCAACATCTCTTTCCTTCTTAACAATCATTATTTTATTAATATATTTTACAAGATTGCAGTTGAAATCATTTAAATACAAATTTTTTTTTATACAGAAAGTGTAATAAAGTTAAAATAGTTCCTTGTGTAATTCATAGCATTATTGCAATGCTTACAAAATTTTGCATAGAGTGTGCAAGGATTGATGTTATTTGATACAAAAAAGCTTTATATTTTCCCACACAACCACACACATACATAAATTAAAAAGAAAAAAGCCAAACAAATCTGAATTTCTTAATGAGAACTGTGATAAGACTTTAAATTCATTTTGTCCTGTTTACATGACCAAGGTCATTGGTGGTTATCAGAGTAGAGGTCAGACAAGGTATTTTACCATCACAGATGAAAACTGCTATAGCATATGGGTCATGCCTTTTATGCCGCTGCTGTAGATGAACTGGGTTTTGCTTCAACTCGCACTGAATGTTGTTTTGCTGTTGGGTCTACCTACACAGAGCATTTGTTGGGTTAATATCAACAACTCTATTGCCATTCACGCACAAGGAAACTGATTCAAATAAAGGGTGGGCAAAAAAACCCAAAACCAAAACCCAAAGGGATCTGAGTCAGATCCAGCAGGTCAATCCCTTCCCTGCTCCCAAACTACTACACAGTGCAGATCCTGACCGAGATCTGGGTCGCAGCTCAGGAAAAGCTCCGACCTAGGGAGGAATCCAGGTGTGAATGCTGTCAACTGAGCCCTTCTTCAATAAACACAGTATGTGATAATTGCTCAGAACTGCTCTTTATGAGGTTTCTGGCATGCTCTTACTCCGCTGAGCAAGGGCAGGATTTGCTCATCTTCTGTGCTCGCTCCGATAACCCGCAAAAGGGGACAAGAAAGTGAATTCCTCCAGCAGCGCCTGCCCTGTGAAAGCCACTCTGGAAACAGTGCAGCCCTGCCCTACCACCAGCGGGACCCCCCAGCAGACCCCCGCTGTCTGCCCGGCGAGACCTTCCGCTTCACCCGTTACCCACCAAATCACCAGCTGAACTCCAGCGTGGTCAGTGGTGGTGGCAAGGAATGAAGCTGGATGAACACGCCTCCATTTTCAGGTAGCGGCTTGAGCTGGCAGCGATGGGAAGACTTGCCACAGCTCCTTATCTAGAGCTCATGTGATAAGGAAAGCCCGGAGGCAGGAGGAGTCCCCTGTCCCATGGTGGTCTCAGGAGCACCCAGGCTGTAGTTTAGACAGGGCAGCCAAACTCTTCCTTTTGATTTCAGAAAAGGTGCTAAGCCTGTAGGACCAAACCCTCAGGCTACCAGTGACTTAAACGGAACCAAATCCTGATTTACACCAGCTACAGAGTCAAATCCCCTGTGCTGTTGCACTGCTCCAGCCCAGGCTCCCAAGGCGGGCATCACGCCTTGCTGCTATTTCTAGTGCAGAGGACCCGGCAACGGGATGGAGATAAACGAGAAAGGGCAAAGCCACCCACCAGCCTCCCCCACCCCGCAGGCTTCCCGAGGGGAGGCAGCGTACCGGGGTACCATCCCCGCGGCATCCCCTCGGATGCTGTACAGGTATTACCGGCACAAAGCAGAGGTGCCTTCAAGAGCTACTGGGCTGCGCCTTATGGAGTTACTGCCAACGCTTTCAAGGTGGTCAAAGGCTTGTTAGAACAGAACCAACAACTACCAGCATTATTTATACCACTCAGACTGCAGATACGTATCATCTGTAAAATCATTAATACTGCTGAAGTGTTTCATTATCCATTCTGTCAATAATAGCACTGATACCGAGTGCACGAGCCCCGAGGAGGACCCAGATGAAGACAAAATTATCAGGCTCTGGTTTAGCGAAGAGGCTAACTCCCTGCTCTAAGGCAGCTACCCTAGAGAAATCTAGCCGTAGTGTTGGGGGGTGGTGGTGTTTGCAGCTAAGTAAGTGTGGGAGAAACTCTAACAGCAACATTTTTTCAACTACAATCCAGCCTTTGATAAAAATAGAACCGCCCACAAATAATTATTCTTTTGCTCTCCAGTGTGAGCCTGCCTCAAGATGTTTCAAGGACTCCGTTATGAGGAAGTTTTTAAAAGACCAAAGAAACTACATTGCTTTAGAAAGTGATAATGCATTTAGCAGTAGCAGGCTTCGAAATGCTTTATCTCCTATCGGCAGTTAAGCCTTTTGAATGGGGCAAAAATGTGAGAGCACAATGGAATTTAAAATTCCTGTTACATGCAAAGATGCACATGACCTATGCTTTGCAATGGGCTATTCCAATAATGGCAAATATGTTAGAAAGGGTGAGACTTTCCGTTTGGGTAGGACCTGATGAAAGGCTCCAAAAAGTCCTTTTTAATCTCAGGAGAAAAGACTGTTTAACTAAGGCTGCATGTTTTTTATCTGAAGCATTTGGTAGCAGGGCACAATGTAAATGTAACACTTTCGCACACATTTATTTCTCCTTCTGATATTTTCTCTTGCTGGCAGAAAGATTCAACCAACTAAATGCAAGACAAACATACAATTACATATCACTTCACAGTGGACATATCCTTCCTATTTTTCAATACTGGTTAAAAACTAAGAAAAGCTCAGTCCATGGAGATGAGTTGCCTCAAAGGAAATCTGGCTTCCTCTGAACAGGCAGCCCATCGCTACCAACTGGTGGCAGAAAATCCCAGCTACCGCGTGGTTTTGAGCTGTAATAAGGTGAGACATTTTCTGGGAGTGACACCAGTGTTAACCTTCCTGCAGGAATTATACTTGTAGCAAATTAATTTTTAAGGGACTCGCACCTCTAGTTTAAAGTGACTTGGATGGGAAATCTCGGTGGTGCCCTATGATTATATTTTCTTCTTCGCCTTGGATAAAAATCCTGCAGCTTTAAATATCCATCTTTTCCTGTATAAAGAAAGTGTGTCGCTTTTCACAAGGGCACAATACAATTCAAGTGGTAGGACAAGAGAGTCTGAAATGATAAAGCCTCAGGGTTGTATGTGCATAACCATGGGCTTCTCAACCACAGCAGACTTAAAAGCTTTCTAAATACAAGCTATTTATTATAATTTCCATCGAAGCCCCAAGCCACTGTGGTTACTGTGGACGGAAACAACACCCTAGCAATCTTGAACAGCCCAAGCTGTAAGTGGTTTCAGTGACAGTAATTCCACTGTGCACCATGAAAGATCAAGGATAATTGCTACCATATTTAGTAAAATGGATGTTATTAATTTAAAGTATAATAGTGTAAACAGACACAGAAGTTTGCTGCATTACTGTGATTAGGGTGATGTCACTTGCCATTTCTTCCCTTTCCCTCCTACCTGCCTCGTTTAATTCACTCCACTCTTGCTTAAATAATCTCATCAGCGCCACATCAGTGTTTAACTGCGCTCCACTCACAGCTGTGAACTCGGCTACATCAGCTGTGAAAACACAGCCATTGCCATGCAGAATTTACCTGAAAGTCCCCAATTCCACCTTAGTGCCACTGCTACATGCAGGTTTTGGTTTTTTGGGGGTATGTGAGAGCAGAGAAGTGACACGATGGGGATTCAGGGGCTGCTGGCCACCTGCATGCAGCCCCCTGTGTGGCAGGACACCAGCTACCCAAATATTACACAGCAATTTCAGAACTGAGGAAAAAGGTTAAAATGGGGAAAACGGAAATGTTGCCAGGATTGCCTTCCTCAACAGCAATGGCAATAAAAAGGCTGGTATTTTCACATTCAAAAAGCACCAATCCAGTGCTTGGCAAAGCTTCGCAGGAACGTGCCCTGCGCTTGCTGGGGTGAATTCTGGATGATGACATTTCAAAATTTAAAATGTCAGCCATAAAAAAAAAAGAAAAAAGAGCACAGCCTCTAACTTTTTTTGTTTTTACTGTATGCACTTTTAAAATGAAATCATTATGGCACAGTTACTCTTCTTCACTGAGCAGCTACTGGAGTTCCTGATCTGCTAATGCTCGAGTGCAGGTAAGTGAACAGCCTGTAGCATTTACTCAGTTTATTTATACTTTCAGCCCAGGATGATGTCTTTTAGCGTTCTGGGCTATTTCTTCACATTTCACATTTCAGGTAACCTTGCCCTCTGCACATATTTAAAGATTTTTGACATTATTTCCTTTTCTGCCCATTAACGAAGTGAGAGTCTTCCTGCCATTTTACTCTCTCAAATGCAGCTTTACGATAAACCTGTATTTTTCCTGCCCAGTTCAAAGAAGCACCATTAAAGTTAACTCATTTCAGGCATGAGGGCAATCAGAGAAGGGATGAATTTCTGTAAGTCTTTGGTCTTTGCCTCACTCTCTTTTACAATGTGAAACTTAAAGCCATAACAACAGATAAAAGAAAATTGGCTTTCGTTGTAAACAAGCGTACGTAAGTGTGTGTGTGTATATGGGTGTGCGTGTGCGCATCTTATGACAACAAAAGCTAACTTCCTTTAAGAACATCTGCATTTGCAAACTAGGTATGATGTGAACTAACCCGACATCTTCACAAGTTCACAGGAATCTCTCTTTAACCTTGGAGCAATTTCTAGGGAGGGTTTTTTTATGTAGACATCATTTTGCTATACCGTATATTGCAGATGGTATTTTTAGGCTTATGCCTTAAACTTTTTTGTTTGTTCAATGTGACATTTATGATTAAAGGAGAAAAAAACCCCCTCTTAAAATACAGCTGTTTGACAGCACATGACTGAGATAACCAAATACAAATCACTCTGGCATATGCTTAGTTTTCTAAAAACATATACCTAGGAGAGGCCTTATACATAGGTACCGGCTTCCCCTTTTGATGACTTCCTTTAGTGTTAACATTTCTTTGTACTCTTAAGCTACCGATTTCACTGACTACTGGGTAACATACTTCAAAAAGTGTAACTAAAAAAAAAACCCAACCCCCAAAAACCCACAAGGAAACTTGGAGAATGGATACAGTTGTATAGTCAGCATCAGGATCTCTGCTTTTGCTAATTGCAAAGTCTTTTTGCTTTAGAAAAAACATCCTAACTCACCTGTGCCAGCAGAGGGATCATACACTACAGATGGATAAGGTACTGGTGTACAGGTGAGCACTGACAGGCATTTTCCTGACTGCTTACTGAAGTGTCGCATTTAAAGCAAATTTAACAAAGTCCTGAAGCCCTGTAAAGTTAAGAGTTACAATACATAAACTCATTTATGAATCCTGCAGCATTCACGGTTGCCTAAGGTGTACTGACATTAGTATCACAGTCCCTTGATGAGCATCTCAGTGGGGTTTTAGTGCTCGCAGCTGCAATGCAGCCCTGCACGCGGTGCCGAGGCAGGGTTCGGTCCCGCAGCCACCCCAAAGGCTGGCAGTGCTTCCACGGCCCTCGGTGCCCTGAACTGTCACCTGTCCAGCTCCTGCCCCAGCTCAGGCCACGAAGTCATCGGCGTCTCGTCCACTGAGCTCAGGAGAAATCAATTCACCATCCACCCCAGCTTTGCCTTAGTGTTGGGAGGTAAAACTAAACTCTGGTTTGAGATAAATGCCACGTCCCCCAATAGCAAATGCTCAATTGAACTAAACTGCAGGCCCGATTCACAAAGAAATACAGGAACCCTTCTTCGTTTTTGGCTTTTTATCGACGGCAGGTAGAGCATACGCGTGAAATTCCAGCCAGGGAGGCTCTAATTTAAATGGACTCAGGGAGAACCAACCCGTACAGGTACAGCAACTGTGAGGGATTTCTGGGCAAGGCAGGAGGAAAATGGACTCTCCTGCGTTCGCCTTGTCCAACAGGTGAGTCAGTCACTCCACGACAGCCCCCAACAACAAAGTACGAGATAGCTGGATGTGTTTGCATGCTGCTTTTTAAACAAAATGCTCTTTTTCGCCCCCCAGGATCTCGGACACGCAGTCCTGTTTGCTCTGGTTTGCCACTCACTGAACAGCAGGGGACTAATCATGCGGCCAACGCAAGCGCAGGCAGCACCATCTAAACTGCTGTCTTAAAAGTCAAGTGGGGCTCAAATGATTTACAAGTCTCTGTACGGGTTCAATCTTTCTAGCAACAGTTCCTCGTCTTTCAACACAGCATATAATTTTATGCTTAAGATGGAAACATGATTGTGAAATGCATTGAAGCAACCAGAATTCCTTTGTGTAGCCGTAATTCAGGTACCCTTTGTTCACCTCAGAGAAGCATCTGCAGGGATGGCACAGATGTGTAAGGTTGTTCCCTAACAGCTCCCCCATGGAAATTCATACCAAAATAAATCGCTGAATGTCCTTAAGCAGTTTCACGGCCTTCGTGATACGAGAAGGTGATAACCTCATCCAAGATCCCAGCTGAGAAGACCGGCCACTCAAAATTAATTTGCTGGGACGGAAATCCTCAGCAGAGCAGCCAAAGGGTGCACTGGGATGAGGACTGAGCCACCGGCCTCTTGGGAGCGGAGCATGGAAATGGATGCAGCATCCCTGCTGGGTCAGTCCTTGCCTTTCTCACCCACATAAATACTCTCAGGGATGGAAAAGTTAATGCGACTCGTTTTCTGTACAGGGTACTCCTCCTGCAGCACGTGTCTTCACAACTGCTCAGATGGGATTTGTTTATGAGCTGGGCCGTGCTTGCTATAAGGTTTGTGATCGGTATTGAATGAAACAGGGAAAAAAAACTTCTACAGTAAATGTAGGATTATGAATGGGACTTCGGTTGTGGTCCCAGAGGTAACGTACACAGTATTTTGCTATATTTAAAATGGTAAAAAAAAAGTCCGTATCACTCTAGGTGCCCCTACAGTCTTAATGCATTTCATTAATATCTGTTTTAATTTGCACAACCAGTTCCCAAGACACCCTCCTGTCCCTCCCCCCAAATAAACTAGTTTTAATAACAAGATAAATATGATGTGCTTCTCCTTGCTGAGTGCATTGACTTAAGGCATAGGCACAATTCCCCTCTTTGAACAGAGATGGTATAGTCCTGTGTCCCAATACAATTGTTATCCTGGGTGACCCTTTGCATTCAAATGTTGACTCAAGACATAATAATTACAGGAATCGTTCATTAACAAATAGTTTGAATTCGTTAATTAATCGGAAAGCATTACTGAAATAAAAATAGATCATTCAATCCTCTTTCAGGAATAAATTTTATGGAAGTGCTGCTTTGTTAGGCAGCAACACATCTAATGTAAACTTCATAGAAATCTTTCCTTTGAGTCCAGTCAGTTTTGGATTAAGCCAGAATTGTTCATTTAAAAAAAAATAAAAAAATCAAACCCTGGTACTCTCCAGACCACAAGAAAATATGTGGAAATCTGTAAAAAAGGAATGGGCTAAATTATTTGTAAAGACTTCTGTCAGCTACCTTTTATCTTGAAGATTGCTTGAAGAATACCAGCCTTGCTTAGATATGACTAGGGATGGGCGCAGATCTGTCATATTTGCACATGAGGTAATATTTTCAAAAGTATCTCAGTGGCTTAGAAGCCTTGCTGTCCTCGTGAGATTTACTGTGACTTGGATACTTTTGCCGTAATTGGTATTTTTTTTTCAAGGATTTTTATATGCATGTGGATGCAATTATGGGTCAGAATTCAATGATCTGGGCTTTTCTTGCTATTTTTCAAAAACTTGAACAGTGGACGTAATGTTACCAGATCAGATTTCATGTTTTATCCTCCCCGTAAATGACTCTAGACTTTAAAATAAGGAAAAATGCAACCATGAGAAGATTCAACCACTGAGTTTTTGGGGCTCAAATTCTAGAGGAACCAGCATCCAAAACCCTTGGTTTCCAGTAATCTGGCTTTGTCACAATCTTTATAAATCCTTAAAAAGGTCTGTTTCTTTGTCAGCATCTCTGATATTTGCAGTCTCCACCAAATCTAAGTGACCTTGGACTGTATATCCTGAAAAGAAAGGTGACAAAAATTCTGGCATAGCATCTACATTACACACCTAATTTGTGTGAATTTCCCTGTTTCTATGGGTAGAATAGGTAATTTTCTCTCTTTCTGTAGGTATTGATAGGCAATGTCCAAATCTTAAATCTTTACACCTTCACACCAAATCTTTTCAAAGTTAAAGGTGCTAATGGAGAGTGTGTAGGGTGATCCAAGACACCTGTTAACTAAGGAGGTTCAGGATTTTTCTATTTAGTCCAACTTTCACAACTTTTTTCCTTCCAAGAACTAAATGCAATGCCAGTTTTGTTAGCACAGAGATGACTTTAGGTTAGGGTTAGAGCTGATGTGTCACATCTGAATAGCACAAAGCATCCTTGCCCATGCACAGGCAAGTCTCAAACCCCTTCAGAAAAATACACGATTATTTCAGCAAGAAGATCTGGACTTTTCTACTGGCCAAGTGCAATCCACCTCTCCCATCAGGGAGCCATGCTTCAGGTGAAAATGAAAGAGTGTTAATTTAACCTTAGGTATCTTGGATCACTCTTAGGTGATCAGTACAGCACATCTGGCTGTTTTGTTAGTGGTTTTTTTTTGGTTTTTTTTTTCCATGCCACTGATTTAATGGTGCAAAAATAATCAGAGATGCTTCTCTCCCCTTTGTATGTTGGCGGGTCTTCGTTGGTTCCAGGGTCTTGCCCAGCCAGCAACCCCAATGCTCTGAGAACATGATCAAAACCAAGGGGTGATCATTAGACTATATTAATACAGAAGGGACCAGGGGAGCATCAAATCCAATTCAGCAGATTGTACCAGTAAATTTTGGTGTGGGAAAAAAGAAATGCTACACAAATGTAACAGGGTCACCCTGGGATTCCTTGTACTGAAACATCATTTTACACAGAGGATATATATATTTTATATATATATATTTATATATATATTCACACACACGCGCGCGCACACACAAAAAAAGTCTTTGATAGGCTTTCTGTGTTCTAATAAAAATAGTTGGCAGCTGCAATCTGTGAGACCAGAACTGGCTTTTGTGCTGCCTGCGATGCCCCACTGCAAATTGTCTCTCAAAAGCAGACGCTTGTATTTATCTGGCAGGTCGAGCTAGTGCCTGCCTGAGACAGAAATAACCTCCCATTGGGACACACACAGAGCTCGTAGATTTTTTGCCTGGACCCTGCAGAAGAGGAAGATCCTTGAGGCAAGTTAGGTAGTTTGATTTTTGCAGAATTCAACGTTATCTGAAGTCGGAAGTGGGGAAAGAAAGAAAAAGAGAGAGAATTAGTGGAGAGCTGTTATTTTTGATCTTGTGTTTAAAGAAGCTTCCTTCGGACAACTCAGCTGATACACAAACTGGGTAGGTATTAGGATGGGAAGGTCAGATACAAATCTGGGTGAGCATATTATCTGCCTTTATCATGAGCCACCCAAGACCTTCAGTTTGTTTCTGCTAATCTTCCCACAGTGTCGTCTTGGCTCACAGCTTCCTGGGGCACCTCTGTGTTCGGGTTAACCCAACCAGAGGCACCCCACTGCTAGATGGGGAGCGTGTATGGTTCACGTCCACACAACGACTCCGCTCCTCCACTGGGACTTCTGGCACTGTGATCCCATTGCCAGTTATGCTTGCAGGCTCACAGCACTGACTTTTATGTATATTTTATGTATATGTGTAACACTTTTATGTATATTAAAAATAACTTAAATGCTGTAACGGACCTGAATTTCTCCTTATAAAACAGAACATAAAAGTGAACATGTGGCAGCTCTTAGACACATGGCAGCTACAGGGGAATGCTCTAACATCACTGAGAGGAGCACAGTAAGATAACCTGCACACCAGAATATTACAGGGCGACTGACAGTATTTGCTCTTATCTTGCAATTACAGTAAGAGTCTCCAGTTTTAGTATCCAACCATCTGTTCTCCAGAGACAGGTCAATATATGCATTTTAAAAGCAACTTAGTGTTAAAAACATTAAGGCAACTGCTTGCAGTAGTGAAATGCCTTGGATTTAAATTGTAGTATTTTAGGTAGGGTTTTTTTTGTATTTTTGAGAGGTTTTTTGTTAACACCTGTGGTCTGGGTTCGGAATGTCTTAAAATGCAAATGTTTGGAAATAACAGGAATTGCAATAAAAATCCCATTCTATTTATTACACCTGACACTACGACAGGAAAACACTAGCTTATGTTGGGGCCCTATTGCTGGGAGGTTTGCGTTCAATGGGAAGCTCCCCCTGCCAAGTCTCTCGGTGGGTTCCCCAGCAGGAGCTCCTCAGTCATGTCCTTCGGTGTCTTCCATCATTGTGCCAGGAGGAGGGGATAAGGACCATGTGCCCATGTATTTTTGAGACATCACAAGAGGCTTAACTCAACACCTATTTTACTTTTGTTCTGTGTTACCAGTTTTAGTTATTCTCTCTCTCTCCCCCTTTGGAAGTTTCCCTAGGGCAACAACCTGTGTCTTCTAACGTTCCCGTTCTTTCCAAAATGAAAACATCAGCTACAAAAGCTTTTCAGATCAATGCCAATGAATTAAGCTCTTCTTATAGTAAAATGTATGATAAAAGATTTAATTATGTTGGCCAAGTAAATCTTGTTTTAAAGTGACAAGGAAACAAAGAATTTAGGAGCACTGTGTATTTTACAGCCACATAAATCTGCTTGAACAACAGATGCTATTATCCAAGCACTTTAAAAATAATGAATCAGCCAGCCTTTGCCACAGAGTGAGTCTCGTTTGCATACGATATGTTCAATCACTGCTAGCAGAAACTAAGCTAGGAAGGCCTGCTGCACCAGTGCTTTCACACCAGTCTTCCAAATGCAGCATCTCGGTGACTCAGAAGTTTACAGATCTGCAGGAGATCTGTGGCTTGGTTTGTTTTTGCTGCCGCGCTTGACGTCCTTCGCTTACCTCTCCGTCTTTGGACTCCAGCCTGAGCTCTGTCCTGCACGTGGCTTTCAAGCTGCCGGCCTCGGCGTTGATCTCGATGCCTTTTGGAGCCTCCATCACCAGCGCGCGCGTAGGCGACTCCAGTCTGTAACAGAAAGGGGAGTTACAGAGCACGGTGCATTGAATATTCACGCTCGGTCTCAGGCTGTCGTCTTGCACGGCCTGACTGCCCGTTGCACGGCACCTTAGGACCTACTGATGTTCAGATCCACGCCTGGTTTGGTCAGTGGGAAGAATTCATGCACAATGTGGTAAAACACATCACAAATCCAATCTGCTAAGATTTCGTATCAACTTTGCTATGCTGGGTCAAGATCCAAGGTGCAGTAAAGTTTCCCCCATGATCAGCTTGCTCATATGTAAGTTCAGATTTCTACCTAATCAGTGCTAATGGGGGATATTAGCAAAGCAGTATACCTGTACAGAGAGTGCAAGCACTTTTCTTCCTCAAACCACTTTGCAAGTAGGAACAAATCAGTTCTCCTGACTCCCTATAATGTGAGGTCTGGAAGGGTTTAGGGACATAAGGATACCGATGAAAACAACCAGGCTGAAGACCCCCAAATTCCCGGCCTCCAGTCCTACGTTCACATCCCACTGCTCACAGCCATGCCCCCCTCTGCAGTGCTTCAACCCCTCCTAACCACGGATACACCACACAGGGATCTGACACCCTGTTATAGCACTAACACAGCCAAACCTTTTCGTTCAGGCAATTAGGATTAATGCTGTAAGATGTAGAAATGCAAGGTTCAGGCTTCCTTGCTGATTATCCATTCATAGTTCTTGTATTATACTTGTCTCTTCTCTTCTTTATAATACAGGTTCTTATTACTTTCTGTATTGAAAATGATAATAAAACCCAATTCTCCCTCTTTGGGAATATCCTCTTAGTTGATTTTATCACCATTTATTTACTGTACCGTCACAAAATCTAGACTATGATCTCCCCAGGTGAAGCAGGCAGGCAGACTGGAACAGAAAGCCCTCTGCTTAGACTGCTTGGAGCAGGCAGCACTAAGAAAACCGAAGCACAGGGCAGCACACAACCACCAAGCTTACTTGGGCAGCTTTTAGGATTTGCTTGCATTACTGCAGTGGCACTTCAGCTGTTTCTCTGCTCTTCATATGTAATCATTTGTGCAAGTAAGTGTGCTCTTAAATGGACTCCTGCTGGTACTGAGACAACATTACAGGAGACTGAGGGAATTCAGCTGTATTTATTGCAGCCAACAGTTCAATAAAGCAAAGGCAAGGTTCCCTCTGTGTGGCACTTTTCAAGTTACGACCTTCCCTCTTGTTGGTGTCTTCATATTGCTGCTTTTCGAATACCTTTCCCTCAAGACCCCGAACTCATCCATAATTTCCTAGCTGACTCAACTAAATCTACATTTCAGGGAAGAACTGAGGCATACACAGCCCGAGGAATGGTCTCATGGTTAGCAGCCTCTGCACAATCTTTCTGAGCTGCTTTTTGTTTGCTCTCTGCAGGGAAGCTACATCTTATATAAACCTTCTTCTGATCCCTCCACTGGTATCACCCCTTGGCTGGTTCCTGTACAAGGAACCTAAGGTTAAGACTAGTGCTACTCACTTTTTTTCCCCCGATTGAATTGCAGATTGCATGGAGGAGAAAAAGCTTGCAAAGAATGATTGACATTAAAAGTGCTACCTGGCATATGATTTCCTCTGACCTTCCAACCGCAATAACTGCCTTTCCAATATCTTTTAGAATTTCTTTATGGTAAAAATAACCACAGCACACAGCTCTAGGGCTCTGGCACATGCGCTCTGGTGGCTTTCATTATGGTGGCTTAACACGCTTTGTGCCCCACATTCTCCCTGGAGATTTCTGCCCAGGGTTACAGTACGCTCTCATTCTTGGTGGTGCAGCTCACAAGCTGGTATCTACCCCGAAAAATGAAGGACAGTCTGCTTGCACTAAGCCCCAAGGATCTGAGCTGCAGTGGCTGGGATGCAGGCACATATACCCTCCCGCCGCCTCCAGTCAAGAGGCAGGATCCTCCAGAGGAGAAGCAGAGAGCTGAGGGCCAGTAATGTCTTAAGTCACTGTGGCTAAATTCACCAGAGGATGTGTCCAAACCCCAAGACAGCTGAGCTAATCTCAGGATAAAAGAATTCCTAAGAACCATGGCCAGGTGACTCTTCAGCTCTCCAGCATCTTAGTGACTCTTCAATTTCTTTGATGTCTTGGCTGTCTCAGTATATTTGTTCATCTGTTAATCTTGTAGCTCTTCTGCCCACTGAGAAATAAATCTTGTAAGTACAAAACAGTGTTCAGACACCAGAGTGCAAATGCACTCATCTGCAGCAGCAGCAACGCTCAATTCCTGCCCTGTACCTGAGCAGCCTCCCAGTCCCACATCAGTGCTTTGCTGCAAAGGGTGGAGAGCTGGGAAATCAGTGAATGTCTTCCCATGGCGGGGGGGGATCAAGAGGGACCTTCTCCTTGTGTATCTTCCCCTGTGCACACAGGTCCCCGTAACATCAAACCAAGCTAAATTCATGCTTTGAACAAGCTACCAGGTACTTGGAAGTCTATCAGATAACACTGTCTCAAAGTTTTATTCTGTTTTCCTGTCTAACAAAGTGACCGAGTTGTTCTCCCTCCTCCACCCAATGAAAACCTACAGGCAGGCTAACGGCTTCTTACAAACAGTGATGAAAACCCATGCAATTAGACACATCCTAATCCCTGCAAAGCTTCTTGCCTCATGGAGGCACAGAGGACCCTCTCGACCACCTCCCAGTAGTCCATGGCGTAAGGTGGGACAAGCACACAACGCTGGGGCTTTGCTGCTGCTCCGTAACCCACCCCGCTCCCCGCAGCACCATGTGTTTTTTAAAGTTAGCTGAGCCGACCCCCACTCTGTCATCCTAAATCACTAGCTCAGACAGCTGCAATCTTGCTGACATGCTGAGTTAACCAAACCCCATTCCTTTAATGTTAAAAATGTAATTTTGAAGCCCAGGGGTTTTTTTAAGAACCTTAAAACTATGGAAATGAGTGCAAATACTATAACAGCAAAGTGCAGCTCTTCCAATGATGAGAAACTTGGGCTTGCAGCCCACATGGTTTTGTACTTGTGCCGTGGGTTTGGAGTCTGACTTTTCTCTCTCCTACATGTTCGATATTGGTGTAACCAATATGTTTGCATGGGACTTTTGTCCCAATTTATGCTACTGTAAATGAGGACAGAAAGGTCTTAATAACATTTTCCTTGGCATTTGAGGGTCATATGATTGTAAGGGATTTAATTTGATTATTTTCTGATATCCTGAATGAATCCCTGAGACACCTGTCTTTAAACCAGGAGCTGAAAAATCTATGCAAAGCCAGAGAAAGCAGTTGAGGAGTTTATGCTCTAGGGGGTTTGAGTAATGTTTACTGAATACTTTCATTTGAAGCAAGTGTTTAAGAGACACTCTGCTTTTAAACCTAATTCTGTCTTCCAGAGCAGAACCAATTTGGAGACTAATAACAAAAGAAAATGATTTAGCAAAGAACAGATAATTTGTTCAAAATCAACATTTGTTTTCCAGTGTGATACTCTGGAGCTTTCAGCAGGATTCACATCTCCCGGTTAGGTGTAAGCCCGTACTTACAGCAGTAGGCTGGAAAGGTGGCTGCATGAATATAGATTGTTTCATTATTTGCTCCTGCTCTTGAATTTTCCATCCCAGCAATTGGCACATAAGCCCTTTTTATTGACCATGGGTGCTGCTTATTTTTGTTCCAATATTTCCAGGACCGGATTCTGACCTCTCTCACAGAGCTGGGCAAGCGGAGTTAAAGCTTGCTGAATTCAGGACCGAGATAAGCTATAGCCATAAAATTGCTCCTGTCCCACCTACAGTCTCCTATAGGTGGATGAAGAGTCTCCTGTCTGGGTGATGACCCACAACATGGGAACCTCTCCTATGGAACCCAGGGTGTTATATAAGTTCCAAATTTTAAAAGAAAAGACACACGTAACAGGATTTTCAGAACTATCAAAGTACCCAGGTTCCACTCATTACACCGGGTGTTAGGTACTTTTGAAAATCCCATTGAGTACCTAAACGCCATAACAAATCTGACCCTTAATCTCAGTTCTTAGTTCTGCAACAGAGGTAATAGCACTTCCCAACTCCACAGGGAGGATGAAAAGATAAATATATTAGTGGTTGTGAAGTGGTTACATACTGTAATAACGGAGGCCAGGTAAGTACCGTAGCCAAAGATAGATGGCTGGCAGATGGATAACTGATCTTTCCAAAGCTGCAATATTAGGCTCTTACCTTCATCAAAAATACTGTTAAGTCTTGTTCCTCCCACTGAGCACACTCAGCCTGCATATCAATGCGCAAGATGATGTATGCAGGGGAAGCCTTTCTCCACCTCACCATGCTTAATGGACAGTGCTAAATGTGCCTCTTAAGCCCTTTTACTCAAACCTATCACCGAAGCATCTCACATTTTAAAGACAGGTGATGGCATGTCTGCATCTCGCAGTGAACCCCTCTCCTGCTACCGATGGAAATTCTGTGCTCCTGGGAATCAACGAGGGAGCAAAATTTTCAGTGCCATCCCTGCTTTGCTTTGAAAACTTCAGCAATAATTTAAAGGAGGTCAGCATATGAGTTTGTATTGTGGTTTCAGTGAAAGTCATTCTCTTGGAAAGATCATTACTTACCCAGATTTCTAGTTTTCATTTCCTTCATCATAAACAGTCACATTAATCACTCCAGTACCATGGATGATATTTCCTTCATGTCCCTCTCCTCACCCCCTCCAGGATAATGTGTCATTTTCCTTACTATTATGAACAGCCTTTTGAATTTGGGGAGAAGAGAGGATATTATAGATGCGAAGGCAGTACCACAAGCAGCTAGGGGCTGCTGACGTGCTTCCAATAAAGTGGACATAATTTCCTTAAAAAAATAAAGTTTAATGCATGTAGTTCAGGGGGGAAAAATATTCGCCTGGGTCCAGCATTGATGCAAACAGGACTTGCAATTCATGGCTGGTACCAAAGGCTGCAGCACAGCAGAGGGATGATCCTCAACATGTGAAAGGAGTTAATGTGAGCTGGGGACCTATTGCTGCCACTTTTAAATTTTTATTACTTTTTTTTTTAAAAGGAATGGCCTCAAGCTTCAGATTTTCTCGTCCCCAGTGGGATTTTTCTGTGTGGGGCACAAACTTTGCTTGCAGCATGGAAATGGAAAGAGAAGTTTACTCTCAGGAGGTGAGGAGCATATGATGCAACAGTGTGGTAACATGAGCTAATTTAATTTTGCTTAGAAACCTCTGGACTGAGAATATAGCATGTATTACTGCAGCTGTAGCCCATTATTTCTAATGACTTTAATTATTTCTTACGGTATCCATCTGACCAGCTATAAGATTTCACGTTGAGCATAAAATTAGCCAATGTTACCACTGTGCCTGCTTACATCTCATACAATTGGTAAATTATGCTAGCAAGTAAACGTAGAGCTCCATCAATTTGCTGGTAATGAACCAGTATCTCAGGTTGAAATTTGTTTTCAGTTTTAACTCCCTTGTTTCAATGAAATCAATGGGATCACCCATTCACAGAGACTTATCTTTCTGACTCCATTATTTGTGTGTTCTCTTATATGTATCTATTCATAGAAGAAAACACAATATTTTTCTCTTTATTAACCGGAAGTTAATTAGCTTTTACAGAATTGCAAAGAAACCACGCTTAATTTCTATTTCTAGAATGCTTTTAAACCTTTTTTCTTCATTTGTCTTATCTTTGCTTGTATTGGAACAGAAGAAGTTTGGAAGAAGGACCAATGGGTTGGGTCTGGACTCACCTGGTGAAAACCTCAACTTATCTTAAGCTCAAGCAATGTCTTGTCATCTCCCAAAGAGCAAAAGGCTCTGCCCTGAGCTCCACCCTTCGTCACTAGATTTCCTTCCTACTGGAAAGTACTGCCATTTCATGAGAACAAAATAAGCTAAAGTATGGCAACAACAGGAAGCCTAATATAAAACAGAAAAGAGAAAAAAAGGGAGCTGGCCTCGGTACATCAGAGTGAGAGGTCAAAATCAAAAGGTGAAAATGCACAATGTCTGTTTCCAAGATATCATGATTTTGACAAAATATGACATACATGGCACAGTGCAAAAGCAGCAAGGACTCTGAGAGCTTACAGAAGAGATCATCACTAATAAGAAAATATGTATCCCTGTTATTTATTGCCTAGCATTGACATAAATCTTGTTTTCAATTACATTTTAATGAAGCACACCAATTACTGTTTGAATAGGGACATCTGATTACAGTCACAATCAACAGAAATGAATCATGCTTATGGAAGTTTTCCAGGGTATTTTCTTTAGGAACATTAATTACAGAAGTAAACAAGGATATATTATTATCATGTCATCCAATTGTAAATCCTGCCTATTGCTGTAAATACTGTTTAGTTTGAGAGCGTGTGTCACTATACGGTTTCAACTGTTTATGCTGCAAATCTAATAAGTGACAATTCCAGTGCAGCCATACTCTGAAACAGATTTTTATGGCTGGTGGTCCAAAGCCTCATGTAATTCCTAATATGATCAAGCGGACAATGAATGAACATTCTTTCAGCTATCATCCACAAACCATGGTTAATTCCTAAGGAAAATCCAGTTAAATCTGTCAGAGACCTGACAAGAGCAGAGGTCTAATGATGCTTTATTGGAAATTACAGTTTTCTAATTGAGCTAGAGATAAGTCTGGTTCAAATGGCCAGGGGTGCAACAACTTTGCTTCTCTGTATTTGGGCAACACAGATGCTAAAGAGATTTTGTACAAAGCTGAGGCAAGAGAAAAATGAGATGAGAAAATAATATGAATTACCCTTGTGCTTAACATTGTTCATAAGTTTTAATATTTCCTTGGATGGGGAACCTAGTGAACATGCTGCACGAATAGTCCTGCCTGGACTCTGCAGGTGCTGCAGTCCCTGACGGATGAAGGAACGGGTGGGTGTGCGCGTGTTTGTGGGTACCTGTGTGCTTGCTCCATCCTCCCCTCCTGGTGCGCTGCATCGATCAAGCCCTGACCATTTCTCCCTGCTTCAGCTCTGCTAATTCAATCTCATGCTAATGCCTTAAATCTCATTTTACAACTTTCCTTTTCTCTCTCTTTTTTTTTTAAAATAGAGCTCTTACAGCTGCAATACAAAAAGAAGTGCTTAATCACAAGAAGTGTAATAAATCTGCTGCTGGCTTTGCTAACTTCAGCTTAGTGCCAAATGAACCAGTTTATATATTTTTCACCTAGTTTGAGGTACAGGTACTGTGTTTACTGAACTTTTTCTAAACAGAGTCCATGCTGAAACAACACTCGCCTGACCATATAATGAGAATATCTTAATGTCTCTTCAGAGACTACAACTCTGGGAGGAGGGCTAACTGAGTAACAGGAGCGGTTTGAAACCATTGCAAAGCAGGTCAAAGCCAGCATTAGGAAGATGCTCAGCTAATATTCAAAGAAGATGTGAGTGGGTCTAGACAAATGAGGAACCAGAGGAGTTTGTAGGAACGGTTCTGGCTTGCAGCACTAAGCAGGTGAGAACCAGCTTTCATTTTCCTCCGAAAAAAATGTCATTCCTCAGCAAAAGGAAAACTTCGAGCATGCAGTTCCTCCCAGCACGCTGCAAATCCCCTGTTGTAGTCTTCCAGTACACTTTGCACTAGCTGAGGCTTATTCAGAGCACTAAAAAGCAGTAAAACTAGAAAAACATGGACGAATCAAAACACAATTGTAAATTCTTTGTGATTGCCTACAGCATGGGAATTGCTGAAGGAGATGTAATTATGCAAAGTTGTCCTAAATGTTTTAGGATTTGGGGGGTTTTTTTGGACTTTTAAAGTAATTTCTGGAATGGTTTACAAGAAGCCAAATATAGTATTTAGAAGACAAAACCAGAGATCAAACAGAAGATATCAAATTAATCTAGGGAGAAAAATGTACTGTGTAATACTATTGAGATCTAGTTTCATTAAGAACTGGAGAAGTTGTGAAGGGTAGAAATTGTCAAAGAAAAAAGTATGAGATTAATGTTTAATGAAGTGGAGGTATGGCTGAGAAAATTAAAATCATCTGGATAATTAAAAAATTCTGTTGCTTATAAATCAAGGAAGGAAATTATCATAGAAATTGGGAGATAGTAGAAAATGATGTGTGGTAAATACAGATGTGGTTTAAGAAGATGATGTGTTTAAGTGGCCAGGGAAGGGATTCAGGGATGCAAAATGAATTATTCCTATTTTAAGTGTAGAGATGACTGCAACTTCACTCTCCTCACCCGGTGGGTTGTGAGCAGATTGGTCTTGCTCTGATTCCCTACTGTGCCTGACAGACCCGAGCGGAGAGCTGTCTGCAGGATTACCTCCGTCCTGCGGTGCTCAATCTTTCAGCCTTAATTGATAAGCTGGAACACCCAGAGTCATTACTGTGCCATGTGGTGGGAAACCTCCACGTAACAGCGCCTGGCTGTGGCCAGAAAAAGATGCTGAGTGGCCGGGGGCCGCATCCTGAGCAGGCACAGTGCCACTGTGCACCTCTTGGCAGAGATGTTATCAGCTGGGAGCATGGGCACGATTAATAAAACCATAGCAATTGTAGGTGGGACTGAGAAGATTCAGCCCATAGAGTATAGCCCTGTATGTTAACATCATCTCTGCCAGCAACCAGCCATAGGGGACACTATAAAATACAGGAGCAGAGAGTCAGCTTTGGCTGGAGGAAAAGCAAAGGACAGATGTCCCCTCTCCTGGCACGAGCAGAAGTGGGACAGTAAATGACATTATCATCGAGCAGGCTGAGCTCTAACTAAGCCATAGTGCTGCTATTGATGCCACTAGCTGGAACTTAAGAGCCTGTAATTGTTTTTGTTACAAAAACCTGACCACCAAATGTCTCTCGTCACAAGTTACATAGTCTGGGTCAAAACTGGTCAAGTAATGGTCTGGAAATTCCTTTGTGGCTGTGTGTGCTAACCAGAGAGCTTGGAGCTCCAGCAAGGCCATGCCTCTGCTCCCGCTGACCACAGCTTCGCTGCACTCCCAGCGTAGCAAAGTAACAGACTCGGTAGTTAAATATGCCCAATCTACTACCTAAACAACCTTTCTTTTGCTTGTCTGTTATACCTCGTTACGTAACTTATTGCAATAAAATAGAACAAATCGAAACAAAATAAAATCCTCCGCCTGTTGGGTGCATTAATGAGCGCACTCATTTCACAAGTGGAGAAAAATAATTACTTTTTATGTTACCATAATTGCCTAAACCACAAATGCATTTTTCAGAAACAAAGGTTGGGCTGGTGTAAGTTTCTAATTACAGGTTGAAAGCTTCTAATTAAAAGGCATAAATTGGAAGAAATCCTTTCAACCAGAATTACAGAAGAGGCAGCTAAGATTGGGTATTATCTTGACATACTGTCACCAAGCCAGGGAGGAGAAAAAGAAATAGAAACAAAGCGTTGCAGCTCTTCAACGGGGCCACTGACACCGCTTGCTACCTAATGCCTAACAAAGTGCTGCCATCGGGAACACGGAGGAGATGAACACATCACAAAGTAGGTCTGGGGGGGCCACCAAATTTCATAGCAACCCTGAGCCACTGGAGTGGGGAGAGGGACAGCTATGCTGTAGCCCGGTGGTAACAGCTGAGGCTTAAATGGGCTTTCTCCTGAAGTTTATACTGGCTGCTGGATGGTGGCAGAAGGACAAAAGCCACCTGAGTTGGCCTAAAATTATAAAACCTGATGGAAAGATGGTACTTGAGTCAGCTAAAACTTGCTAGATTAACCCATAAAATATTTGTTAACATAGATGCTATACAGTGCTCTACTTTGGGGTGACTTTCATGTGCGGTCAGTGGTTGACCACCAGATCAGTTTGGGCCAACTCTCTACTACTTTCATGGCTTGCTATTCCACTCCACTTTGGAAGATGACTGCACCATACAAAATTTTTATCTTAATCTTCTGTTTTTCAGGGTGTTAAATAATCCTGATGAGCAGACCAGCATGTCATCACTGACAGAGAAATCACTTTCTTGTGATAACCTAAAGTACTCAAATGAGAGGATTACTACTGGCAGGGGTGCAGTGCTATGCAAATAGTGCAGTCGTCATCATCAGTAGTTTGCATGCAGTCTTCTGCATCAGAACTACTTTACGGAGAGAAGGAAAGTTGATATAGATTTCCATTTTTAAGTTCTTTTTGAAGTCTTATCTGTCATGGGATTTTTACCTGCCGTTTGGTCAGACATAAAGGAAAAGGGTCAGGGAGATTAAAATCTCATGTGGATAGTGCACCGGTTCAGCCTACAGTGCTTTCTGCAGTGATGATTTATTTTTTCTCTTCTTCAATGATTTATTCCATTCCTTCTAAAAAGACTGGACTTAATAGTAAGACACTTACAATAAGAAATATAGAGATAACAAAACTAAAAAGGATTCAAAATGGTAGAATAAAAAACCTGCTGGAAAAAAAGAGTGTGCCTGTATGCATCATATACTTAGTGGTGATACCCTTTGGAAACATGTACACACTTGCCTAAGTGGATTTGAAGATCTTATTTAGCATGACAAATTGGCTACAACCTGATGGCTATTTCTGAAAACCCACTTATAGACCTTCAGACTCTCATACTCCTGTGGCATATCCATTCATTGTACAGTCAATTTATAATGATTCCAACGAATTAAATCTTTATTAACAAACCTATTGACTCTGGCTTTGACTTTTTGTCCCCCTTTTTAATTAACTGCAGTAATGAGACAAGCAACAGCCAATATAACAACTGACCAAACATTTTGTTTAAAACCTGCAGTTTATTTCAAGCAGCTTCACAAAAAATGAAGGCTGAATTGCTATTTGCTAAATGTCAATTTTCACACTCTGTTGAACCTTTTCTGAAGCTTGTCAACCACAAATCTGTAGTAATTTTCCCCCCTCTGATCAGAGCTATATAGAGCATGTAACAGGTTTTCAGTTACTTTTAATTTTATGCAGAAGACGTACCATTTGCTGTCCCCAGTATACTTCACAAAATGGTAAATACGCATAAATTGTAAATCTAAAGGGATGCATATGCCAAAGTTGTGGCCTCTTTCACAGTCACAATTTACACCTGCAATACAGTATGTCTGCCTGCGTAAGGCCACAGAAATGATCCAAACTCCTCAAATCCAGCCCATTATTATGCAACAATGCTGCACCATCCTCTTTTCAAACGTGCTGGGCTCCTGCTCAGAGTTAGGGAAGTGTTTCACCCTCCAGAGCACTCGTTCACAGCCTTGCTCCCTGATTAAAGGCACAATTCCTATTTCCAGCTACAATTCCCTGCCCTGCTGCCTGGCAGACACAAAGCAGCCTCGCTTAATCACAAGCGCGTACACACGTCCTTGTACAAGCAATGACCACGCACAGAGGTGTAGGACTCAGCTCCAGTGAGAAGAAATACCTTTTGCAGGGTCAAACCCACTGGCAATCGCTAAATTTGACCTAACTTTTCCCACACTTATTACTCCTTGCTAAAGCTGGGATAGCAAAGAGGGATGACAAAAGATGGTGTCTAGGTCAGGATACTACCACTGAATAGGGCGATAACCAGTGTCTAGTCTGATTTCTGGCATAAACCAGCCTGGGAGTCAGTTGCTCATTCCTGTATCAAACCCAGCTGAACTGAAACCTGCCTTTCAACAAGACAGCCAATTTTTAATAAGCATCCACTGATGTAAGATTTCTCTACATCCCTCCTTTTTAGCACTGCTTCGTAACCTATTTTGACAATTTGGAAAATTTTCCTGTGTACAACTTACAATGTGCAATAGAGAATAGAAATAAATGAAAAACAAACACATCTTCTCTGGAGGAACGCCAAGACAAAGCCAAGGAACAGGGAAGATTGCTGAGAATGGAGAGAAGGGCCCAGTGCTCCGTTCTGAGCCACTGCCATTTCGGCGCCGAGGAGTTTGGCTGGGAAACGGGAGGGATGGGGAGTATGTTAAGAAGGTAGTCTCAAAGCTCTTTGATAGCCTAGAACTGAAAATCTTAAAGCTATTTGAGATTTCCAACTGATTTCTTGCTTTCAAATATGCAAAGGAAAATAGGTTGGGAAATGGTGCAGCGAAGAAAACAAAGGGATTGTGTGGGTGGGTGAAGGGAGGAATGGAGCAGAGAGAGAAAGAGATTGGGAAGCAAAAAAAAACCCCAACTTGCTGAAAAAGAGAATATAGAGTTGTCTCCAAAGGGACTACTTTAATTCTGGGAATAGCATGTTTTGCAAATTCTTAGCATCAATTTATCTTCAGCTAAAAATGAAACTGTTTTCTGTTTATCTTTTGCATATAATCACTCCTGAGTAAAACATATGTTTTAAGGTAAGGTTTGGCAATCTTTCAAGAGAGATATGCTAAATGATATTTTTCTTAACTGAGAGAGAGACTGAGCCTGGTGGTGACAATTTACCATATGCTGGGAGATGAACATATTGGCATGGACCCACCTCTATGTAGGGCAGCAACATCCCTGTTGTGCTCTACCTGGAACTTGTGGGAACTGGTGGGAACTGGGAGCTATGAAGCACTGCTGCTCACAGGTGCTTGTTTCAAGAAGCTGTGAACCCTTCCCTCGGCTCTGCTTATGCTATTTGATTTGTGTCACTGTGCTATCGCTGGCATC